>NC_071581.1:17434643-17734643 GCF_024509145.1 Vidua macroura | reverse complement strand
GCTGATGTGGGAAAGTAGACAACCTGGCTCTGCACCACTCCTGGTGCCAAAAAACCTCCTGGTCTTCCACTGCTTGGGAGCTGTAGGCACAAAGTGGTGTTGAGATAAATGCCCCAGAGCAACTGCCATGATCTCATGTCTCTGTTGGTATGACATACCCTTGTTGGCTCCTGCAGCCCTGTTTGACTCAAGGCTACTGGGTGCACCTCATTTCTTCTACCTGAGCTTTTAAAAGGCTCATCTGATAAGGTCTGAGCAGCTTATATGCACATCTGCTTTACTACACCTCAAACTTAGTTCTCTCTGTCCTAAATGGAACTTTTCTGCTGGTTAGTTCGAGAGCTGTTTTTTGAGGAAGTTGGTCTTCTGTTCCTGTTATTAAATATGTGGGATTCTTTGGGGGCACATCACAGAGATTTGAGCTTTTCTTGTGTTGAGTTCTGCTCTTGGATACAAACACACAATTCCCAGAGTGATCTGCAGAGAATTAATCTGTCATTAGCAATATTGGGTGTAGTGCCTCTAATTCCCATGCACCACCCTGAAAATTTCCACCACCCCCACAAATGGAAAAGAAAAAGAGGACTATTCCATTTATTCTTTTTTATATGTAAATGAGACTTAAAATAATTGTTTGATAATGACATGGGTTTTTTGTTGTTGTTTGGAAATATCTCTTGACAATAATTTATCCTGCAATTATTGTTGCTTAGTCCTATCCTTATAATTAAGGCCAAGAAAGTGTTGTTCATCACCTCATTAAATGCTTTCTCTTTCAGGATGCCTGACTCCCTTTAACACAGCCAAGAGCTGATAAAGCCACTTGTATGCAGAGCTGGCTGCCTGCAGATCTTTGATCTTTTTTTTCCCCCTTCTTCAAGAATATGACTTTGTGAAGTAGTTGGTGCTGCAGTTTCAGTTTGTTGTTTTAAACAGTTCAGTTGCTATAAATACTCATTCACTTTGATTTTCAATTGCCCTTGTAAGACAATTGTTTTCTTGTTGGATTCCCACTGAATAGATAGCCCTCCTGCCTTTTTTTTTTAATGTGATTAAAATATAACCCTCTTTTTAAGCTTTTCCACAGCTCACCTCTTCCTGAAAAGGTGGCATTTTTGCCCTAACCAGTGCTAATGACTGAAGAATTCTTTGCACTTGTGCTATGCATTTCCCTTGGTTTTAATGGTGGCAAAAGGGGTGAAAGAAATGTCCTGACAGAGGCCATGCAGGCAATCAGAAATATCTCTTGGGACCTTAGTCAGAATTATTTGACAGAAATCTCACTTCATTCTGTTTTACTTTTCCTCCTTTCTGCATTTTTTTTTCCACATTGAATGTAGAGTTGTTCCAAAAAATCTATTTCTAGAACCTTTTCTGTTGTCTGAGATACCAGTGGCCATGCTCCTGCAGAGATTCTTCCCCCTGTGCACTCCTTTGTGCACCCTGAGTCCTCTGTCATCACTGAGGAGGGTGGTTGTGGGAACCTTAGCAAGGGGCTGAAGAAGGGAAATTTTAGCTGTTTTTAAAACTCAAGTACCTTAAAGGTCCTCATGACCTTCCATCCCCCTAAAGAACCTCTCAGTTGTGTACCTAATATTGTAATTCACATATTTCCAAGATCTGTAAGTTGTATTTTTAATAGTATTATGCTTTAGGATAAATGAGCTTTTTGCTCTTTCAGGGCTCAGGATGAGGAACAAAATAAGAACCAGCTAGGAGGAGAGAAGGGTACAGCCTCTTGCTGTTTCCTGCCTTGCTATTCCTGGTGTGTTCACATTTCTTTTGTTTCATCCCTTACATGGTGACTTTCATTCTGGAGCTCCTTTTTGTCTATTTTTCCTCAGCTTCTCCCAGATGGAGCAAAGACCTTTACAAGTTTGAGGGACTTACAAATGACACGACCTGAATTAGGAAGAGGCCTCATCCTCCCACTTGTGTGAGCAGAGGTAGGGAGGATTTTGAGCAGAGGCAGGGAGGCTTTGAACACACGCCACATAAGGTGTGTGTTTATATAAACGTGTGTGGGGAACAAAGTGCCCTCCTCTGGGACATTTCCTCTTCCAGACATTTTAATAACAGAAGCTGAGATTGCTCCTTACACCTCTGCTTCATCTTATCCCATGGTAAGACAAAGTAACAGCCAGTGAATTAATAATGGTGCTTTATATTAGGCAAGTGCCAGTGCACTACATTGGCAATCATTTATTGACTATTATTCAGTGCTTTGTATAACTCTGTTCTGCCTCATTAAAATTACCTATCAATGACCAAGAGCACAAAGGCAGCAGCACAGGTTTAGGATCATGAGTCATCCTTCAGTTTCCAAGGGGCTTCTCACCCACTAAATTTCACTTTCTGGTTCAGAGATTTTGATGAATTAGGGCCTAATAGCTAGGTGGAGCAGAGGGATTATTTTAGTAGTGATGAGTGCAGGTAGGGAAGCTCCTGAAACTGAAAGGAATGGCAGGCATTCCTGGCTAAGCCATTTAACTGATTAAAATGACCCAGTGATTCATTTAAATAAGAGTTTACTTGCTCAGGCTTGAAGTGCCTAGTAATAGTTGATCTTGACTATTTGTTTAATCTAATGTAGGTGACTTTCAGTGTTAGAACAAACAGCTGTTTTTACACCTGAAAGACTGTTGTTTAAAGTAAGTTTAAATTACACCCCATAAGTTTCCTTCTTATGTGTTGTAGTTCTTGGCTGGAGAAAGCTTGGATGTTTCTTCTGCTTTAATAAAATGCAGAGTTGGTGGCAGGGAATAAAGGGAGATTGTGGTGAATAGGAGTGGGACCACTTGTTTTGTGCTGAAGGAGGAGAGTGCCCTGGCACCGTGGATCCCGTGAGAGGTTTGTGTTCACAGCCTCTTGTGATGGTCCCAGGACATACTCTGCTGTTCAATTAACAGCAACAACTTCTGCATTCATGCAGCAACAACATCATGAAGATGTTCAAGGAGAAAAATTCTTCTAGGAATTATTGTTAAATGTGAAGTCACCACTTGGAGCAGGAGACTTAAGCAGTTGGGCAGTGCTGCTCTGGTCCCATAGATGTCAGTGATCCACCTGCTGCAAATCCTGCTCCTTACAGTATTTTCTGTGCCAGACATTTCCTGAGCTATACAAATGAAAGGATCTTCCAAATCATTGACTGGAGAGCCTGGCTTATCTTTACCTCTTATAATGTGCTGCTGGCCAGCCTTGCTTTTATCATTAAAGCCTCTTAAATGAGTCACTGGTGCTGCGTGGCCATGTGCTTCAGTGGCTTACAAACCCTGCAGAACCCACGAGAGCAGCTTTGGAGTGGTAGCTACCTGGCAGCATAAATCTCTCAGACATTAGCTAAAATCCAGTCCAGACAGAGTGGTGGATTCCAGATGCTCAAGTGCACCTTGGCATGGATGTATTGTGCACATGGAAATAGGACTGTGCTCCCAAGAATCCTGGTTTTCTCAGCTCATATGGGCTACACCTGGACTCTGTTGACAGCGCAGCCATGAAGGTTCACAGGAACAAATCTCAGCTGTCACTTTGCTATTTGTTCCTGGAAATGTGTGAGGGGTACTTTTGTTTCTTACGTTGCGAAACCTAAATGTTCTCTTAGGAATTAATCTGTCACATGAACAATCAGTTGTTTGATTATTTTTTAAATTTCTTTTTAACATCAATAGATACAGAATAGAAAAAAACCAGATTTTTTTCAAGATTTGATTTGACTGCATGAAGCCAAGATAAATATTAGAAATAGAGTAAAATTTGAAGTATTGCCTTAAAATTTAAGTTGAGGAGCTGGAGATCCTCAGACATTTGTTCTTCCTTATTCAGGTCACTGTGCAAAGGATTATCCAACACTGTTACTTTTGCCCTGTCTGGTCAAAGAAATGCTCATTTTTGCTATTTTTTCATCCTGCATTTGCTGTTTTTCTGGTGTTAAAATTGGTAGAATAGTTCTGACATTTTTCATAATCATTTTTACTCAGATGATGAATTAAAAGTGGCTTCTGATTTGGTCTGTGTCTGTTGCACACTGTGATCAGCTCAGGAGCTGTAACTGGAAAAGCCATTTCTATCTCTTGAACAACACAGCACTTCCATATCCCATATCCATGAGGGCCAGGCTTCAGCATGAAGCCATGAGAGCATTTAACTCCTTTTGATACTAAAATATTTCTTATATTAATAGTTGAATAAATATCTTGTATGTGGATTATTGTTTGTGTTTGTCCAAACCGGTAATTTCCCCTAGAAGTAAAAGTTGCTGCTATCCATAAATCACTTAAAGAGTTGACCATCAGTTTGACCATGAGTTCAGCAAATCTTCTGTGGGCCTGATTGTGATCTTGCCTAAATCAGTCACATATAACCTTCATAACTATATATAACACTGTAGTTACTCCTGCTCATCCCAGGAGAACTGAGAGAAGGATATGTCCTGCTGCTGTGATGACTACCTGAGACATGAGCATGATGTATTTTCTAGGAATATTTCACTCTTGTGAAAAATGGCTTAAATTTTTTTTTCTGAACTGTATTGGGATCAGGATGAAGCTGTGTGCATTTTGCTGTCCAAGACACTCCTTTCCATATTCATCTTTAGTTTCTTGTATGACATTTCAAGCAGTTTTGAGCAATTTTCATTTCAGTAAAATTGAGCATTGCTTTTATCACTTTCAGTCTTACTTATTAACTTCTTCATCCTGCATTCATTGATGACAAGCAGGGCTCCCACTGAGTTTCATGGTGCAGAGTAAAAACCTTATATATGGCTGGAGTAATCAAATTTACTTTTCTTTTCAGGTACGTGCATGTCTTTGATTCTCAGGTTATCAGTTATGAGAAATTTTAAAATCTCTCTTAATCAGGATTAGTACAGCCAGGGATGTATTTGCCAAGGTTCTGTTTTGAAGCACGTTTGCCAGTATGGGTGAAGGCAAGGCTTAATCTCTTTGGCAGTGTGTGACTTCCATGGAAAATGCTATGGATAACAAATATATATGGGTTGTAGTGATACTGATCTCTTCTGAATCATTAGTGTGTTCCACCAGCTTATTTTATTTAAACCCTTGAAGAGTAATAAAAGAGTTGTGGCTTTTAGTGCAATCATTGTGGACTACACTGGAGCTAAAATTCTGGTGGCAAAATTCCTGAGCTAACTGCTTTCCACTCTCAAGTTAAATTTTAAAAACCATTATGATGATTAATCCTGGCTAATTATTGTTGTCATGAACACTAAACCAAATGTGGGGCCTCCAGACTGTCTCATGTCATGCTGTCTCATTGATTATTTTATTCTCTCCTTGAAATATGTTCTGGGAAGAGTAGCAGACTATAGTCTTCATTACATGTCCTCAAGTGCTCTGGGAGTTAAACATCAATTTCTATTTACATTTAATGAACAAAAAAATTAGAACAAAAGGTCCAAAAACCAGAATAAACATAATCATCTAGGATTCCAAAGTCTAGATCCCATGGTGCTTGTGGCTTACATAGTTTGTGGCTTGTAGCACATATGGGGGAGGAAAACAGCTGAAACACTTCTTTCACCTTTCAGAGCTCAACCAGTGTAGCCCACATTCATCCTTCTGCTCTCAGAGCTGTGCACCTTAGTTATAATTCTGTGTAAAGAGTTCTGGGTGAGGCTCAGGCTGAACTCTGAGCTTTCTGTTGCTGCCTTGGTCAATGAGATGATGCTGCAGTGGAGAATGAGCCATTCCTTCAGCGCCAGAGATGTGAGAATAAATAAGGTTTCCTGTAATGCAGTCATTAGACTAATGGACTAATTCTCTGTAGTGACTTGAGACAATTTTCTTTTCTTGGTTTTTTTTGTTTTGTTTTGTTTTGTTTTGTTTTGTTTTTTGTTTGTTTGTTTGTTTTTGTTTGTTTGTTTGTTTTTTTTGTTTTCTTTCCCTTCCCTGCCTCCTCCTCCTCCTTGGTCTACTTCTGGATGTCTTCCGACCCTCCTTCTGTAATTCTCAGGACATTTTATGTGTTTGCAGTCAGACATGGTTTCTGCTCATACTCAGGTCCCTCCATTTCACTTGGATCACCAATGCTGTGAATCATTGGCTCAGGAACATGATCCCCTACAGCTTCACAGCACTGCTGACAAACTGAGAGTTTTGCTACAAATAAAGTTGATTTAAAAATTCAGGAGGAAAGGTGGTGATGCACCATTCCCCCTGCTGTGTCTGGAGCAGGCAGATCATTCTTGAGAGAGCCTTGTGGTTGCAGGAGAGCTGCATCTCCTGCGGGTGTAATCACAAGGGCTAAAATTGTATATTAGGTGGTGGAATTTGATCTGCAACATGCAGGGGCAGATTGTAAATGTGGCACACTGAGGAGTACGCCTGTCAGATTTGCATGTCAATATTCCATTGCTTGGGAAATGTGTAGGACATGGATTGAAATAGAGCCTTGGGGAAACTGCAGTTTTGTCCAAAGAAATGAAGAGATATTAATTTCATATAATTGCACTGATCTTTAGGAGGTGCAGCTCTGGAACAGGATCCAGTGTTTTCTTTGTCAGGTCCTGTCAGTGACGGCAAATCAATCACAGTGCACAAACTTGAATTTCAGCTGGTAGATCCAGTCTCCATTGCACCTGTGCTGTTCCTTCAGCCCTCTAATTAGAACATGGCACACTAAGTTTATGGCTTTTAAAGACAAGCATGAAACACGGGACACTTAAGTAAAAATAAAATTCAAGTATGAAACTTCAGTTTATGTTAATAATTTGTATGCATATGTTCTCCAAATTAAACACTTGCATGTCCTCTGGGACCCCAGTAAAGTAGGCAAACAGCAGAGGTATATACTGCTAGTCTTCCATAGAAAAAATGGGAAATCCAACTCTGGTTACTTAACAGGGTGGCTGGTACAGCAAGGCATCTTTATTAGGCATCTTTATTAGTCTGCTACTAATGGGAGCAGTAATGGGAACCAGGTCAGAAAAATGCATTTCATTGACTAAGTGAAGGATGTAACCTCAACTTTCATATATGGATTATTATAGTGAAGCTGTTAGCTATCTGTCATCAACCAAATAGCTATTTAGCTGATCAGAGAAAAATAATTAAATCATCATGGTGTGAAAACATCTGAAAAAAATTATGCCTAAAACCTAAAATGTTTTCCTCTAGACAGCAGACGCTAGGCAGGTACTCTTTGGGAAGACTAAATTGTTTTCTACATTGTTTTCATGAGAAAGTTGTTACCAATTCTTGCTACTCAGCTTTTTCATGGTTTCCTCCAGACTGAGAGGCACATCCTTGAAGTGGAGTCTGTGGCTAAAAACCTGACATTTCCCTTCGGCCCTCACTACATTGCTAGTGGTCATTTGCAGAGGTTTGGATCTTACCACAGGCCCTTCCTGGGCCCAGGATCTCGACCAGTCAGTGTTCAAACCACATTATTTCACCCCAGGGTGGTACCAAGTAGCCCTGTCTGTGTGGAGAGCTCCTGAATTCCCTGCTTTCTTCCTCTCATTCCCATGAGCAGCAAAGCCCTGTGAGATGGGGGCTGTGTGAGGAAGAGGAGGAGGCACCAGGCACATGGCTTTAAGAAATGAGTCTGCTGCCTTGCAGGGTGTTACCTGTTGCTGCTTAGTAAGTGTTTGTTTCTTTTCAACACTAATCTCTCTCAAAAAAATTAACTCAAAAACCTTGGAGGCTTCCAGATCAGAGAGAAACTGGCAGAGCCAGCTCAGGGCAGACTCTGCAGCTGCCCTTTCCTGGGAAGGGGGTGCATGGGAAAAGCCGGCTTTTGGGAAGATGTGCAATAGGATATTGCTTCATTTCTCTCTGGAACAACTCCTCCTGAGTTCAGTCCATTCCAGCTCCATGTGCTGTAGTCTCAAGGGAAAGATCAAGTCCTATAAGTTACTCTTTATTTTTTGCAGTGGTTTTCTTTGCTCACCCAGGGTTATGGGGCCTTGCTCTGGATTCCCACTTGGGCTGGTGCATCTTGTCAAACCCAAAGTGAAAGCAGGAACAGAGGAGCTGCCCAGTTCCCAGGCTGACCCTGTCCATGCCTCCCTTCAGCCCTTCTTGCCCATCACTGGAGCCTGGAGCCGTTTGACCATCCCCTCCCTCGCCCTTTGTCCTCCAGCATCCCCCGAAGTGCTGACCCCTGCAGCAGTTCCTGTCCTTCCTGCTGCCCCCTCTGCACAGCCCAGCTCCTCCACCACCAGCTTCATCTTCTCTTTCCCTCCTACGTCTTCTCATGTAATGACTTCAAAACCCTTCTCCTGCCTGATTCCTGCCTCTGGCTGTCGTCTCACCGCCTCCTCTGCCTCCACATCTTTACGGATGATTCAACTGTATTTCAGTCCCATGATCAAGCAAAACGGATGGATGGGGGCTCAGAAGAGCCCGTGACATGGCTTTGCTCTAATCTTAGGTTTTCCCTGTCTTTGCTCCTTTGTTTGTGGTTACCCCTTACTGTGCTCCTGCGATTTCTAACACAGATGATAAATTAGGACAGTGGGGACTGTAAAAGATAAGGTAATAACAAAAATGAAATACCAGGCCAGGATTTTAGCTGGAGTAAATCAGCTGCTGATCTAAACCAGCTGGGGATTTGGCCCATGCTAAAATGAAACTATAGGATACGAAGAATCCATATAATTATTCCCCAAAGAACACTTCTGTCATGGTGCCAGACTGATGTTTCTATTCTTGTTTTTAAAATGATGTATTTTAGAAAGTGATTGTCTCACTATTGCCCACCTGTGGTCACAATATTGGTTCTTTCAAAAGTGAGCATGCCAAGTCCTTCAGGCACTCAGCAGTGCCTCTTGAAATGGCTCCCTTCAGCACCTGGAGTTTCTCTTAAAAACTGCTAATTCCAAAAAGAAACAAGGCCCACGTTCGTTTCCCTGCACCTCAGAGTCTCACGGTCAAATTCTGCCTGAAATTCCAGGCTGTGCTGTTGAGTTATTCCCCTTCCTGCAAGCCCCCTTCAGTGCTGAACTGTTAAACCCAACCCTCTGCCAGGAAAGGCTTCAGTGGAGGCTGTACATGGTGGGGTCTGAGCCAGTGGGAAAGTGTCTCCTGTGCCTGGCCCATGGCTGGGGCGCTGTGCTGGGATTTGTGGGTTTGGTTTGTGTGGTGTGTCTGTATGCGACCAACGCAGAACATTCAAGAATGGACTCCTCTATTTCTTTCAAAGTTTGGTGGAAGGCAACAGGTTGCTCCCTTCCTTTTTCAGGAAAGATAGCATTTCTCACCCATTTTTGTCTCAGTTCCAGTTTATTTCTGTGTTTGCTACCTTGCATGACCAGGAGTGAACCTGAAATCCTGAACGCCAGAGTTCTGTGAGATCTGGGCTTTCTAGAAGGCAATCTGAAGTCTCCTATTGCTCATGATCTCTATCAAAATGTAAACCAAGGAGATGGTCTTTACCAATCATTAACATCAAGGCTGGCACAAAGGGCTAAGTCTAGTAATCATACTAGAAAAAAAAATGAATTAATAACTCTCTCTGTAGTCTTAGTTCAGCCTCACCAGCCATGACATGTCCTTTCTTGCACACAGCAATGAAAATAGACCCAAGTACTGAAGGAGAGAAAAAAAAAAGAAATAAAAGAAAACCCAATTTGTTCCCTATTAAGCTGCTGAAAAGCTTAAACCCATTTCTATTCCAGTTAGTAGCTAAGTGAAAATGTAACTGCTTTATATATTTCACTAGAATTAAACTTAAACCTACAGAATTAGGTTTATTAATTTCTGTCAGTGCTCAATGGGGAAATAAGAGTGCCCATTCATTAAGGATACACAATTACTGCAGACAAAAATGAAGCACAGTGCTATTAACCATAATAAAAATGTTGAACACTGTGGAAATTTTCATTAAATAGAATCTATTCCTTATATGACTCTACTTAATCCTTTCTGTCTTTGTTCCCCGTTTGTGTTCTCCAACTAATTTTATTTTATTACTTAGCTCTTATGTATGTTTCTTAATGTAATTATGATTAAATATTTTTAGTAGTAAACACTATTATTTCATAAAAAAAAATCTGTCCCCACACTTACTTCAGCGAAAAGTGGTCTTTGGAAAACAATACAAGCATTAAGTAGTTTCATTATTATTATAGCTCATGAAGATGAAAAAGAAACCTACAGAAAATAAAAAAGAAAACTGTATCAGCCATCCACTAAAGTAGAGCTGACTTTGTGGAGAAGATCCTTAGTTGGAGTACCCAGGTGGACCACAATAAATCCATTGAAATCAGGGTGGTGATTATGACTGAAAAAAATTAAATAGTGAATAAATACAGAATGTGTTTAGGCTTTGCTAAAAGCATTTAAGCCAAAATAATTATTTATAACAAATATATTTTCAGATTTTCATTATCTTCACACAACACTTTGAGGAATCACTGATCCCTCATGTAGAATTTTTTGAAGGAAACCATATGTCATCTGAGGGGCACAGCTTTAATTGTTTGAGAAGGATCATCAGTTAGTAACTATGATATGGATTAGCTGATGACTTTAGCTCATGAAACTCTACTGAAGCCAATGGGATTATGATCATTTCCAATAAAAAAAGACTTGATCTCCAGTTGAGTTAAAAATGAATGTGACAGTGCCTGGTTGAGCGGGTGACCTGTATTTCTTGCATAGAAGTAAATGAATAATAAATAACTATGCCCTGTTGATCAAAGATATTTATTTAACCTGAGGGCTACATTATTAAAGACCTCCTTAGGAATGTCAGAGGAGATTTTGCTCATGTTCTTGTACTGCAGGGTCTTGGGCAGTTCTCAGACTGTCAGCACTGGACCCTCAGCTCCAGCCGGTCTGTAGGTTTGGGGAGTAAGGTCACAGAGAGACTTGGATCCCCAGTGTTCCTATTAGGCACAGGAGATGCTGGATCTGAGGGCTCAGAATGAATTCTTGCTTTGGATGACAGGGATCATTCCCAGAACTCACCGAACCCAAACTGAGCATTGTTGTTATTTTGGCTTAGCACTTGTTTCAGAGCCATGCTCCAGACTTTGAGGGGCTGCTCCCTGGAGCATTTGGACTTTTTTTTGGTCTGGGGTCATTTAAATGGTAAGTCCTGATATAGCAAATTAAGAGAATAGACAGGAAACTAAGTGACTGCACTGTAAATGAGCCACATGGGGCAAGTTAGCTCTCTCTGGACAGAAGCATGGACCTTCTGGACAAAACCTGGGCTCTTTTACTGGTGCTCACAGGTCCTGGTGAGGGACTGCAGCTGGCTCACTGTAGTTTTCGTTTGTGCTGTTCAGAGCACAAAACAAAATGCAATCAAATGCGAGCGTTAAAGATTTTTGACCAACCAACTGCTTTGTGGGGACAAGTGACTCTTGTGCTCACATGTAAGGTGGTCTGAATATGGCCATTTGCACTTAGGAAGGGTTGTATCAAAAGCCTTTTCAGAGCTGGTCACAGAGGTTATTTATAGATCTTTTTCTTGGATGACCTGATTGATGATGTGCAGATGGTCAAGGGGGCATTAGATTATTCTAAAGCCTTATTGTGCCCAGAGCTGTTTGAAGTCTAGTTGCTTATTTCTCTCTATTAATAGCACCTTTCAGTTTGGGCCTTGGTTGCTGGCTTGGATGTTCTGACAGCATCTGTTTCTTTATCACATCTCACCAGAGAGCTGAATAGGACACTTGTTAGACTTTCTGGCATTTAAGTACTGGAAAAGAAGGCACCCTGAGATAGAAAAGATGGGAAACCACCATGTCTGTCCACCTCCACATTCACCAGTAACACAGCACAAAACTCGATTTCCATGATTTCACTATTGCTGCTGTACGACTCATTTCCACGTTGGGATGTCCTCTGCAGTTGCAGCTCTGAACCAGAGAGAAATGGTCATGACCTTTCTAGTTCTTGGACTTAATAATGGAAGAAGTGAGGTGTGGAAACATGTAGATGGATTACAGCCAAAATAGGCTGTTTTCTGAATAGACCTCAACTACTTAACATTCAGTAAACATCTTTAATACAGGACAGTAAAAACTGCCTATGCACTTATTACCTTGGTATGGTTAACTAGGCAGAGTGTAACCACAGAAATATGAGTGCATTTCAGTAAATATACAAAATGGCTTCATTCTCAAAGTACAGTAGTTCCCCTAGGTATTCTAAAATCTATTATTCTGTAGACAAATATTCTTTTTCTTTCAGCATTAATTGTAGCATTGTTGCTGATAATGTTTCCTGCATTATACTCAGCTGCCTCATACTGTGGATAAGAGAAATCAGATTGAGAGCAAGAACAGAAAATACTAAGATTGCAGCTGCATCTCCTGGGGAAATTATTTGCCATTTCAAATGTCATTCAGCCTGATTCATTTTAACGGGGAGTACAAGACACCTCCTGCTTGAAAACTGGTCTGCACAGAAATGGCAAGCTGGTTTTATTGTTGCTGTCCTGATGATGTAACCTTATCAAAATATATGCAGGTTCTGTTTTGTCTCCACTCTAAGCATAACCTTTGGTATCCTGGGTAGTGGCTAAATTAATCCGCTCCCTCAGAACAATGCAATTTCAAACACAACAAACCCCTCCTGTTGTTAAAGAACATTTATCTGCTTTACTTTCATTTGCATTTTCCATAAATTGAGTAGCAGGAAGTGTGAAACACCTGAAGTTCAAAGTCTCTGGAATGCACAGATGTTGATTTTCATTATAGACTCCAAAGATTGGCTCCTAAGCAACACTGCAGAGATTTTTGTGTAACTTAACCACCTTCCATTCATGTGCTGGGACTCTGGGAACTCTCCAAAGAGCAATACAGCAGATTCCTGGAGGACTGGGAATGACTAGTGTGCCAGAGTGAGAATTGAAGTTATTTTCAAGTAACCTTTTGATTATCTGGTGGGATATTTCCTTAATCTGATTGGGTTTCTTTCAAAAGATAAAGATAAAAAGTACCAAAATGCTTTGGTTCTTTTGCTACACCTCTACCCAAAGATGTGTGAGTGTGTTGGTGAACTCAAACTGGCAGTTGCCCTTCTCTTACTTTGGTATTTATAACTCACAACTGCGTGTGCACTCCATGCTCCCCAGCTCTGCTTGTGCTGCCTGCTCAGATTTTCTCCTCTGACATAAACTAAGGGATGCCCACACACACATCCAGTGGCGTTCGACCTCTGGGGATTTCATGAGTTTTCCCTCCTGAAATGTTCACACAGCATCTTGTGACACCTCTGTCTGCACCCCTATTTGGGAAGCAGATCTGTGCCTGGGTGAACCCGGGTGAGGTATTTTTTACTTTGTGTTGTGTAGAGCAGTCTTGGTATTGGGATTTAGAAGGGTATAAATTTATAAGACGAGTTTTTCTTTTGTGCACAGCATGGAAAGATGAGTGTTTAACATGTGGGTTCATGTCCAAATAATATGTGATGTTTTCTGCAAGAACCATCCAACACAGGTTTGGCACAAAATTTGCTTCCCTTCAGCAAAGGGAAAACCTTGGTTTAAAATTCCAGTCCTCCCTTTGCCATCTACACCAACACAGTCAGCAAACTCCATCTTGGCTAAGTGCATCTAAAGGTGTATATAATTGTTTAATGTCTATTGAGTGGAAAAATTGTCTTGTCATCCTGCAGCTTTGCCTCTTTTCCCCTGTGGAAGGAGATATTCAATTAGAGATTTTTGGATTGCAGAAAACAACTAACCAGTGACACATATTTGTGTACCTCTATCTGAAGCTTAAACTGTTTCAAATTGCCCAGCACATCATATGTAGATCTAATGTGAATGCTGTGTTTGAATTGACTAATACTTCTATAGAAAGGGGAAGAAGACAGAACCAAAATCTCACTGGGGTACCATTAATTAATATTTCCCAATTTTCCATTCTTCTCTTTATTGGAGACTTCCAAAGGCCAATTTCAAGCAAGATAGAGACAAAGTTGCTTTGTCACTAACAGCAGTGTTAAACTGTCTACTTCACACCTCTTATCAAACCCATGTCTTCATGAGGCAATGGAAAAATCCCTGAAAATGGTTGCAAAGGATTAGCAGAGGTGTGAAATCTCACCTTGCATAAGAAATATGTTTTGCTCTCTTTGTCACTTCTGTGTGATTTCATGGTTGTGAGTATTGACTTTTCCTGTCAGGCATTCAGGCAGTAGATGCTGACAGATGTCTGTATCAATCATCAGAGCAGTCTTGAGGATATGGCCCATGCATTGAGAGGAGATAGAGGCTTGTATTGAATTATAGCCAGGAAGTGCTCAACAGAATTGTGGCCAGGTCAACTTTGCACCCCACTGATCCTCGCAGGTCGTTCAGGCCAGTTTAAGTCTACCCAGAGGGTCGGCATCCCTGGGAAGCCCCACACCACACAAGAATTAGTTTATTCTTTAACTCACAAAGCAAGGACAGTATTTCCTTTATTCAGTGTTGCCATAGCTGAGCTCCATTAAAATTCATGAACATTGGTGGATACATTTCTTCAGTTTGAAAAGGTGATAAAAATGGTGAGTGCAAGCAAGTTTGCATACTTGTCCTTTTCTTTCAAAACCTTGTCGTGATGATCTTGGCTACCTTGCAGTGCTGTGCTGTTAAATCATCCAACAGGGAGTGATGCAACACCAGACATGTGCAGAACCTGCTTGAGTGGCACACAAAATTGCTGCGCTAGTTCATGGGGATGAGTCAGAGGAGGAAGTCACTGCAAGAGTATCGCACAAAGTATAAAGAATCTGAGGTAAAAAATGTGAAGAAGAGTGTTAGGGATGAGGATGCTGGATCTTTATATACAGATAAAATAGTGCTGAAATGCTGATGAAGTGAACATCATTTCAGAGCACATGAAACCTACAATTTACATCAAGTAAATGTGAAGAGGGAAAAGAACAAACACGACCCATTATGGAAACAAGTTCAGCCATATTTGTAAAGAAGCAAATCTTGTGATGGCGCGTGCACATATTTTAGTGCGTGCTCTGCAGTATGAGAACATTTACTTCTACTTGAAATTCTGTAATTTGCGTATTTGTTCTGAGCAATGATCAAGAAAGAGCTAGCTTACGAAGTATTTGGCCATCAAGATTTTCTTTGTTGAGGATGGTCTGCAACTGGAGGGGCTTCCTGCAGAAAGTGCAGAGGGTATCTAAGGCCAACTCCTGCTCCGGCCAAATCTCAATTCAGGTCTTTTTGGTCAATGTTGTTCTGAAAGGGTCCAGTTGTGCTGTGTCACTCAATTGACCGATGGTTTGGTGTTGGCTGCTGAGGACCCAATTCACATGTGCCCTTGCTTGTTCCTGTTGTTTCAGTCACTGTCAGCTGGGCTTGCACTAACCTTAGAGACTGTGACCTGAGCAAAGGTATAATTTGTTTCTCTTCTATCACTTTCTGTAGGGCAAAATCACCTCCTCTTTGGTTTTTGTTCATTATTGCTAATAAGGCATTCACAAATCCTTCTTTATTAAAGGAAACAAGGCTGGTATGTTCCGAGTGACATCAAGCTGGAAGGAATCAGTTACCTTCTTTAGAGTGTTGGAGAGAAATATTGAAGTTATCAAGATTACCAAAATCTCCTGAGAATATTTTTGTAAAACAAGTTTATTTTATAAATGTAAAACATGGTATCAGTTTCTGCAAGATGGGATATTTAAGAGTCTTACAAAATGTTAATGCACTTTTTTAATGTGACTGTAAAAAAACTGAGGCTGGGTTCAGTTTCTCCCTGAGAAGGAAGAGATCACAAAGCAAAGAGATTCCTGCATTTCTGGAAAAATGAGCAGCAATAATTTTCAAAGTATACTACCAGGTATTGTGTGAACTATCTGTGTCTGAAATATATGCACATATTGAGTGAATTCTCAATTTTGTTAAAAAAGTTGAAGACGGGAGACAAGCCAAATTTTTTTTACAAGCATCTCAGGTATTACCTACAACTAGAGCAATTGTAGGAATAGTGATTCTAACCAAAAGAGTGTTCCAATTTTTGTTACATCAGGTAAAATTAGACAAATAGAAAAGAATTAACAGAATGTTTTCAGAAACCTGAAATTGAAATAATAAAAGCTTCCCCACTTGAGTTTGTTTTTTTTTCAGTGAAGTAGGGGAATACAATGATTTCTTGTTTGCTGGCTGAAAAATCAGAACTAGACACAAGAAGTTGGATAATATTCATGGACCAAAAATATAAGTTTTTCTTTCAAAGTTTAAAAAATAGGTTCAATGTAATAGACCTGAAAATAATCTGCTTTTGGGAACTAGGGTATTTGTAGTATATCAGATAAAATAGCTCTCTTGGAATTTTTTCCTGTGGTCACATTGTTAAAAAGCTTTTAAATTTATGTTGTTGTTTTGGCAAAAATATGAAATTGATGAAAAATTATGGCTGACAATGCAAGTTGGAATGAATAACTACACATATATGTTGATTTTAGCCGTTGATTTTGAATAGCAATAAATCTAGAATTCTACCAGCTCAACTTATGGGAGGCTTTCAGCACAGTCAACCACAAAATGCAGTTGAACCACTCACAGAGCATAATTAGAGCAGATGCTGGTATAACATCCAACTGCTGTTCACGCTTTATTATGTTAAATCCTGCCTTTCCTGTTTATTTGGGTTTTTTTCTTCTTCCTTCCCTATTACTTACTAAGACAGCTTTTAGAAATTCCCCACAAAATGCGGAAGGACCTTACTATTTTATTCCAGAAGCAGCCTAGAACAGTTTTGTGAGTGTGTCTATGTGTGTGATCTGTTCTGTACAGTGTATTTAAAACAGAAAAACAATGCTTTTGCTAGTATTGAGGCATATATAACTAGGCAGCATTAAGAACCCTTATGATTGAATTCAGGTTGCACCAAAAAATTCAGGTTTATTCCCAGCTTTTTGATTGGGCCTGACATGTTATTGCTTTTTTGCTATGCCCTCTCCCAAACTTCTCTTTTTGATTGTAAATTAAGCTCTGCAGGGAGATGGAAACTCCTTCTCCAGTATCTTGTGAAGCAGAATAGGATCTTAGTGTTGGTTGAGACATCAGGTCAGTATTGTGATATAAATAAAAAATAAACAGAATGAACACAAGTTGAAGGGAGTCATAAATTCATCTCACTGAATACAAACTAGAGGGATTTTCTTTTTTTTTTTTTTTTTTTCTGGTTTTATTGCAAATTATTTGAAATGAAACTCTCCAGCTGACAGAAGATCATTCAGCATTAGCTATTTAAAAACTTTCACTGAAATGAAGTGAAATAAGTTTGTTATTTATGAAGTTCATCTCACAAGTTCCCAATTTGTTGAAAAATGTTTTATTTTGCTTCACATTTGAAACCTGCAAATAGCTGAGTTAATTTAACTCAAATGAGCATTCTCAAGATGACCTGTAAAGGGGGAAAAAAATCTAACCCAACTGTACTTTAATCTAGAAACCATCAAAACCTTCTTGACACATGTATTATTGTAGGGCTCAGAAAAAATAAACAGTTTATGAAGAAGATTAAGAGAGAGTTTGGATTTTGCTTTTGACATATCTTGTCTCCAAATCTTAGCTGAGGATTTATTAGAACACTATCATGTCAAAGCTACCTCATTTATATGATAACACATCTGTAATGTTTTACAAGTGCAGCAGTCCTCGTTCAGAATGTTGCTCTTTAAGTCCTAAATTACAGTACCTGGAGAGGTATGCATAATTATAGTGCATGTTAGCAAATGATAGGATGCATTTTCCCCTAGGCTCTCTGCATTAATCATCAGCAGAGTGGGTGCAATAAAATCATAATTGCTTCTTCAAAAGTTATAATCTAACTTATACAACTTTAAGTTAGTTGTATGGCAATACGATATCGACTGTCACGGAGCAAGCCCGTTTCCTTCATTTCCTTAAAATTAAGGTAGTGTTGCTCGGTGGTGAACTGTAATTAGCATCATTTTCATTTACATATTTGGGTTTTAGATCCTGAGTGAGTGCATGATGGTGTAAGCTCCAAGCTTGATGAAACGATGCTGATTTACATGAGCTGAGGGCCTCTGGGTTGATCTCTGCTTATTTGTTGAGCTGCCTGCAGTCAGTTGGGTGGATGATTAACCTCTTCTGTCTCCTTAACTAGTAATTGTAGCTAAAAAAAAAGACAGTGTTAACGAAAGGAGTTATTTTACATAAGGATCCCAGTTTATATTCTTCAGCTTGGGTATGGGATTCACCAGAGGAAGATTTTGCTGCAGAGGGCTGAGCTGGTCCCGTGCAGCTGTGCCAGGGAGCAGTCTGGCACCTCCCTCGCTCAGGTAACTTCCCTGGCGTCAGCTCTGGTGATGCTTTGACCTTACAGTGATTCAACTCAGAGATGTAACCTGGCAGGAAACCAGATCCCACCCCTCTCCCCAGTGGAAGAGTTTCGTGCTGGTTTTGCTTCCTGAATTCCCTCATTTTCTTGTCAGATGAACGCCAATGACCCCATGTGAGGCTGTATGATAGGTAAGTGTAGGATGGAACCAGTTAGAGGTACTCACATCAGCTGTCATAAAGCCAAGCCTACAATCAGAGATCAAAGCAAGCCTTTAATTATTTAGGAAACATCACTGATGTAATCAATACATCTTACAAAACCAATTGTTTCACTCCAATTCATTGCCTCTTAGGGTGATACATACACACACACACACACACACACGGAGTCATGACATGCATATGTACACACATGTATATATATATATATATTTATATGCACACATACAGACACACACACATAAAATGAAGTTTCTGTTCTTTGAAGTTTAGCCAACTTTTCCATGTGGTTGCAGCAGCCGTGTGTAAGGGCATGTCCACAGAGCCTATCTGAGACCCAAGGGACTCAGAAGGGTAATGGATGTGATAGAAAAGCAAGTTTTTTGAGTTTTGCACAATCCTATTCCTTAAGATCAGGTCTGTAAATTAAGATCTGAACCTACATATCGAAGGCTGGATGCTGCAAACAAGATGTTCTGGCCTCAATCCAGTAAAGCACTTAAATATATGTTTTAACATTAGGTGCATGTCTTGTTACGGTATGACTTCAAAGGGGCTTCTTTTGCTTAAAATTAAGCACACGCTTAAACACGAGGTTATATATTTGAATGAGCCGGAGAGCTCAGCACCTTGCTTCTTCACTGAGCAAATATAATCACCAAGAAAAGAAACAAACAAAACAGAAGCCTCCACCTTTTCCAAACAAGCACGTCCATTTGTTGGTTTGTAGCTAATTTGCACAGAAGCACGGAAGCTCACACTGCTTTCCACAGCTTTGAGCGCTTGGTGCTCACCATGGCGGGTGTTGCTGCTGCTCACTGCTGCTCTCAGAGATGGCAGGTCCTACTCTGGGATGCTCCATTGCTCCTTTGCTGACCACAGAGAAAATCGGGGCTCTGGATTTTCCCCCAAATTTTCCCCGAAATCCAGAGAGCAGAGGGTGTGTTGAGGTGCACCCCCAAGTCGTAGCTCACATACAAGTTGTGCTCAGCCGCTGCTGCCGCCCAGTTTTGCCCTTCCTGTGATTGCGGCTTTATGGGCACGGCAATTACGCATTTAATACTTGATTTGCATGAGATTAAGCTGCACACTTGTGAAATGCAAGCTGGTGCTAAACACCCTTAAAAGGGTTTAGAAGCATCCAAAAATAATGTGTTTCACACCAAGTGAAGTATTTGCTGAAGTGCAGAAAATGGGAAAAGTTCCTCTCCACAGTTCACTTTTATGTTCAGTTTTGGAAGGAAACTGTCCTTAAAGATACCAGGCTGTCCCCCTTTTATGCCAGAAATACAAAATATAATAAATAGAGAGTAGTATCCTACCAATCAAAGCATCTTTACTTAATTTTCTAAGGCCTTTAAGTCTCCTGCAGATCAGAATTTTGTTTCTCTCTCCAGCTTGCTGGTGTTAATAACCAATACTGTTAGGCAACGAAATTTCTGAGAGTTAAAAATAGACTTTCATTAGCTAAAAAGTACCATGCAGTTGTGCATTTAAATGCCACGTGCAGTTTGGGGGAAAATAATCTTAAGGAAAAAAAAAAGAAGAAAAAGGATTGACTTCATTTTTGTACTCTGAATACTTGGTGTTAAATTATTTTAAAATGCACCCCAAGTCACAACAAGCTGCTGTGTATCAGGTCACACTGCCTTCTCCAACATCATGCTTATCTTTAAATTTTCCTTTCATAAACATTTGGCAAATATAACATCAATTTAAGCTGTAATGACCACATTTAATTTTCATTTTAAATTTATTCTGTTACTATATATTGGTATCCTGGTTGATGCCAAGTCAGCCAGCCACAGGTCTGTTTTTCATTTATGCATTGAACTTCTTTAGGTTAGACATGCTCAAGAGTCCTGGTTTAATGCATAACCCTAATTATAACTTAGAATTAAGCTACTGCTGACTGCAGCATTTTAGGCAGGGGAATCAAAGAATGTATCTAATGAAAAAAAACACAACTCCACCCCTCACTAGTACCTTATCTTTATACATTTTTTTATGTTCCTTTTTTTTTTTTTTTAGATTGAGTGCATAATACAGCTATAAACCAGCAGTTTAGATAATATAGTCAGCTTGTCAGTTTATATATGTCTACTCTGAGCTTAAGAGTTTTCTGTTTGCTTTGAATTGGGCCTCACTTCTTATTAAAATGCTACAAGCTTTTAAGAGATTGTAGTATCACAGACCAGTGATAGCTCAACATTCTAATATATCATTATGTTGGACCTATATCTGTGCACTCTAAAATTGCATTACTGTTTAAGCTGGTTGAAATATTTTTGCAAAATGTTTGGTTTTGGATGAAAAATGCCTTTCCAGCCATGCAGAACTTTGATGAGGAAATTCTTAGAATGTTCTGATGAAAATGGCTTTGGTTTTTTTTTTTTTTTTATGGAGAAACTAAAAATGCAATTCAGAGCACTGTTCAATTACAATAAAAATACTGGGGTTTCCCCACATTTTTACAGGGAGTGAAATATTTTTAAGGACAAGCTCTTGTGGTCACTTCAAACTTGTGTCAATTTCATATGTTGGTTTGGATCATTGGGAACTCAATGGATAGGAAAGGCAGGGTCTTATCATTTGGGTCTTTACTCCCAAAATAAATCTGTTCTTATTAATAGAAGCAGGTTTTTAGAGGCAGGGGGATGATTAACGATGAACCATGTTGCATGGGTCGGAAGGAAATGTGGCCTGGGGAGATGCCATCATGGAAAATAAGACCAGGGAGAACCTGATGGGCCAGGAGGAGCATCATGCTCCAGTGGGACTCCAGGACAGGGTCACTGAGGCTGGAGTGACGAGCTGGATCAGAGCAGCACCACTCTGTATTCACTGCACAAAGACAAACCTCTCACTGAGAGATGGAGAGCAAGTGAAAGTCATTGCAGGGTACCTTTGTGCACCAGCCTTTCTGCTGTCCCTTTCCCCATGGTACCTCCCTCGGGCCAGGGAATCGCTCTCCTGCTCTCCAAGAACCCTTGAAGATATGGCATCTAATTCTGCTCCTTTTCACTGGCTTCACCTGAGGGTAACACCTCCATTTCCTTAGAATTAATCCAGATGTGTGCTGGCTTTGTGGCTGCAATGAGAATCCTTTGCCATTGGAATATGAGACTGTGTTTTCATTCCTGTGACAGTTCTTATGCCTGCCTGCTGTCTGCAGGAAGCTCGTCAGTGAGAGTTAAACACTGCGTGATAAAATACTAATGTTTTTCTTCTTTGGGAACAGGGAAACGAAAAAATTCTGGGTTTGTACTATCATTCCACTTGTTCTGCGTGGGCATTCAGCTGTAGTGCCAGGAGCTGGGAACGTTTACAATCCTGGTGTAAATGAAAGCAGACAGAAGCAATGGAGAAACAGGCTGTGCAAGCCTGGGGGCTTGTCCATGCACAATAGTAGCATCAGTTCAGCTGCAAAATCCATTTAGCTGAACCAGTGTATGTCTCTGATTGGACACACTTAAATTGGTTTATAACCAGCTTACATCAAATTAGTTTAAATCAGGAAGTTACCATAATAGCTGCATCAACCCGTAATTGTCTAATTTGTGTACAGGATGGTCGCAAACCCGTTGCCTTTCCTCCATGCAGGCTTTTGCACTGCTTTAGATAATTTAAAAACTGTTAAACCAACAGAACCTTTGTCTGTGGACAAGCCCTAAAGCCCAAAGTTTGTGTGAGCTGGGACAGGGAGCGAGCAGGGGCTCTCTGCTGGCTCTGTGCTGCAGCACATGCTCTCAAAGCCAGTGGAAAATGAGATGACAGACACTTTAAAGCAAGAATGGGACACAAGACACTAATTTTCCAAAACAGTTGATTGCTCTATATGATGGAAAAGTATGAGGTAAAGAAGTTCAGGACCCTTGCTGTGACCCAGGGGTTTTTATGGGCTGTGTTCACAAGCATGGGGGGTCAAAGGGAAGCTGTCCTGAGCTGTGTGGGGTCACGTTTCACCCCACAAGCTGGAGCAGCCTTGAGCCTTCCCTGGGTTTAGTCAAAGGATAACAACACCCAGCAGGCAGCAAGGCTGGTGAGACATGTTCCATCTCTTGAGCTGCTCAGGATGGAGCTGGAACAGAAAATGTTGCTTTTGCTACATGTTAATTGTGGTTCAGAGCTGTTTTGGAAAGACAAGTCCCTCTGGACAGCAAAGGGAGAGGCGGCTTGAAAGTGTGACATTGTGGAAACAAAGGCAACAGGAGAATGACACCACGAGTGAGGTTATCTCAACAGTCCTGTAACTAAAAATGGCCTAAATTGTTTTCCAAAATGAGTTCTTGCAGAGCAGAGAGAAAGCCTCTGATTTCAAGGGTTCCTAAAATACTTTTGGAACGAAACTCTCTGAATGTTCTGTGGGTGTTGATCGCTGGAGTGCTCAGTAGTACTCGAGCTCTGAGTTCACACCATTAAAGCTTTGTCGACATTACTGAAAGCGTCCTCTAACACACTGAAGCAAGCTCAAGAGGCTGTATTTATGTTCTCAGGCTGACTTTAGGGCTGTTGCTGGCAAGCTGTCAATAAAAGAACTTATTAGTCAGGGAGACAGTTTGGAATGGAGAGTTGTTTAAGAGTTCACTTATGAATGGGACACAAAGGTGAACAGAAGGAACTTTCTGCGTGTTTAGCAAATGGGAATACCAAGAAGCAGTTTGATCAAGGTAACTCTGTTCAGGATGCCCAGCAGTAAATGTGCTAGATAGTTTTTTTTGTTTGTTTTTTTTTTTTTTTTTTTTTTTTTTTTTTTTTCTGAGAAATGCTCCTCCAGTTCTGCAAGTATAGAAGCTGTTTTATCCTGTAAGAAATAGAAGGGAAAATTGGTTTGATTTTCCCTTCTTTTTTTTTTCCCCTCTTACTTTTTTTGAATGTGTGGAAGAGCAAGGCAGTTTTCACAGCAATAGAAAATGTAATGATGCATTTCCCCTGCATGAGGCTTCTGGACATTTTCTTATTTCATAAAAGTGGATTGAGATGCCATGGTAAGTAGTATTGTACCCACCAGATTATCCTACTGGACTTGAAAGCATTGTGGAATATTACTTCTGGTAAAGAATAACTTGCAGAGGAATGGAAATAGCTATGAGAAATAGTACAACTCGAATGTCCAAAGAGCAGTGCTTGGAGAAAGGAGCAGCCTACTTTTGTGGGAAATATATTTCTTACACTATGCAAACCATCTTTAAAGACTGAAGTGATCCTAGTGAAAACCATGGGAAAGAGAAAATGAGTGGAAAACAAATGGATCCCTAAAGGGGCTGACTGAAAGTTAAATCACAGTTTGTGAGGATCGTTCATTTTCTCCTGATGGTTTTGTGTTGGCCTAAGAGTAAATTGGGATAAAACAAAAACCTGGCTCACTGTGGCTCGAACCCAAAGTATTTGTACAGCTAATGTATAAGTGGTAACCCATTTACAAGAGGTGGATGGCTTTCCAAAAGCCCCCTTCATGTAAATTTTGTCAGCCCAAAGCTCTGAGAATGACAGCACATCT
Source organism: Vidua macroura (assembly GCF_024509145.1). Classification (NCBI taxonomy): domain Eukaryota; kingdom Metazoa; phylum Chordata; class Aves; order Passeriformes; family Viduidae; genus Vidua; species Vidua macroura. The sequence continues at coordinate 17,710,681 of NC_071581.1, read as the reverse complement.
CATTATGGCCGTACTGTTCCTGGAGCATGGTGTGGTGATTTATTTTTCTTCAGGTTTTGCTAGCAGTGGTGGGGATTCAACCCTCCTTGCTTCACCCTGGGAATGGCCTTGGCCTTTTTTTGTTTGCAGTGGGAAGGCTGGTTGCCAATGAGCAGTTCTAAAGTCACATTTTCACTTGCATTCTGGGCAATACCTCCCACATTTTGGGCTCTGCAGTATTCAGTGTAAATGGTTCCTTAGAGCTACTTTGGCAGCCAAAAAAAGCGATATTGTATTTAATTTCTGGCACTGCCACTCACTGAATTGCCGACACAGCTGTAGCAGACCTCCAGGTCTGGATATATCTGGCTAAAGCAGAAGATCCCTGTGTTTCCTGACTGGACTCCATGTAATCCATGCCACTCAAGATCTGATCTGGGACAGCCAAGCAGAAATGTGATTCCTTTCTGCCAAAGGCATTTCAGCAGTGATTTCAAGGTTGTTCTAGGGGGAAGAGGGACAGAGGTGAATTCTCTGAGAAATTAGTCTTAATAAGGCTAATTTAGGCCTTCTTCCAGTAGGGTTTACCAGGAAGGTCTGTTGTATACAAGCCAAAGCTTAATCTTTTTTTTTTACACCATAACTTTTGAGAAGAAAAAACCCATCCCTATCCCCATAAACACATTTCTGCTTCCCTTGGATCAGACACTAATGTTCATGTGTCTGGATAGTGTGATATACCAGGAGACTGGTGTGGTTGGCCTCTAACTGTGGAATTTTAAATTTTTTTTTTCTTTTTACTGTGCAGAAAGGTAGTGGTGTGAACATGTTGGAGGCCTGGGAACCACTTGTTTCAGCAGCAGTTACCCTTATTCACCCTGACTTGGATCACATCCTTACCACAACATTAATAACCTAGCACACTCAGAGAAAGAATGAAATAGAGTAATATGAAAAAAGGTGCAGGGCATGTTTGCTATCAAGCTTCATCTTTTGCTTTCCTAGTGGTGCCACCGTGGTAGCAGATCTGACTTGTGTCCAAAATGAGCATTTGAGAATTCATCTTCCAGGCAAAAAGGGCCACTGCTGTCAAGGCATTTGCTGCCCCTAGAAGCCATCCAGGATAATTTATGTTGGTTCTCAGTAAATTCAACCAGATTTGAGAAATCCTTTGAACATGGGAGTCACCAGGAAGATTATGTCCCTTGGCTTAGCTTGGCATGGAGGGTGGCAGGCACTGTAATATGCTAAAACTGACAAAAGCCTGGTTTAAACTACAGTGTAGTACATGCAAGGAAATTGCTCCTGGTTTGATAAGTACTGCACTGTTGGCAGTGGAAAATTTAGGTCCGAGCAAGTTAAATTCCATAATCTTGCTGTGATAAAAGATGGAGCTTCTTTCCATGCTGGGCTCCACGTCATGGCACAACCAAATGCCTTTAGTCTCCCATAGCAAACTCTTTTGCAGGGTAAAGTACCTTTCAAGATCAAGGCAAGCTGTCACAGGAAGGTGTTTGTGGGGTTGGCACTCACCACAGCATGGTGATTTGAGGCTGCAACCCCCTGGAGCTGAGGTGAGCTGGCAGTATAGCAGTGATCCATATGGGGTCACCCATCTGACCCTTAAAGGAACAACCAGGCTGGAAGAGCCCAAACCACCCAGCTTGCTGTTACTGGAGATGGTGGTTTTCCTGTGGACCCAACCATAGTGTTTTAGTCTCTCTTTATTGTGTCAAGAAGTGACACTGACACCATAAATTGCTTTGCAGAATGCCCTCAGCCTCGTGAGTCATCTGCTGTAATTCTTTGGGAGTGGGCAAACAAGAGAGGCACTGCAAGAATTGGGCATTTCTTGTGTTGTTCCCATACTCTGCCATGTGAATCTGCCCTCCTGAAATCCATAAAACCCGCAAGCAGGCTCTCAAACATTTAATTTGAAAGATCTCTGTTTAAATAGTTTTTGACTTGTGCCAGGGCAAGCCTGTCCTCCAGTTAATTATGTTCTAAGCACACAAAGAGAGCTAGTGAAAACAGTCACTTCATAACCATTTTCTTTTTGTAAACTCTGAGTACTTAGATCTGCATCATTTAATCATAATAGAGCCATATGCATGCAGCTTAACTTTTCTGGAAACCAAAATTAGCTAGAAGACATTTTGGCCTATTTCTGAAATGCTTGTGTATGGGGAAAAGTGCTTTGAGAACTTCAAATAGGTATGAGCTCCCAGACCTTGCAGGAGTGGAGAAAAGTTTGTGCAAGGAATGCTCTCACCTCTGCCCAGGTCACACAGCAACAAATACATAATCAGTGCAATTTTAGAGTGAAGTTTACTGGTGCAGTGGTTAACTAGCACAAATAAACTAAAGGAGGGACTAAGCTGCTAAATGTAGGGTGAAAATTAATCTTGTCATGGGCCAGAATCTCAGGGTGTGAATACCTGGTCTAAAGAAAGTTTTTTTAGTTGTTGCAACATGATCCTTAAATGGAGCAGAGGAATATTTCTTAATTAGATATTTACATATCTTGCAAATAGTTGAAAAAAATATAACAGCCTCAATGAAATTCAAACCTATTTGCTTAATGAGGCAGTGCTTTAATTTGTGTGTCTGTTTAGATATATCTCTGGGTCCCTTGAAAACTCTGAAGGAGGCACATGCTCAAATCATTGTCTCAAAAATGCTCAGTGAACAGCCAGGGCAGGGATCACATCCAGAGGAGATCTCTGTAGCACACAAGCTCCAGGGCTCAGTGCTGAGCTTGCAGTTGTGCTTTGCCAGCAGGACCCTGCAGCAGTCACAGCAGCTTTGTTCCAGTGGGAATGGTGTCTGAGTCCATCCAGCATCTCCCGGTGCTCTTTGATACCCAGCGCTGCTTCTCTACCAAAATCCCAACTGATTTTGCGATCCTCTCAGTAGAGAGAGGATGGTGAAACCATAGGACATCCCAAAAAGTTCCTAAAAAGCTTTGGGTGAGCTTAAGAAAACAGTGTAATGATATCTTGACAGATATCTTGCTACCACTCCACTCCCCTGTATAAAGCTGTCAAGATTTGCTGCAAAAACTATTAAGAGAATTTACCAAAATAGCCTTAGTTTCAAAAGAGTAATTATTAACAGGGCAGATACTCTGAGCTGTACATGGATGAAACTATTAATTAAAGGTCACTTACAGAACTCTATGTGGCTGCAGAATTGCAACACAAATTTGCAGGGGAAATAGACTTTAAAGGCTGCAGCCCATCTTGCAGCCAGCTGTTGGCCACCAGCTGAATTCTCCTTTGCAAGGATAACACAGAACATACCTTGGTAAGATTAAAAAGCATATTTTTGGTATCCCCTCATTTGGGCAGGGTTCTCTGAATTTTTACAGTAATTCTTTGCCCAGCTCTCAGTTCAAGACACTTAATATGTTTACTTCTGGCTACTGTGGCTCTCTGTCATCCAAAGAGGCTGAGCTGGTCCTGCCAGCAGCAGGGATTCCTGCTCTGGCTGAGGGGACTGGGGACAGCTGAGTCTCCTTTAAATGGAGAAGGGACAATGAGTGAATGAGGAACAGGAGGATGAGGAGGGAAAGGGAGACAGTGAGAGAGGAAAAAAGAGTAAAGCCAGGGAAATGCAGCTGATTGCAAATGCATTTATCCTTTCTCAGGAAGTTCATCCTCGGAGCAGCCCCCAAAGGTAGTGCTGGTAACTGATGCTACCTGGTCTAGGTCTAACTTGCTGTCATGCTGACATGTATCAGGAAATTAAACCCCTTCTCTCTTGCCAGTGCTTCTGAATATTGATTCCTAATTCCACAACCTGGCCATTATTTGAAACTAAAGCTTGCCGCAAAGGAGAGCGTTAAAACACAGGTCAAGGACAAGCCTGCCCTCCATGCCTGCAGCCACTTCCCAAGTGCTTTATGAAAGCCATTGTGCCATGAATGGATGGGGGGAAAATAGAGCATATTCAGCATGAATAAAACATGACAGTGATGTGCTAGCAAACTGTGATCTGTTTTGACTGTGATAACAGTGTAAGCCTCAATGGGTGAGGACAAGATCACAGTGCACTGAAACCATGAAGTCAGCTTAACGTGACCACGGTCCACTCAAACTTCTCTGTCACTCCTGCCAGCTCCCTGCGATGCGCTGTGACTGTGATGTGCATCCAGCGAGAGCGAAGTGACACATGAGCGTGGCGTGACAGCAATGCCAGGAAAGATTTGGTGCTTGCTGTTTGTGGCCAGTTAGCTGTGTGAATGCAAAATGTATGGGGCAGTTTGTAAGGAGCTGGTGCTGATCATTTGTATGAATGGTTTTGACTGAGGAGCATTTGGGTTTGGATATCTGATACAGATTCCTCCTGTAGCAAGCCTTGATAAACATTTGGTTACCGCAGCTGTTGGCTGGAAGGCTCACCTTATTTAAAGTGCTTTCTGAGATCTGATCCTGTTCTTTTTTGTCTTCACTCCATACCACACCACAGTGGCAGATTATTAACTGAGATATGTATGGCGATCGATAAAACATAAAGATCAACATGTCCTTGAGTTCAGTGCACATCATTTTATAGGGAAGTGTTTTTTCCCCTCTCCATTTGGCTTGATTATTCAAGAGTTCTTTAACCACTACAACAGAATCCTTTTCAGAAGAAGAACGTTTTTCTTTCACCCTAGTTGCTATGAGAACATGAATCATCTCTTTAGCACAATAGCAACAACTGTAGTGCCTAAGTGCATCCACTGATTTTTTACTGTTTGTTCTTTGCTCTCAACAAGATAAGCTGTTGTTATTTCTTTCTTCTTGAACAAGCATAACATGATTGCTGAAGTAGTCAGAATAATTGGACCAAATAGTGAGGCAGTTAATGTAAACAGAAAGAATTTATCTCTTTCAAGTACAGTAAATTGTCCTCCAAAAATATGGAAATCTTGTCTATTTCTTGTTGTGCCCTAGAGCAAATTTTGTTGAGTTTGTTGTCACATCATTATTTTCGGACTCCGTGAAATTGCTAATGAGGAACAGGCTGCTTTCAGTGGGATAGCTGTGCATGTTTGAGGCTGTGGTGAGGTGTTGTAGTCCAAGGGTAAATCACCAGCACAGGGGAGGTTAATGCCCCTCTTGAACTCCACATCCACCCAGAGTGCTGCCAGGGAGTGGGATGTGGGAGGTTGGTGCTGGCTTCAGCTGCAGTGAGCTATCTGCAGAGAGGCTGTAAACCAAGTAAGCTGATGTGCAAGCTCTTTTCATAGCTGTGATGGGGAATGAGTTCTGCACTGGAGGAAGATGATATCAAGAACTATTTTGCTTGATCATTATGACCCTGAGCTGTTGCCATAAATAACCTGTAAGCAAATTTTTAAATTTCTTAAATAACAGGTAAAATGAATTATTTTCATTGAGAGAGGAAAGATTTTTCTGCATACTTGGTATATTCATTTTCAGTCTGGTCTTGGTTGCACTTGCTGTCAAAGGCACTATTTTCACACCATTAAGTCTGCTGGTATAAAATGGCTGCTGTGGAAAAGGATCCTTGGAAAGCACAGGGTGGTGGACGAGTTCTGACATTCTCTTGGTGTTTGCTAAGCACTGCCTTCCTGAAGCCTTCCTTCAAGCCTCCTTATCCTAAACACCAGAGATGTTTGTGAAAATCAGTGCTGTTGGTAGATGAGAAAGATGGGGGCCTTTGTCAAGTGGAGCATGAGACAAGAGGTTGTGAGAAGTTTGTGAAAGCACTTAAATGATTTGAGGTTGGTGGTTCTTGTTAGAACTTCTGTCTGATTTGAGAAAGGAGCTTCTGCTCCATCCTTATTTGGCACCTGTGATTTATATAATCTGTGGCCTCTTTTAAAGAGGGGAAAAAATGCTATGCAAATATGTCTAGACAGGTGAAATATGGCTAATGATCAGTTGAGACAATTTTCCCAACAATCCTCTTAGATTTTAATTATTTATAGATCTATAACTACATACTATGCACTTCTGTAGCACAGGTGAATTAGAGGGGGAAAAAATAAAAGCTTACATACAACCAGTGTTTTCAATAGTATCAAATTATTATGCCAATAAAACATGTAAAATTTGTTCAAGATCAAACAGGCATTTGATGTGCTGATTCTGTTTTGGAACAAAAAAAAAAAAAAATCCCTGAGTGATTGTTATCTGGTACTTGTAGCTTTGAATAGATAAAAGCAGTGGCCCAGACCTTGACTTGAGTAAATTAATACAACTGCATTGACTTCAGGGAAACAATGTGGATTTATACCAAGTGATGGATCTGTTCTTACTGCCTGATAAAAATCTAGAGGTTAGGCTTCTTCATCAATTTTTGTCTAAGAACTAAGGAAGGAAAAGATAATGGGGCTACAAGTAGGGATATGATTCAGTATTATTCTGATCTTAAACTTCTAACCTCAGGGGAAAGAGTCTGAATACTTGGCATGGATCTTGCTTAAGTTTGATGAACTGCTTTACCATTGTATTTAATTGTTTGCAGCTAGTATTATACTGAACTAAACTAAGATTATATGCAATTAAGCAAAAGAAGAGTATTGCATTGAGTGGTATTTAAAGTGCCTCATTAATTTGTATTAGGCTGTTAATGTAGGAAAATGCACCAACATGATTTAAACATAAAAATACTTAGGTAATCTGGCAAACCACACTAAGCTTCTAATCACTCTTTCTGAATATTTCCTGAAAATAACTAGGACCTGATTAAACTACTTTTACGTGTCATGTTTTTTCAATGGAAAAAGAATCTTGAGGCTCCTATTGACTCAACAGCAGGAAGTCAGAAGACGCTTAATGCAGAGGCAAGCAGTGGTATTAAGAGAAATACAAACTAAAAGATATATATTAAGGAATTACCCATGTGTACTAGTAAAACCAATTGAAGTGAGCTAGATTTTGCTGGCTTAATCATAATTTGTGAAAGTTGATCTCAAATAAATGCAGAATCATAATGAAATTTAGAGATAATCTAATGAAATCTAACACTGACTATGAATCAGAGTTTAATGTCAGAGGTATGTGTGTTTTGGTCTTGGTTTTAGTGAAAACTAGGTTTTGGGAACTGAGCATATTTTATTGAGTGTGGGCCTTGCTATGTGTCATCAAAATGAGAAGTAAAACTTCTAAAAAACTTCTAAAACAGCTCCTTTCCAAGGAAGGGGAATCTTGATTGTCCTCTTTGCAGATGAATTCCTTGGTACAGTCACATTTTATGCAGTTATATGGAAATTTATGTTGGTAGCAAAGATTGTTTCACAAAGCTGTGATAACCTTTCCTATGGCAAAGGAAGATCTGTTAGTGATTGCTACAAAACACATTTTCAAAAAATTGTGAAATCCTGCAACCACTTTGTTTTATAAAACATAGTGTCTCCCATAATTTAAGGTGTATTAAAAAAAAAGAGAACTCTACTAGCCATTAGTGGATATTAGCTGCCAGCATTGACTAAATTTTTGAGAACTACGTTTTAAATCATGGACATATTATGACTTATCTAGTGGGCAGTTTATATATCTGGATCATTAGCAAAACAAATATTTTAACACTTGTTTGAAATCTTAAATTCAATCTAGAAATGCTGTTGTTTAATCTGCTTTTCAGTCCATATTATCTCAGTGTATGTAAATGCTGTTACCCATTGTTGCTTTCCTGAGGTCAGAAGCAAAAACCTTCAAGGACTGGCTCTGTCAGCTGAGGGGCTTGGAGTGGATGTGGGTCCTTAGCAGCCTCTGTGTGAGTGGATGGGAATTCCCCACTGGCAGGAGAAATTCCTGAGGTAGCAGGGCTGTTGGAACATTTAGGACACAGCTTGGAGCCCCAGGATATGTGGTTAGAACCTGCCTTTCCCTGGGAGGCTTGCTGGGTTCCTTTACATAATTTGCATGAGTGCAAAATGTGGAGAGTGGTATCTCTGTGCTCCCTGGCTCCCCAGTGCTTCTGCCAGGGATGCAACATTTGATTCCCAGAGCACAGCACTCCCACCCTGGGACTGCAGGAGTCCTCTCCTATCTCCTGTCCAGGCTGTCCTCCCAAGCCCTTCAGGTGCCTGAGCTCACTGCACGTGGCTCTTGCATGATATCACCCAGCAAGAGAGAGAGAAAATGTCTGAAAAGCTCCAATTGGTACAAAAATAAATCTTGCTGATTCTGACTCAAGTAAAACATACAAATTAACATAAACTCAGTATCAGCGGGATCTTAATTTGATTTTTTTTTCCTTTATTTTTTTTCCTTTCAAACTTTTTAAAAGATGTGCTCATATTTTAAAATCTCTGCATAACAGAGACCTGGATTTCCCACCTCTTGTACACAGCATCATCAAGACATAAAATATGTTTCTGGCCATCTGAGTATAATAATGAGGCAGCTGTACAGCTCACTTTGGTTGTTTATACCTATTTGGGCTCAGACCTGTTGCAGTGTCCTCTGGATGAACCTTTCTCATCTCAGACCCTGCAATTTGATGTCTGCTCCAAGCATTGGTTAAAGACCAAGTTTCAGCAGTTCATTTGCTCTGTGTGAAATTTAGTGGGTTTAAATCATCACCTTTCTGGTGAAACATGCCAGTTTGAGGCTTGGAGATTTTGTGGCTTTGTTTTAAATAATGTCTGGGGCTGGGCTTCAGCCTTTGGCTTTGAAATCTGTCAGTATGTTGCATAGACTTGCAAATAAATCAGAACAGTTTATGTAATCATAAACCATTGAATGGGTTTTTTTTTTTGAAAGAGCTAAGAGAATTACAGGTATATAAATAAATATATATAGATAGATAGATAGATAGATAGATATAGATATAGATGATATAGATATATAGTGTATGTGTAATTATACAAGCTCAGTGAGGGGAAGTCTCTATAGCTGTTTGAATTTCAATGGCTTTTGTGTACACCTCAACTAGAAGTTTTTTTAAAATTTTAGCTTAGCTGTCAGTCCTTCCAATTCCAGAATTGGAAAAGGGATTTTGTCCCACTCCAGATCTCATGCTAGTGTGTTTCTGATGAGTGTGCATCCTCTGCTGTGTCTTCAACTGTAATTAATTAATGGATGTTCATGTAGGAATTCTTTTCTCTGTGAAACTGATCCCTACCAAACTGTCTTTAAATCTTATGTGAGTCTTCTTTTCCTTGTAAAACTCAAAGTCACCTTCACCACATGTGGAAACTGGTCTACTACTCAGCTCTTTCCCCCCCCCCCCCCTTATTTTTCTTTTTTTCTTTTATTTTCTTTTTAATGTTTGTGTTTGGAGATTTGTCCCTTGCTTGTATTGCTGTCAACCAGCACAACAACCAAGGAGTTCTGCTGGAAAAATATTTTTAGGTATGCAAAATTACTATCAGAGATTTGCCACTGACCATGTCACTTTGTATGCAGCATATCCAGCAAAAACATTCATATGCCAAAATAGCTGTGAGCTTACAGGGTGTTAGCCTGGGATAACTATAGCTTCACAATCTAGCCTGTAAATTTTTATCATGCACACAAGCCCCCATGTACATGCATAACTCATAACTTAAACCATGTTATCACTACCACACAAGCTAGTGCTGTAAAAATGCAACCAAAGCTAAATTTAAATACATGTGTAAGTGCAAAGCACTCAGCTTCTGTAACAAAGGTAAAATTGGGCTCCTGTGGTAAAGATATATGTCCTTAATTTAGCCTGAGAAATCACCAAACTCATTGTGCTGATGGTATGACCTGAACTAATCTTCTGTCCAGATTTTCAAAGATGAAAAAAAATTCAGAAAACTAATCTAGTGCAATGCTGATAGCCTATGATGGTTGAGAGGTTGTAACATTATTTTAAAATATTATAATATAGCTGATGTGCGATTTTCTGTAATGCAGCATCAGTTGTCTGTTATTTCCTTCTGACTATATTTACATGAGAGAATAAGGCTAAAAAAATCTCAGCAGGTCTGTTAATACTCAAGATGCAGGTTGTCATAAATGCTGGTAATGTTTTTCTATTCCTGCTTTTTTCCTGTTATTACAGGTTTTTATGAAATATACAAGATATGTGGCAACATGAAACATAATGTAACCCAGTATTTTCCTTGTTTGATGATGCTCTTTATTTCTCTAAATCAAATGGGAGTGCTACAAGGTGCCCAGGCCCTTTAATATTTTGTTATTCACAGTAGCCTACATAAACAGAGTGAACCCTAGATCTCACTGTACCTTCTATCTGTGCCAGTAAGTGGTTTTATTCATAAGGCAAATTAAACACATCAAATCAAGCAATCTGGAGTGATGAGCACTGGAATGGAAGCCTGGTATGTTGGTGAGGTTGCTGCCCTCAGTGTAAATTGGTTAAAATCCCATTTCACTGGTTCTAAGAACATATTAACTTTTCTTGGAGGATTTTTTGGTCTGAAGCCTATTCTATACTAAAGAGCTGGTGGTCTTATGGCTGGGGAAGGAATTTGATACTGAAGAAAAGTCTGAAGAACTCCTGCCTGGAGGGGCTGGAACCATCCTGATTTGAAGTAGGAAAATCCTTGAAGTGTTGAGGTATGGACAATAATGTTTTTTGTTTCCTTTAGTATAGTTTTTCTTACTTTGAGAACCTGGGCTGCAAATCTTATGTGCAAAATATTTTAAAGGCTCCTTTTCATCTTTGTGTAAAATACTTTTTTTTTGTACTACCTATCTAGTAATGCTGGCCAAATATTTATGTCTCCCCATGCATGTGCTATATAGAAAGACCTCAAAGAAAATTTTTCCAGGCCTGAGACTCTTATGATGCAGATATAAAATATAACAAGCCAGATAAGGGTGGTGGTAGTAGAATGAAAGCATGAAATGGCAGTAGCAGTGAGAGTATCTGAGTGGAAATATGAGTTTCATTCTCATTCCCTGCCTGTAGAATATCTTGGACAAGTTTCCAGGTCTGAAATCTCAACTATGATCCAAAACCTGGCCACAATTGATTGCTGTAGTTTCCAGACTCCTCCTGCATGCATCATAAGAAACCAAACCATCAAGTTATTTGAACAGTATAACATTAGCAGAATTCCAAATTTTCCCAAATAGCATCTTGGGTAAACCGCAAGAGATGCATCTTACAGGACCACAGTCTGCCTCAGAAAACCTGGGGAAACTCCACTGTCTCAGATGGAAACTTCAAAGGATCCAGCAACTTTCAATCTATTTTCCCCTTTTAAGCTCTTTGGACTGTTTTATTTAAGTGCTGAAGAATTAGAAAAATGTTTCTAGTTAATGATTAGATTGGGCATATATTAAGGAGAGTGCAAACCAAGTCACTGCCTGTTTGGCAGGCAGACTATTTTGTACAACTTAAGTATCTACCACTAAAATGTTGTCATCCAGCAATGGTTACCACAGCACCAACAACTGAAATACCACAGCTGGTATAGAAAATATAATAACTAGTTGTCACAGGAGATTTAGGATAGGAAATAAGTGTGCCATCTCCCAGGATGGTCTTTGTAATGCCTGTTTTTATAGGCAAGGTTCATCCTTGTACTGTTCCCAACTCCAGATGTTGCTTCAAGTGGGGCACAGCAGAATCCTATGGGGAAAGCAGGAAAATGAATTATGTTAGAAAGTCCTTCTGTTCCAACAGACTTATTCTGGAACAGGATAGGCATGTGATGGAGTCTCTATCAGTGCTGTCTGTAACTCAAGCTTGGATGACTTAAAAACAGTTGTGTTCCCATGGTTTTTAGGCTTTAGTCATCCTAACTTAATATTCATAGTGATCCTTCTGACCTTGGGTGGTTACTCTCTCCTTGTTGGGTGGTTTTTGTTAGTGACTGTATATGATATGAGAGTTCCTTAAATCAGTAAGAAGGAGCTTGATCTACTCGAGTTTTTAATGACTCCACATTCTCAGTAATTTAAATCTCAGTCCACCAGGACAGTGAAATGACCTGAAAATGTTCCCAATCTTTCTTTTAAAATAGCAAAGTTTATTACCTTTCTTATAATAAACCGTTACTTGACTGTTCAGAGATTAAATTAGTAGGAAACTTATTGAAATTTTGCTCCAAACAGAAGAAAGGTTAATTTTCTTTTGTCTTGTGACACAACTTTTGCTTCCAGTAACAAAAACCTCTAAACAACAGAAAAAGCCCCACCCAAACCCCACATATTCCCCATCAGTTTGAAACTATCAAAATCTCAAACCTTGGAAATGAATAAGGATATGCCACACATAAAAACCTGTCCAACTTGAGAAGAAAAGGATTTCTATTCAATTTCAAGGATCCTTTTTCACTTAGACCTTTGTAGTTTTGTTTCCTTCTGAGAAGGCAGGAGTTCTATTGCATGATTCCCCAACTTCGTTCCAAGATATTGGTAGTCTGAATGAGTTTAATAAAAAATCAGAAATGGAGCATTGAAGCTAGGATTTAACCACCTATGTTACACCATCCCAAAATATAACACGAACCAATTGTGGTCTAGTGTCTAATTTCCACAGCTATATGGAGAAAGATTCAAAGGGGTCATTCCTGGATTGCTCCAATGAGAGGTCAAAATCCCATTCTCAGGATTACTGCAATAATTAGATCCAGATTCTTTCTTGTGTCTGAAAGAGGACTTCAGGCTATCTAACATCAAATTCTGTTATAAAGCTGCTAACAAAATGTTTTATTCTAAAAGTGTGTTGGATGTTAAAATTCCCAACAATGCTCACAAAATATGGCTCTTATGCTGAGCTTAATTGAATTTGGTTATTTATTATGCAACATAAAACATTTATTATATGGAATGTGTTCAAGAACGTCTCCATTTACCATATGTTTTCAAAAATGCTTCACAAAGAGCAAATTGAAAAGATGAATCTGCGAAGTGGAGCCACCAAAGGTTAGGTAGTCCAGCCTCAGGCTTCAAAGCCAACCAGGGACTAATCCCTCTCGAGACCCCTCACTGCTCACACTGGGCTATCCTTTTGCTTTCCCCAGAATTGTCTGTGTCCTTTCTGCTGTTCTTGTTCATCTGGTATTTACAGAGTTTGTCAAGTATAACCACCCAGATTTTGTTTAGTTGCACATGATTTTCCATTTCTTCCCTCTCCTCTTCCTTGGTTGTCTGTTATGAAATGTTATGGTCAGTGCTGTCCTGGCACAGTCCAGCTGTGAAAAAGGCACCATCTAATCACTCTCCATTTATTTTGTTGACAGCATGTGAACGGCAGGAAAGCTCGCGTGTGTGGCACAGTGTTGGCTGAAACCAGCGTCTAGGAAGCACAGGGAAATGGTTTTACTGTTGTTTTGGATTCTGCAAAGCTATTTACTGCTCAGTGCAGTTTTGCAATTCCTGGCAAGTCACCATAAATGTATGGTCTCACTCTGTTATGATTCCAAGACCATAAGTATTAACATTTCTTTAAATGCTATTTCTGCTTTTCCTTTATCTTAACACTAGTTAAGATGAATATTTGAGTGAAGGGAAAGGAGGTGGTAACTGCATTTCACTCTTTTGCAATAAGCTGTGTATGTAAAATCATACCAGTTACATCCTAGGGCTTTTAAATTTGTCTGACATTGTATGTCATCCTGTGATGCATAAAAGAACTCAGACTTCTTTAAGGCATTTTGTAAGGACATTGCAAACTTTTTTCAATGTCTTTGTACTTAGATGTCAAACAGCAATATCTCATATTTATTTGGCAAATCCTTTCTTGTAAACACAAATAATTTTTCTTGTTAATTATATCTGATCTGATATAAATGCACACATGATCTGTTTTTTTCAACCAGGCTTGAAAGGAGATTGTCTGGGTAGGGGGAAAATCCCATGCAAGGTTTGCTTTCTGCCTCAGATTAAAGCCAGTCAGTTCCTAGGGAAGTAAATCAGAATGGGAAGATGCACATCCCTGAGAAAAATGTGACACAATACAAGATAGAATCCTTCCCAGATACTGGCAAATCTTCTGTTTGGATTAGCATAGTGATATCTGGGGACTAAACCTTGCTCAAAGTTTTCCATTAACTTTCTGTTTATGTTTGTACTGAAGCAGTCATTCGAGTCAAAATATATTTGCTATATTGCTATATAGTTAAAAAAATGTGTTTGGATGTTTGAGATGAATCCAGAGGAAAATAAATTCAACTGAAAATGACCCACTTCTCTGACCTGAAGAATCTTTTAGTTGCAATAGTGACTTGGTAACTTTGATTGATAATGGCTGTTGAATCATGGTGAGCTTGTTCTTCTGAAACCAAAGACCAACATGTTGGTGCCTGAAGTTTGCTTTCTTTGTTTCCTGCTGTAATATTAATGAAACGACTGCTCAGTACAACTTCAGCTGAGCTGCTGAACTTGAGCAGTTTTCAGATGAACTTCAGATGGTGGAATCTATCTTTAGTTTGTTTTGTTTATTCCTCAGCCACATGGTAACATCTCATCGACGTGGTGACAGTTGTTGACTCACAGCTACCGTAGTTTTGAAGCAGTGGGGTTCTGGCCTCTGCACACCATGAGGAGCCTCTTCCAGTTGTTGCTCAGAAAATAATTGTGCACGAGGCAAAAGGTCAGTTTTGGCTCTATGACCCACATGGGAAGGCAGATGGCTTTGTGCTGTGCTGCTATAACCAGACATTTATTCAACTTTGCCATGGGGCTCCTAATATCAGGAGAGTCACTTGCTGTAGAGAAAATTCACACATTCAGTTTATAGAATAGTTATAGGAAACTTAAAAACTCGGTTCAGTAATATACTTGTTCCCATAAAACTTACATTGGATCAAGCCAAAACTGAAACATACTGCTGTTTAAACAGAAACAGGAATAAGTATCCCACGCTAGGATAATTTAATATTACATTCAGATGTTCTGGAATTAAGTGATGGAGCAGATGGGACAGTGATGACCAATTCTTAATAAAATAAAAAGACAGATGATACTTTTTAGCTTATTTATTTTTAAGAGCCATCAGAAATGGCTATGGATAATAGAAAGCTCATTTTTACTCTGGTTCTTATAAGAGTTAGGTTTATACTTGTTCATATGTCAATCCCCCCTCCCCATAATACCATCTCTGCTTACAGTACTCAACTATCCACATTAATTTAACTTTTTGTTAGTAAAAGGAATTCTCCTTACTTTCTAATAGGGTTAGAGGAGTAGCATAGCTCTGGTTTACAGTAAAATCCTGTGAACTCTGCTTTTCCAGTACATGGAAGGATGAAACTGTTTGGCAACAAGGCAAGGCACATATATAAAGGCTGCAGCAGCTATTAGGGAAGCTTAGTAAATACTCCACTATTTATTGATCAAATACATTTATACAAATAAGTTGTCATTTAAAATGGCTTTTTTCTTGAAGATGGAATTAGCCATAGGCCAGGGGTCCCTAATGCCTTCTCCTCTCAGATTTCCATCTGTTATAGGGTCTAAATGACCAAACATGCTCTTTTGTTTCTCACATTTCCCAGACTAACTGAATATCCCGAGGCAGCCATGTCTGCTGCCCTATCTAACCATGGAATTGAGGGTGAGAATAACAGAACCAAATTCACAAAAAGCCATCATTAGGGAAGCCACTGGTGGTCAACCAGGGTTGAAACAGGCCTGGTTTTCAGGCATGTGCTGGTGTTTTGGAATCACCATACCCATGACTACTTTTTCTGCTGAAGACTGGCTTTAAATTTAAAAGCACAGAGAAGCTTTGGGTACAAACCAGAAGATGGAGAGTGGCAAAGCCAATTAGGGCAACGTGATGATTAACAGAGGACAAAACAGCATCTGAGAAAGTTGGATTTCAAGGAAAAAAGCCCCTATGTGGAAGTAGGGGAAACAAAACAGAAACTTTTCTGTATAAAGTAATAATGAAGAATAAAGATCAGAAAGTAAAGATAAATCTGTTTTACTGTTCCTCTGGGGAAAGGATGAAAAGCAAGTAAATGCTGTTGACATGAATAATGCCTTAAACACTGGAGTAACTGATAAATGTTCAAGTTCTGTGAAGTCGAGCCGAATGCAGTTGTACAGGATGTTTCTTTCTAACCTGAAACCAAGATGTCAAAGAAAGAATAGGTGCTTTTAGGGCAGTGCATTATTGTGGGGGTTTGGGAATTTCAAAGATGGTCTTATTAGAGAACTATTACATCTGCTGTGCCATTATTCCCACTCCCATCCATATGCTATGTTCATACAGCTATGTTGTAGCTGTATGAATATTGTTCAGAGACAGGATGAAGTAACTTCTGTGAGCCAACAAGGAGGAGAAGAGCTGTGAGAGGTGGTGGAATGTAAATCCTTGTGCTGGAAGGGCTGGAGGCATCTGTAGTAGCAGCACTCTAAATAGACACTCTGTTAGCTGTGGAGACACAGCATTGCTTTGTGTTATTGCACTGCAGAGAGTCCATGAAATTGGTTTTCAGTCCTTATTTTGAAGGATACCTGTGTATTCTGCTTGGAAACATTCCTAATTTGAAAGAAATGAAGGTTATGTAGTTCTTCCTAATCCAAATTCTCTTTACAGAGATCACTTCCCTGTTGCTTTTTGCTTCTATCCTCATAACTAAATGAAAGAAGTTAAGTCATTAGTACACCCGGCTGGTCTTCAATATTCTTTGTACAAAGTTATGGGGAAAGTAATCAATAAACATTTTTGTTTCTTTTAGTCTCTTGGTTGTAGTGTGATTGCAGTGGAACTGAGAGCAAAGATCCATCTTTAATGCTGCTTTTTTCCCGATAGAGCTCATGAGCCAATACACATTGTTTACTCAAGGGGCCATATGCAGCTAATCTTTATGGAAATAAAGGACAAAAATATTCATATCTAGTAAGATTTAGCTAACTTGTTTTTTTCCTGTCTAAGTAGGGCAGGTAAACACATCCCTGATTTAGACTAAATCACTTGTTTGAAGGATTTTATTATTTTCCCTATTCTTTTCTACATGTCTTGAACTAAGAAAAATAAATCCATAAAAAGAATACATTAACCTAATATAGGTGCATTGAATATCTGCTGCTACTTTCTGCACGGTATAATTCTCATCTGATTTACTTCAAAACATTGTGATCCCAGCTGTAGAATAGCAACAACTGCAAACTAAAAATACTTAGAATTACTGAGTCAAAAAAGCTGGGCTTTTAAAGAGCATAAAATCGACTGGGACCAGATGGTATAGCAGGAGAGCAATTGCTGGGTTTTAAATTCACCTTTTCAGAAGTGAAATCATTAAAAGCCAGGTAAAGGCTGGAGCTTTGGGAAAGATTCAGGAGTGCAGGCAGGGAACAGAAAGGTTCAGTCACCAAAGAGAGCAGACTCTGTGCAACTTTGGGATGTGGAATCCTGTATCATTTCTCTCACCACCAGCACCATCCCAAAAGGGAAAAGTGAATATATTTTGTAGCACTGAGAGTCTTCTGCATGTGAACTGGAAAGAATGACCAAATATTTACTGAGTCAACAGGAGGTGACACATTTTCAGTCTTGCTGTCAATAAATAGTTGAGGATGTTCTGAAGAAACTACTTATTAAAAAAAAAAAAAAGAAAAATTTTGGACTGAATGATCAGAAAGGTGATTTACTGGAATTTAAAAGGAAAGACAAGTAAGGGCAAGTCTCTCTAAATAAAGTACTAAATTTCCAAAGGACAGGCACTGATAAATTAGTGAAACCAATGAAGTCTGTTGAACTGCAGAGCTGTTGAAGCTGGATGTGGAGGAGATAGGGAATGAGTCACAAGATCTGCCTGGAGCAGTGACCCTTGAGTTATGGGCTTCCCTGCTCCCCTCACTTTAACATAATATGCTCTATGTAGGTAGGCCAAACATTTTTTAAGAGTCTTATTAGAGCTTGCAAGGAAAATTTAAAATCAAACAGAAAAAAAACAAAGCCCCAAAACAAATTACTAAAAAGACAGCTGGGTATCAGAGGTAAAGCTGTAAATAAGCCAGAAACAGGAGAACTTCACCCTGCTCACTGCTCACCTCTGGACAGGCCAGTCTTTGCTCAACTGGCAGCTGCTTCACCATCATATTTGGACCACACAACTGCCCAGTGGGATGCTTTCTTTCCCTCCTGCTTATCCTTCTGTGCCTGGATCTTTGCTCCTGCACTCTTCCCAGGTCAGCACTGGCACTCGCTGCTCTGCTGGCCCAGCAGTCAAAGCAAAAGATGAGCCTGCAGCTAAATCCCTCCTGTGCTATGCCTCACCCTGAAGCCATCAAATTCTATTGCCCGTGGGAGTGGAGAGAGGAATCCTAGTCCTGAAGGAAGGGGAATCTCTTCCAAATGGGCATGTGCTGGTGGAAAATGTTCACAGACCCAGCTCCCAGGTGAGCAGGGCAGTTCAGCTGTTCTGGAGGTGTGTGATCCCAAAGGTGGTGGTGAGAAAATAATCTCTCTGCCGAGCTAACTGGGAGGCAGTGAGTGTGAGATGTGCAGCTCCATTCATTCCAGCCTGGCACAATTACTCTGCATCTGATCCAGCCTCCTCAGAGAGGGGAGTTATTCACTTGCAAATCACGGTAGGAACAGAAAACCAGGAAGGGAACAAAACTGAGTTTAGCTGAGTAATGAGAAGGGTGGAGAGAGTCTTGTCTGTAACGCCATGGAGGGGAGTCTTGCTTTTTTTGCTTTTATCAGATGGATGACTATGAAATGCATACTAATCTATCAGAAGGGCAGGAAATAGGTAAATGGTTTTAAGACCTCGTTTGGTTAATGAATTAAAATGCAGAAGAAAAAGAACCCGTGTAGATATACCCACTTGGTCATTTATCACTGCAGGCACTCCTAAGAGCCATGCCAAATTCAGGCTTCAGGTTATTCACTAATAGCCATAGGCAAATGAAATTAGCATACTGGTGAATAAATTAACCCAAGTTCAGGAGGAAACTTCTGTATCCTACTGAAGTGCAGTGCAAAAGTGTTGGTTTGGGGTTTTATCCCTGCAGGGTGTGGGTAATACACCAGAAATAAGCTGGCCATGTGGAATGAGCAGAATGCCATCCAGGTGACACCTGTAGACTGAGAAATGGGAACAGGCCAGAAACGCTGTATACACAAAGTGTGTATGTATATTTATATATATATATATATATATATATATATATCCTAGTGTTTGAGGGGAATATGTATGGCCAAGGAAAGACTCACATTAATGCTGGTTTATTTTTACTTGGTTTTCTGAGTAGCAATCCCAAAAAGAGAATGCTGTGCAGTATCACTATTATTTTGTATTATAATGCCCAAATTGTAGTGAGAGTAAAAAAAAGATGATGACATGACAGAGACCTGAAATATCTGATGTAACACTGTGCCTAATGGATAAAAGATGAAGAAGAGGAGAAAAAAGGGTAAAGAGAGGAATAAAGCAATGAGAGGATGCATTTAATCCTTGCAAGTTCCTCTTGAAGGCAGTACTATTCAGAAACTATTCTAATGTTAGGAATATTTGTTGACTTAATTTTTTTTTTTTTTTTGGAAAAGGAAAGGATTACCATATCTGTTCTGTTGGGAAACTTGTTAGGTGTTTGCTACCCAGTGAGGTAAAACAAGGTAAGGTGTTTGACAGGTGTAATTCTCCCAGGAGTCACAGTTGCATTCTCTCTGCCCACGCCTGGTGCTCCCTGGACTTCAAAGGCACTTCCTATTACTCACTGGCACTGGGCCCTGCTGGCATGTTTGCTGCAGGGTGAAAGACTGAAATAAAGGAATAGATGTAAGGGATATCCTTTTTGGACTGAATATCCTGGTCCAAGAGGATGGGTAAAACCTCTCTGGGCTTCATGTTTCTTCCTTAAGTACTAGAACTGTGAATTTGGTTGTTAATTTTTCTTTTTTTAGTACCTAGAGAAGATGCCAGTCAAGGATGGCTTGACCAAATGACTACAATGTGATCTGAAATGTGACAGAATTTTTTTTAATCTAATGTATCTGATTTCTGGTCAAGGCACCAGCTATCCCCAAAAACACTGCTATAATCACCTGATGTATCATGAAAAATTGCTTTGCTATCATGTTGCAGAGCTGGGCACAAAAACACTGTCATAGTGTGGGGGGGATTGTCTGTATTGTATGGGGCCCTGAGAAAATTTGATCTGGCTTATTTATATAAGGACTGAGAATACAGAGCATGAGTCTTCATTCTTTGTCCCACAGTATGTTTTTTTGCTGGCCTTTTCCCCCTCCTAAAATCACTTCTAATTGGGGATATCTTGAATTTTCCTTTTGCTGGGCATTATGGTGACAGCTCTGCTGCAAAAACAAACATTCCCTGTGCAGCACAGTCCATCACTGTGAGCCACTCAGCACTGTTGTTGCAGTGATATAAATGGATCCCCATGCAATGAGATAGTGATTAATAGCAGGTAGAGCAGAGTCTGCAAAGACGTGGCACTGTATTTGTCACCCCCCCAGAAGTTGTCATTTAATGCACTCTATCAGGAGCAGTTTTATGTAATGGACATGGGAAGATCCATAAAAGTAACATCTGAGACTGCAGTAGGGCAAGTATTGATTTATTTGTTACAATAAAATTTTTGTCATTACTATGCAATTGCTCTATCTCTGGAAGAATTGATATATGTTGTTGGATGTTACAACCCACTATGCAAAACTTTTCCCTTTTTTTTTTTTTTTGTCTTCCATAATTTCCTGTAACTCTTCTAAGGAGTCATTATTCCTTATTACATAGGCCTGGCATGCCACCTATTTAGATAAATGCCTGAACAAGTGTGCAGTAAATATTCACAGCAGCTCATGTTTCAACTATATATGCCACTAATTAGATAATTTAGTGGATCAAATAAATAAACACAAAAATAGAACAGACCTGAAAAAAACAGGGAGTAAAATGTACAGCCACTGTTGTTCTGTGGGCCAAGATACCAACTTTTAGTCTGTATCAAATGGCTCTAATACGCTGTAGATGGGTAAAATAAAGAAGGATAAACAATGAGAGCAGAAAGAAAACCCCATCTTACACTCAATTGCCAGGTACAATAACAAATGATCAGGGAATATTATAAATAATGACTCCTCTGTATCACATGTATTTATCCATATGTTTTTGGCACCTTCCTCACCCAAAGCTCAGGGAACGTGCCAAGCAGAGTGTACCCAGGATTTCAATATCCAGAGCCCTTTGTTTACAGACCTCAAAGCACTTGTCAAAGGGGAGAAGCATCATTGTCTCTCATTGACAGAGGGAGAATAGCCCGTGGCTCACCCAAGGTCACGCCACAGAGCTCCCATGCAAAAGAGCTGCTGGGGTTTTCTGCCTGGGTTTGCCTTTTTTAGGTAAATAATGCAGCCCTTAAATGTGCTGGCAGGAATCATGGCCTCAGTGCTGGGGACTCCCATGTGAGAAATCAGATGATGTGGGACTGATGCAAGAATGCTTTTTCTGTACCCCAGACCTTTTATTTGCAGAATTTTGACCTGTTGACAGGTTTAGTTTTCTTTATGATTTCTTTACAACTTCGTTTATCACCCCTGTGGTCCTTAAGTTAGATTCTCCTTAGATTAAACTCATAAATGCTAAGCAATTCAATTAAGCAGGATGGAGAAAATAGGTGGAAGTTTTCTTTTGAATATCAACTGTTGCAGGCACCAGTGACAGTACCTGTGTGAAGGCACTTTAGAGCCTCATGCTGGCACAATTCAGCCTTGTTTATTATTTGAACACTCTGTCTGATAGGACAGATATATTTAGCCATGTACTGTTTATAATTTTCATTGCTATTCCTGATCCTAGTAAAGTCCATTTTTGCTCTTGCATGCTTTTGGAATTGAGTGTTGGGTGGGAAAGAATCATAGGTTTCCCAAACTGCTTTATTTTTATCTTGCTTACCTCAGTAATTGATGTGGAGCATCCTAATTTGCTGTTTTCTCCCTGACTGTATTTTTTGATAAAAACAGTAGTGATTCAATTTCCCCTAGTTTGCTCTCTGGCTAGACTATATTTTCTTGTGTATTTTCCTCAAAACTTACCCAACTCTTCAAAAAGAACACATGTGGCTTTTTCCTGAGACTTTGTCTCAAAAGTGAGGTGTGTGGCAAGGAGCTGCACCACTCAGTGACACAGAGATACAGCACCTGCTGAGCAGTGATGCTGTTCACTTTTCACCAGTTTGGATAAAAATCGTGTTCAAAATCTGCTCTAACTTAGCATAAGGGCTCCAAGCCTCCCTTTATTCAGTGCAGACCGTTCAGATGCTGAGGTTTCAGTGTGATACTCACTGAAGTTTTGATGTCAAAGCAGTGTTTGCATTGCTCAGTTGGAGCACTGGGGTTAGGACTCTGTGCTCAGCAGAGGCAGGGCTGAGCTTGCTTGGAGGGGGCTGAGGGTGAAGGAATTAGCCTGGAAGCAGCCCAGGTGGAGAGGGGCTATAAGACATAAATCAGGGGCTGTGGTACTGTGTGAGAAGGTCTGGCCATGAGTGTTCTTTGCTAAGCTGCTCCTGGAAGGCCCTTGGATTGAACCAGTAAAAACGGGGTGCTTTGAGGACAGTGTTCCAGGCTTGACTCTGTCTTTTATCATCTTAAGGGTTTTAAGGTGGTTTCAACATTGATTTTCATGTCTGAGTTTTTCCATGTTGGATTTTCATTATTGCTCAGATAACACAAACTACAAATATTTGTGGTTGCTGATCAGCTGATGGAAATATGAGGATTGCGTGACTTGCTACTCAGTTCCATCTGAGGATATTCAGTATCAGTTAAGGTTAGGATCCAACAACAGCCAAATGAACGCTCAGGAGAGGGCAATAAACTGCAAATAAGATCTCTTCTAGATTATCCTTTTTACCCGTTTCAAGCTGTTTGAAATTAACTTTTCTTCACATTTCACACAAAGACACTTGCTAGCATTTTATCATTTATAAACTGATCAAAACGGAATCATTTACCAGTCTACAATGTTCATGCCTGTGCTGCTTAACACAAAAACACAAAAATATGTAATAAATAAAAGACCAATTTTGGCTTTAATTCTCAGCATCTGAGGAATATACTTTTAAGTAGTGAGATAATTTCCAGCCATCCAGAGCTAAGCAGAAACATCATACCACTTCACTAAACATCCGTGGTTTATATAAAAATATAGATTTCCTTTAAGTGCTTTACTTAAGTCTTTGGTAAGTCATATTTACATTATTATTGTTTATGTTCCGAGAAGTCAGTAGAAGGACAGCATTGTTGCAGTTCATGTGGTTTTATGATTCACACTTGATGAGGTTGCTATCAAATGAGGGAGAAGAAACCTGACAAGTTTAAAGCTGTGCTGTGCCATAGGACACATGGCAAGAACACAACACCATTTCATAATCAGCATTTTATATTCCCAAACATGTTTTTGTTTTGATCTTCTGAAATCATTCTGCCCAGGAAGGCATCATTTTGACCTGAAATTTGGTTTTGCCATAGCGTGATTATGCTAATCTTGTTAAATATCATCACCACAGAGCTCACAGCTCCAGATTGCAAGGTTCATTGTTTTGAAGAGACTTCACTTGAATCCTCAACCAATCCTAAATTAAACTACAAGCAGAAGAAAAGTGGATCATAAGATCTCAAGGTGGTGGATGGTGCAAGAGGGAAGCATCTGGTTCTTATGATGATGTAATTGGGCAGATCCAGATTACCAAGGTTTGAACTCTGACCTTCCTGATACTGATTATTTTTTCCCCTTGTGATGTCAGGAGTTCATTTATTGCGTTGTCACATTCTGTCTGCTTTGTCCAAATTTCAAGAAAGTCCTTGGGAATCTCAAAGTGTGCACACAAGTGTGATGCAGTGGATACTGTCAGACCCGACAGACAACACAGGCACAGCAGAATGCAATTAAGATCTTTTTGGATCAAAATTGTTTCTTCCAGTTGTAACTACATCTTTTATTTATGCTGCCTTTCTGCTAAAGGTAACTTTGACTAGGGAATGCAATTTACTCTGTTTAAGGCCCCACTTTGGATGTCTGGCTGCTGCTTTGGTCATTGACATTTGTCAGTGTTCTGTGTTTGATCCTCCATCTGCCAAAGGTCAATAGGAATCAACTGTGCTGGTGGGTGAAGGATGTAGTAGTGGATGATTGTTTCATAGAGATGATTGTGGTGAATTTCTTGTGGTCAGCCTCCCTATGGGTTCTTAAGCAGGATCTGCTGCTGTTTATCACCTTTTTTTGATGTCTTGTTTGGGCAGATCTGGACCACAGAGGAAACTTGCAGCTTGTCTGGCTGTACTGCTCTGCAAAATATTTGATCCTTTTTATATTTCCAACTGCCCTGTAAGATTATTGAGCCTCTGCAGAGGTCTCCAGAGCTCAAGTCTCATGCTGGAAAATTCCATTCAGAGTATGCTGTGAATTCCTACTCAGATACAAGTGCTGCTTTGAGTGTCTTCAGGGAGGATGTGGATACTTTCTTATAGCTTCTTTCTAAAATGTGTGTAGGTGTATTTGTGACTTTTCCCAAGGCTGATAAATCAAAGCAAAGATGCCAGGAAATTAATTTTAATCAGGTGAAATCCAAAGTGCTCTGAAGCTGGTTTCTACCAGCTACCCTACTGAATTTTGGATCAAACTACATAAGAAATCTTAAGCATTTCAGTATAGAACATATAGGAGTGCTGGTGCATGGAACTGGCACTTGTTTCTGCAACAATAAACTACCAGGAAAGTCCATGGTAGGAAGAACATCCCTTGATCCTTATTTCTATGAACAAGAAAGGAAAAGACAAGGAATTAATACCAGGATAACTTTATAAAAGCAGGGCTTGATAATGCAGGGCTTGGTCCACCAGTCTGTCAAGTGTGAGGTTTCTAGGTGACACACACCAACAGGAGAGGCACAGTGGGTATGGAATGCTGGCCAGATCTTAGGCTTGCACTGAGCAATGGGAAGGGCAGGAAGAAACGACTTTTGTTTAGCACTGGAGAGGGAGGCAGGCAGGGTCATTCCGCCCTCTCTGCTGGGCCCAGAACTGGAGGGAAGGGAAGGGAAAGCATGTCAGTTCTTGAAAACATCTTTCTTTTGGCTCTTTCCAGCAAGATTCTTCAATGTGTTTATTATCATTTGGATGCTTGGGGATCACCGAGTAGAGGGTTTTATCTTAGACTGAGTTCACAGGGCTTGGACTTTGCTCCTCGAAGCTGGTGTCAGAAGCACTGTGCAGAGCTGAAGTGAACCATGATAATTCCAAGATTTTTCAAATCTCCTGTTTGATATCTCCCACTCCTCTGAGTTGTTTTCCTCCACTCCACATAGAGAAAAACTTAAATACATATTTTTCTAAGAGATTGCTGTCTAAATTTTCCTTAAGTTAAACCATGTGTTTTGTTGGAAACTTTAGATATTTATCTGTTTTTCTGTGTTTTGGTTCTTTTTTTCTTTTCCCTCTTTTTTGCCCTCTCCTTAGGGACTTACAAAGCAAAACACCAATGTCTCTTCCAGACAATGTTAGAAGGACAAGAGATAAAGCAGGGTTATATTTGCTTTCAGAAGAGTTTAAGATAACTGGTTGCCAAGCTCCCCATCTGTGTGGATGAAGAGCAGTGGATGCAGAGCCATGCACGTCAGCTCCATGGGGAACAGGCAGAAAAGCTCCTTCCTTGCTTCTCCAGGGAAAGTGGACAAAGAGTGTAGGCAGTAGCAGAAGAGCTTGCCCATCTCTGAAAGGGTTAGAGCTCTCAAAATCTCCTTTAGTAAAAGCTTGCCTTTCTACCAATGAAATAAAGGGCCTTATTCATAATCTTGGTAGCTGTGAATTTGGCAACTTCCAAGAGCACGATACAATTTCTATTTTTAATAACTTGGTACATGATTAGAACAAGAAGGAATATGTAGTACATAACAGATCAAGAATAGAGCAATGGATGATATTTTAAGATTTAATTTTTCATTTCTGGGCACTGATTTTCTGGTGTTGTCATAAGCATCATCTGCATGGCCATTTCCCAGTAGGAAAGAATCAGGTCTCTGACAGATTTGCCCCTTCCCTGAAGGGTATTTTTGAGTTGGAAATGAAATCCTCTCTGCCTTACTCATGTGTGTCAGGAGTAAGTGAGCAACTGTAAACCAGTCCTACCTGGGCTGTTCCCTCTAACCAGAAGTTTCTTACACTCTAAAGCAGCAGTGCAGTTCTCTCCACTTTCTAGCCTAAGATTCACATGGGAATCCAAAATCATGGTAGGTGATAAATGTAGAAAATATCTGAGTGACCATTTTGTCTTCCTTCCTGTGTTTTGAGATTAAATAACCCTCATTCCCCACCAACACAAAAGATGTACTCCTGGCTTTTAAGAAAATCATTACTTCAGGAAAATTCAGTTTTTCGGCTGTCTATTCACCCAGCCAGTAAGCTCTGTCTGTGCAGCTTTTATGAACAGGTACATGTGGATTTCTAGAACCAAACAGCCATAAATGCAGTGACACTGGTGACAACACAGAACAGGAACTAAATTTAGTCCCTGTGTAAAGGTGACACTCAGCTTAGTGGCATGGTTTGCTTTGGAAAATTAAAAGTTAACATATGAGAAACATGCAGCTCACTAGTGGTGTAGCTTTGGGGATTATTAGGGAGGATATTAATTTAAGTAGCTCAGGACTTAATCCAGGGAGGTAACTTAAAAGGAGTTGGGAACAGCAAGCAGGAACCTAGCACTGCTGGAGAAAATGAAGAAACAGCTGGAGAACAGGGCCAGCCTCACTTTTATTGTGCACAGCAGTGAGTGGCATCAGGAATAAGTCAGGCAGTACTGAACTCCAGTTCAGTTTCTGGGGTGTATTTCCTGCTCCCAAAACCTGTGCTGTGATTGTCACCTAAATGGTAGTTCATGGGCAGCAGATCCTGTGGGTTGGGTGGTGGAAACTTTTACTTTGCTTTGGAAGATAGAAATAGCAGAGTGAAACAACTTCACTGCAAAGAAGAAAGGATTCAGGGGGAGGGGGCATGAATTAGTCTCACTTCACTAAAGCAAGTCATGCTACAGAGCTTTACACTATCTGAGGAATGGGCTTGTGTAGGGATAAAATGATGGGAGTGTTATCATTCTGCCTTAAACTGCTGTAAAAGGAAGATTTTGTTTGTTGGAAATTTATGGTGGCATATAGGAGTGTTTATGTGAACAGCAGAAAGCAAAAACACATTCTGTAATATCCTGACCATGTGTGTTTGCTAGGCTTAGCTTGGTTTTCCTGTGACTGAATTTTAATTTCAGTCTACTCCCCCTCCAAATATCTGTTTTGTTCTCCCCCACTTCTGCTGGTTACTGTGTTAAGTGTAGTGATGTATTGTGAGAAGTGCCTTTGTAACTAGTCTGTCTGCAAAGGACCATGTCCAAAAGAACAGAGAAAGTGAAACACAGAGCATGAAAATCCTGTGGAGATCGATGACTGTGTGCACCAACACATGGAGATGTGTATTTATACAGGGAGGGAAGGAGAAGCAGAGCAAGACATTTCGAACTTTGGTCAGTCGTGAGAACTGACCCTGCAATGCTTTTTGAGGCTCTTTGCATGTGTATCTTTGATTCTCTGTAATGAGTAATGTACTTACAAGGGATTATTTCATCTCCTGGGGGACAGCCTGACCCCTCTCACCTCCCCTTATCGTGGGTGTGAGGAGCCACGGGGGAGGAGAATTGTTTCACCCTTCCCTGAAGGGTGTGTGCAGGGACGGAGTCTGGCAGACTGAAAAAAGTTCAGCAAAAGATGAATTCTCTGGCCCTCAGTGTGGCTGTCAAGTGTTTAATCTTGGCTGTGTGGCTGTGGGTGCTGGACCTGGCAGCCCCTGGGATGGGAGGCTGAGCTCAGGCAGTATCACCTGTATATCTATACATACCTACACCTTTACTACACCAGCTGCAACTCACCCAAAGGCACTCCACTGAAGTGTGTACACATTTATTAAGAAATCCTTATGTATATTTTACACCTATTTTCCTCCTGAATTAAATGTCCTGATGAATATTTATTATATCCAATTAAATTTTAGTAGCATATTTGGTTGTCGGGAATGAAATCTTTATTATTATTTACATATTCTTTTGTTATTTGCATATCTTTATTTACATCTTTGGCTTTATTATTAATGCACACATACAACTTTTAAAGTAAAGACAAAGCCTTTGACTAGAAGGGGGCTTAAATGCAAGTGTTTACACTGCTAATATCTGCCAGAGAAAATACAAAACAGAAACTCATACCTAAAATCACACGCTTAAGAAGAGACATTCCTAACGTCCTGTTGTTATTCTCTTTTTTCTTCAAGATGAATTTAAAATATAGAAGGTTGGCATGTGGAAAAAAAATGTGAATTTCTGCATCTGATCTAGATCTACGTAATGAATATCTAAGAAACAAGCAATTTGTCAGGAGTTTTCAGACTAAAGTTCCTATAGTACATGGCTTGTAGGGAGCAGTGATTTACAATTCCCTCTGAAAGCTTTTCTGGGCTGAAAAGCTAATAGATGATGTTGCTATTTAAGTGCTAAGAGAATGTTTTCAGCCCTCAAAGGTTAGGATCAAATAAAAGTTGTGTTTCTTGGAACACACAGGGGAATGGTTTTATCCTGAACTGATGTATCTCTGTTATTTATCTGTTTGAATTCATTGGAAAATAAATGTTTTCACCAGGGAAATATTTTATTTTAGTATGAAGAGCCATTGAACACATACATCTGTCTTGGCACAAAATTAGCTGTGATATTAAACTCGTGTTCAAAGGTATATTGGCAAATATTCATGTGGAGTCCAAAAACACTCGTTACTCTCGTTTGATTCTGCAAAGCTGCTGTAGGTTTTCCAAATTAGTACCCACACAGCTACCTAGTGACTGAGAGGTGGATTTAATGCCTCAGAGATGTGACAATTCCTTGAGGACTCTTGTGGCCTGTCTTGATATGGAGGTCTTAAGTACAATTTATGAATTCCGGTTGAAGTTATGAAGTTGCTGGTATGAAAAATGGGAGCGTCCTGGATTGCTGCAGATAGTGAATCCATCATTTTCTCACAAGGTCTGTCACGTTCTGCAGTATAATGACCATGGAGAGTCACTCATCTTAATGCCTTTGTTCTGAACAGGGAGTCAGGAGAACAGATTTTTCCCCATAATGCCAGGAGAGGGAAATAAGGACTTTGGTAATTTCTTGGACAGAAGCAAGAGGATGAAACATTTGTTGAAAAAGAAGTCATGGAGGAGCAAGAAATACAGACAGAGCTCCAAGGAAGGAATAAATAATTTCCTAAGAGAAAAACCCAACGTAATGGCAGGACCCAGAGTAGGCCAGAGAAAGCTGGAAAGTAGAGCTGAAAAACTCTCTCTGAAAAGAAGCCATGAGACAGCAGAAAAAAATCCTCATCAGCTAATGAGCTCAGATTCCTGTCCAAGGAATTCTCCAAAGTGCTGAGGAACCAGAGAGAAAGAAATAAATATAAGTGTTGCATTTTTTTTTTTTTGTTTATGTATCTTTTGACTTCATGATAAGTGACAGGGATATTTTGTACTTGGACACACATGAGGATGTGTAAAGGATCCTTGTGTTTAGAGTTTGCAACTGCTAATTCTAAAATCCTCTGGCTGGGGAGGATCCCCTGATGAATGACCACCCACAGATGACACTGCACTCTCTCCCAGCAGTGACTTTTATTATTTTTTCTCACTCTTAGTGTAGAGGTGACCACTTCTTGCCAGTGTCTGGTTTCCTATCACTGTTGAGGAGCTCTTAGAGGGCAGAGCAATGGAGCACAGTTTGGGTTTGCTTTGCTGACGGCCCCTCTGTACAAATTCTTTTTGGCAAATTGGAAGTCTGGTCTGACCCACGCCTTTTGCATCTGAAAGAGAAGAGGTGAGGAAAGCCTTTGTCACACAATTAACTTCATTTTATCACACTGAAGTCTCTGTTCCTTTGCTTTGCCAGTCAGACTGCACTGAACCCCTGTGAGAGGACTTGCAGTGTGTTTTTGAACTTGAGAAATGACAGAGGCCTCCAGCACAGGGTGTAAAACATAATTCCTGCCACTTCATCTCTTTTCAGTGACAGTACAGTGGAAAGCAGTGCTGAGCACACAATGCAGAGTCACTTTTTTCTGTCTCTGCAAGATGCTGCTTTAAAATTAGTTGAGATGCATTGATTTGAGAAAGGCAGGAGCGGGGCCCAGAGGAGGTGAAAGAAGAGATGCTACTTGCTCTGTTACAGCTATTTACTGACCAGCTTTTATTTTGGTCTTTTATATTGCTGAGAAATTCATACATTGTATTTGCCTTTCGTGTACAGCTCTCAACAAGTATCTCTTTGTCAGCCTCACAAAGGGCAATAAACTCTGTGTTGCAAATAAGCCTCAGTAGCCGCTGGACATTATGACTAATTGTAATGCAGCATATATCCTTGAGGACTATAAACCTATATTAAAAGACAATGGTTGAGAGAAAAGCTATTGAATTGAGATAGTACTCATGTAACCCCATGGGGGCTCAACAGACAACAAGGAGGCCATTGATACCAGCTCTAATACAAAAAGCCACACAGACAGAGAGTCATCCAAACCAGTATGGTGTGTGGATGACCACATAGTTCAGTTTAATGCTGCTTTTGTTTTGTTCTCACTTCGAGGCAGACAACACACACTGGAACATCAGAATTAGTTCTGTTTAGATTGCTGCACAGGGAACAAGCGAGAAAATTAATGGAGCAGTGCCCCCCTCACCTTCTCTTATAGTGTGCCAACTTGTCTGAAATCTGCCCAGTCCCAGGGTAAATTCTGTAATAAAAGTGAAAGAAAACACTTTGTTGTCCTTTTGGGGTTTTGTGTTTGTTTGTTTTTCCTAAAAGGCTGAGAAATGTTGAAGTTTCTATTGCTATTTCTCTTTTTTAATCTCTCTTTTTTTATTTTTTTTCCTTGCATGTTCTGAATCAGTTCAATTCTGATGAAACTATCTTCTGAAACTATCAGGAGAGATCTTCTGAAACTATCAGGAGAGTTTTCAGTTAGGATATGAAAATGTAAGCAGTCAGGGTTTAACATGCATTACACCTGAGGGCAAAACTGCTCAGAAGCTGGGAGAGATTTCATGTTGAGGAATCCTGGCCTTGGCTCTCACCCCTTGGGGTGCTTTTACCTTGGGTACCCCAGTATTGTATTAGTCACTGAATGAGTTGCACTAAAAATCACTTCCATCACTCTGGAGTGATACTTTTTCTCTGCATAGATATAGTTATTTAGGTTGTAACCTCTGTGTCTATGGGCACAAAGCCTGTATTTTCCTGAGACCTGTCTGAGATACAGATGATTCTTGAAATTGTGTTTCACTCTTTGTTCCAATATTAGGAACATGAGTGTAGCTGTAATTTAAAGGTGACCAAGCCTGTAGTTAGAGCCTACTTGATAGACTAATGATAAACTCCACCTAGAAGAATCCCACTCTATTGCCTTACTAGCATTTTTAGGAAAACCAAGGAAAGATTTGGAAACATAGCAAGGACCTACTTTCATTTCTTTTTTTTTCATTGTTTTATTTACAGAAAGCATCCTCTGTTAAATAGTTTTCACTCAGAAATCCTTTTAAATTCCATGCAAAATACCCATCAATTTGCACTATGTTCATGGTTCTTTTTCCTCAGTATTTTTTGTCTCATCAGCTTAGATTTAAATTTTTCAGGGCCTTTGTAAGTACAGCTGCTGTTGCAATGGGTGTGTAACTGCTGCCCAGGACAGATAAATGCACTTCTTCCACCAGGTTTGCTCAAAACTCATGCAGGACCCTGTTTTTCTCCCTCTTTCCTAGTATTTTTTTCCTGTCACTGGATGCCTCTCATTCTCTTCACACTGTTCTTTTTAACTTCCTCCCAATATGATTTGATTCTTTCTTTCATAGGATGATTTTTCCCCGACTGTAGTTTCTCAACAGTGTCTGTATAGCACCTCCATCTGCTTTTGTCCTGTGAAGGAATTGCCTTTAAAGAAACACCCTAAGTGGGAATTATGCTTTTATTGGAGCCAATATTTTACCCAGTGAATTAGTCCCAGTGGAATGAATAGGACGATTTGCATGCTTAACATTAGGCACACTGAAGTCCTTCACTAAATCAGGTCTAATGTGCACATTGAACTTCCCCTGACTTAGGAGAAATTCTGCAGGCCAAAAAACCTGTGATTTAAAGCCACCATGTGAAAACCTGGCTATGTTGTGGCCAGTGACAAAGCTGACTGTGGTGTCTGTGGAACCAAGGTGGTACCTCAGCTGTTTAGTCCTTAGACAAATACCCCAAGATCACAAAACCTGCAGTCAGGAGCCATCCAGAAAATGAACTCTGTCTTGTACTGAAGGATTTGGTATTTTAAGTGTTAACCTACAAATTTGAGCACAGTAATTTCGAATGAATTTCACTTCTGCCTTTTTCCTGTTAAATAAATTTGTTTCTTTTTAAACTGACTTAAAGAAAGAATAAGAGGGGGGAAAAATCCACCTTTTTGTTAAATTAGCTGAAATCAAACAAACGAAAACTTCTTGTTATTGTCCAATGCAATTCATTATTCTGGTGCAGTACTCTTTTTTTTCTTCTTCTTCTTTTTTTTCCCTTTCCATTGCCTGAATAATGTTCTTTGAAGACTACATCATCAATAAACCACTCTGGTGAGGTTTAGAGGGCCTAGAATAATGAATAACAATTAGGGGCATTTAAAAGGTAATATTTTTTCCTGCAATTTGGGAATTGATTTATGAAGTTGGGGATCCTCCAATTTCATCAAATAAATGGTTTCTTAAACCAATTCTTCTTACCGTCACAGTAACACCTTTAGATCTGGCACAGTTAGCAAGCTTTCTTGCCAACTTATTGTTTTTGATGCAAATGAAGCATCTCAACTTGCACAATTAACAGAATTCCTGTCTAAAATTGTTATACATTTTCTACAGCCCACTTAAAGTAGCACAGCATCAGTTTTACAGAGAGAACTATCCTGTTGGGTTTCATCTGTGTGATGTTACACCTATTTTTGAAATTGAAGCCGTGGATATTTTTCCTCCTTTGATGTTTCTTGAAAATGTGCTGGAATTTGAAGGCCTGATGAGCACACCTCAAATGGAGCCATGCAGTGAGCCTGGATAAGTGAGTAAAAGGTCAAAGTCCTGCTTAGCAGCTTGGAAGAACAAAGCATAATGCCAAAACCAGTCAGTGAAATCAATGAGTGGATGAGTAAAACACATGGAACAAAGTAGTTGGAGTGAGGAGTAGGACTGGGACAAAGAAGTGTCCACATCCTTAAAAACAAGGGAGCCCAACCTGGGCAGCCACTGACTCTCAGGCTGCCTGAATGACCTTCATCTCCAGCTCAGTGCCAGCGAGCTTTGATTCACCTTTAAACAACCAGCCCCTGGGATGTTTCCAGTACCTTGCTGGTGGCTCTCCTAATGGAATTAAACTATAATACCTTGCACTCTGGTAGGGCTGAATGTATGGATAAAAAGATGCTGAGGTAATAGTCTTTCTTACACATCCGTAAGCCTCTTTGGAAGTACAAGCCAAAATAATATTTTCCAGGGTTTCTAACCTCTTTGGTAGAGCAAACCCCCCAGGCAGAATGTGTAAAGTTTTGAAAAAAGTGAAAATATCCCTTTTTACCCCAAGAAGGGTAAACATTACAACTTGTAGGAAACATATATTTAATGCACCCAAAAGTATTGCTTATAGTGCATTGCAAATAAAATCTGTTTCTTGAGACTTCTCCCCACTCCTTGTGCTGGGTGATGTATTGAACCCTCACCCTTTTGCTCATCATTGCACAGCTGATTTTTTGTCCAGTGGAGAATTCTCAGCCTAGGTGATGTATTGGTAATGCAGAGGAGTGAGGTGGAGGAGGAAAGATGTTCCTGGGATTTCCCAGAATTGAAGAGCAAGGGCAACATCTCCCAAACTTCTTTCACTAACTGCATGCTTAGGGATCGCCTCATGTTATGTTGGTCCAGCCCTTGGGCTAGTGTTGACTGCTGCTTTGTAGCCAGTGTGGAAGTGCATGAGAAGCACCACCTCAATGTCTCCAGGCCTCTGAGTGTGGATGTTCATGACCTTTCTTATTAAAGCTGACTCATACAAGGATTCATAAGATTTCTTGTACTTCCTTTTTTTGTTGTTTTCTTTTTTTTTTTTTTTTTTTTAATTAGGAGGCACCATCAGCCTAAAGTATACAAAGCTAGGTATTTAATTTGTATTTGCTTGTTATGCCCTAATCCTACCCACTATTCAGGCTCATGAAAATATGAGCAATTAAATTCTGTGTCTTTGTGAGCCCCAAAGTTTGGGGCCCTTTGGAGTATTTTAATTCCAGTTCACTTGGAGATACCAAGTGTGATATCTGCAGTGGCTTAGGACAGGCACTGCTAATTAATTTTGAAGGATGTGTTTGGTAGAAATTTGATATCTGTGCCAAGATCCCTTTGAATCATCTTGGTGGTGGGTGTAGAGTAGCTGGCTGGTCAGACACAGGCAGGGGATTCTGACTTGTCTTTTTGGGGGCTGAGGTACACCTAGAGCAGGCTGAACTGAAGGGGGTGGCTCCCTCATTTCTGCTCAGTAGAATATAAAGAACCACTCCCAGAATTTTGATGATAACCACAAAAGCAATAGAAAATAGAAATATATTTTACTCAGCCAGGACTCTGTCAGTGTGTCTTGGAGAAACAGGACAAATGTTTGGAGATGCCCAGTAGGAGAGGGATGTGTAGAATTGCTAAATCAGATTTTTCAGTGTGGCACTAGATAGGTGGTCTGGAGAGTAACTAACTTTGTGCTGGCTGAAACTGTTTTCACACATTCAAGCTTGTGTTTTTAAAGAAAGAAAAAAATTAAAACAGTTTTTTCATTTTGAAAGTCTTTTCAAATGCTGTTGCATAGAGAAACAGTATGGATATCACAGTATTTATGAATCAACAACTTTAAGGAGCTTAAATACGAAAAATAATATATTTTTGTTACTTCTAAAGTATACTGTTTGAAAAGTAAAAAGCTTGTTTTCCCCACTGCAGTTCTATGGACTGAATATCTGTCACTGCTTTTCATCAGATCAGCCTGGAGCTACTAAACCCTAATACCCTCAACAGACAACAGCCACAGTGCCAGGGAGGGATTGCCTGGGCTGCAGCTTCCAGAAACATGTGAATCACCCCAGCACTGTGCAGCTTTTTGTGCCTCTCTTGCAATTTCAGCAGGAAAATAAGAGTAATTAGAAAGCTCCATTTGGCACCAATGCTGCTGGTTTGAAAGTGACCTACTAAGCTGCAAACCATTCTCTCCCCCCTCCTCCTTTCTTCTCCACCCCACTCACAATCTACATCTAAAATCTGGTCATCTCTAGCATGGTGCTGTTTGGAGCTGAGCTGCTGCACTCCATGCACATTCCTGTTGTGTTTAGAAACTGTTGATAAAAGATCTCCCAATATTTATGTTGGACATATCCATGTATGTCAATACTGCCATGTCCTCGCTGCTGCCAAATTCTGTCTCTTTTTATTATTTTGATATATGGTAGGTTATTGTGGAGCACTTGCTTCTGTACTCCTTCAAATGCTTGACTTATTCCATAGTTCCTCTCTGAGAATCAGTTGCTGCAGCTGTGACATTACTCATCCCTTAACCTAATTAGCTGGGTTTATTTACTCTGGGAGAAGGGAAGCACAGGATGGGGACTGTATTGTGCTCCAGCCCATGCTGCAAACACCACAGCAGAGGTGTGCCAGAGGAGTCCTTGTGAATCTGATTTTAGAGGTCTTTGCTGCTGGAGGGGGGCTGTGGTTTGGTTGCTGCTCTGTGGAGGGTTGTCCAACATCTCGTTGATATAAATAGAGCCACGGGGAGAGAGGCAGGGAAAGATGAAGTAGCTGACTCAATGTTTGACTGATGGGCCAATGTAATGAAAGTTTTGCAATCTTTTGTAAGCAGGAGTAATAGGATAGCAAAGGAACACTGGGGGATCCATTAGATTTGCATACTTATAATCCATCACAGTGATGAAATTAATTCACTTGTATCTTACTGCAAGTGCTGCTGTATGAGGCAAAAGTGGTAAAAATGAATCTGAAGTATGGATTTGTCAGTATTTCAAGCATTTATATGTAGTAAGTATGCAAAGTAGTCCAATATAGAAGTGATTGTTTAAATGGTAAAAAAACTGAAAGATGTCTTTCCTCAAAATAAGTAATATTTTGATTTAATGAGGTCTGATCAGCACAATAGTCTTTAAATGTAAGGACTGCTGGTCGTCTAAATATCCATATTCAGACCTACATATTAATTTAGATTTCTAAATGTACCCAGCTCCCCCAGTCAATCTTTGGTTGATGAGAATGACATACATTTTTTTTCTAGCTACTATTACAATATTTGTTTATTTTGAGGTAGATTTAATGTGCCATATAATTAACTGGTGCAGAGAATTAAGCTATAAAGCATACTATTATCTCTCAGGCTTTTTCCAGGGCTATATGAGATTGTCACATATGGCACTGGTTGTTGATAACTAACCTAATGAAATGATACCATCACACAGAGGCTGTTTCTCAGCATCCGTTCCCACTGATAAGAAGTTATCTGTCTTGATATTGATTTGACATCTATCTGGTCCGTATGTGACTTTGGAAACTAATGACTGAGGTTGTACTGAATATTCAGAGATAAATTTTCAGATGAGCAAGGAACCAGCCTTCCTATTTCTCAGAAGCTTTTTTTCCCTGCTAATGAACCGTGGGTACAGGCATTAGCTCTGAGACAGCTTTTCATGATTGAAGATCAGATCAGCTGAGGGCTAATATTTGTGCTTGCGATGCATCATGTGGAGGAAACCAAGGGTGTAAGTACTGATGGAAGTTTGGCAAAATGGAGGGCAACTTTCTAAAAGAGTCAGGCTGGATATAATGCTCCTTTCCTTAAAGTACAGCTTGATTTCAATGGAGCAACTCAACTCAAAAGTATGAGAAGTGCCTGCTGTCATTGACATTGCACTAGGGATCTGGAGCACTTGGAAAGGAAGGAACCAGCCTGACCTTATTGAATGAGCAGGGCATTTATCTGTGTGCAGGCCAAAAGAGCAGCAGAGGGAAATCAGAAAATGCAGGTCCATGATTGGGTGTGAATGGGGCTGGGACAGGGGAAAAGATCTCATTTTGGGGTCTTGATATCCTTGCCAGCTGTACCACCAGGATGGCACCTGCTACCAAAGGAGAGACAGGAGGTGCTAGGGCACAGCCAGGCTGCCTGACCTGCCCTCCTCTGCTGCCTGAGCTTGGCCCAAGGGACTGCAGTGTAGGGCTGTGTGCTGTGAGTCCAGTGCACACATAATTCCTTTTTTGTGTTAGCTCCATGGGCCGGGCAGGAATTCGGTTGCATTGCTTCCCTTGGATCTGCCCAGAGTGCCTTTGGAGGGTGACAGCTGGTGCTTTCACTCCTTACATGCAGTCATATCTGCCGAACAATCAGAATACCTTTGAATCTGGCACAGCGTGTCGTGAGTGCGGGGTCTCCCATAAGGCAGAGCTCTAAGAAAAACACCAGTAACACGAAACCCCCTAAGTCAGTCAATATGATTTTATCACACCTATTTATGCTCGCCTGACAGCCAGCAGTGAAAGAGAATGGGAGTGAAAAAATCCAACTGAGGGCAGTACAGAGTAAACAGCATCCCTGTTTAGGTGAATTGTCCTCTGGAGAAGCCTCTGGAAAAGCCTTGGTAGGGCAGCTCCAGCCTGGGGTGTGTTGGGGTCACCATGGTGCAGTGGGGGCAAAACACTCCGTGCTGAGATCCTCGTGTCTGCAGGGCTCCTTAGTGAGGAGTTCAGTCTGGATTGCCACGAGTGCAAGCCCAAGGACTTGTCAGGGATTTTGGTACTCCATGTGCATCCCTGGAGTGCATCCTCTGGTTTCCAGAGGGATTTGTGTGCTTCTCAACCACCTGTGCCACAAGCCAAAGCGTGGTGGGTGAGGACAGTGGAGGGGAAGACTTCAAAAGTGCTCCCCTAATGCAACCTAAACTCCTAATGAGGGCATGCTTGGAGTTGGGCAGAGGGGATTGGAATCCCTTTCTCTGGGTTCATATCTGGTGTCAAAAACATCCCAAGGGGTGAATAGGTGATGAGTGCTTGCATCAGCTCCCACAGCACTGGTGCCACTTTAGAGAGCTCTGGTTTTCAGTGCTCTTGTTAGCTCTGTAACCTTTCTGAACTGCCTTTGCCCAGCCTGCTGCATGCTGCATTCTTTCCTCCGTCCATTGCATTTTGTTTCTGTATTACACCAATTTTTTAGTGTTTCCATATTTATGAATTCATCCATCTACAATAACAATTACAGTTGGAATGTTTACTTTGCCTGATAACATTTACAGTTCATCTACTGGGCAAATACTTGTTATTCTTTGCTTATTTTTTTAAATATATATTATTAGAAGAGCTTTTGCAAAATTTAATTCATTCCTCCCAAATATGTTCCATTTCACACGATTGGCAGGAACAAAAAAAAAACAAATCAGAACAAAACAAAGCAGCCTCATCTTCCCCATAGAAAAACTAAAAAAAAGGGGAAAAGGGAGTCGAGGAAGGCACAAGAATGATGAAGACATAACTAAGGTCTAGCATTTAATTTTAATTCTTTTTCTGGCTTTTTTACATCATCAGGTGCAATTATGGGTGACTTAAGACCCCAGTTTGTTTTGTGTGAAAAAAACCAGGCCTGACATTCCCCTGTATGCTGGATCAAGTGCTTGGTGCCCATGGGCATTGCCAGTGATGATGTTCATGACAGGGAATCCCTGATCCACGATGTGACTCACAGCAGCCTTGGAGAGGCTTTTTTGTTTAGACACAGAAGTGTTTGGCCTCGGTGCAGCCAACAGCCTCTGCCTGGTCCCGTGCTGGGAAAGGAGAAGGATAACAGGCTGCTGGTGCCCAGGGCAGTGTCCCACCTCCAGCCACTGCAGGAAATGCCTCCAAGATTCCTCTGGGACATGCAGTGCCTTCTCTGCTGGCCCTAGCAGCCCCCTCACCCAGCTGGGGTTAACTCTGACCTGCACAGGGCTGTTCCCCAAAGCACCAGGCAAGGACCACGCTGCTGCAGAGGCAAACACAGGCATTTCGTTGCCCGTGGAAGTCTTCTCCAGCTGTGGAGCAGCTCCACAGAGCATGCACTGCCCCGTCCATCCTGGTTCAGTGAAGTGGTTAATGCTCTGTGCAGTGCATGGGATTTATTTAGTGCAGATAGCTGAGGGACTCGGTTTTAATGTGCACTGGAAGGATATTGGCACACGTTTTTGGACTGCACTTTGCTCTCTGCCTTGATGAACTAAGCAGATACTGTACCATGAAAGGGAAGAGGAAGCTGAAACTTGGAATAATGTCCCTGTTTGTCTCACAGCGTGCTGCTGCTCATGATGTTGAGTTGGCACCAGTCCTGCTCTGCTTGGAGAACGCAGCCGTAGGCTCTGGTTGTGGGAGGATGAACCCGTTGTTATCTGGCAGGGCTGGTGAGAAAGGAAAGGAAGGTTGATTCTGGCCAGATGGGAGATACTTTCCCAGTGTGAGAAAAGCGTGCATGGAGGCAGATTATGCTCTGAACAAAAGAAGCAAGCAAGAGCCCTCCAGTTGGTGTGAGGGAATGAGGAGTGGGACAATAGG
Organism: Vidua macroura; assembly: GCF_024509145.1. Classification (NCBI taxonomy): domain Eukaryota; kingdom Metazoa; phylum Chordata; class Aves; order Passeriformes; family Viduidae; genus Vidua; species Vidua macroura. The sequence continues at coordinate 17,671,129 of NC_071581.1, read as the reverse complement.
TATTGCCAGGAAACACCTGGCTTCAGGAGGAAGCTGGGGGGACCTTCCAGTGACTGAAAACCCTTGTTGTAAAATGTGTTTATTGACAGTGAATAGAGCAAAGAGAGTCCAGCCCTTTATGAGGAGATGGGAATGTCCTTCCTCTGCACTGTGGTTTAATTTCCAGCAGTCTCAGATATGTGTTCTTTGTGGTTGGATCAGTCAAGAAACTTTCCCTTTGTTAGGTCTGAATATCTGGGGGGGCAAGCTCATAGAGAGAAGCACCAAGACTGTACGTCTTGTACTGTACAATGATGGAAGGAGTCTGCTCAAAACCTTTGGAAGTGAGGTTTTACTAATAGGAGAGAACAAGACCTGAATGTTATCTTTTCTGGAAATGTTACTGCACTTATGAGCAGACAGGTTGAAACAGAGGAGTTACCTACTTAACACAGGCTCAGAAGCTCTGCATGAAACTTCTAGAGGATAGTAATATTAGTGAAGAAAGTATCTTTAAATGAAAAGGTGTGAAAGAATGCAGATAAGAGGGTGCAAAATTAAAATAAGCAAAGTAAAAGTGGAGAACAAAAGGGAGGATTTCCCAAGAGGTTAAAATAATATCGAAACCTTGCAAGTATGCATAGAACTGAAGGGTCAGCAGAGAGGTGGAGGTGAGGGGACTGGAAAGAGAATTAGTGCAGCCCTTGAGTGACACAGACAGGGAAAGTGCAGGGCAGGCTGGGCTGTCCCAATGTCTGCAAAGTGGAGTCAGCCTTAAGGCAGGGACATCCAATACAGCAATTGTCTGTGAACCATCTTCCGTCTTTTTCATCAGGGACAGAAGTTTTCACTTTCCCACTTTTACCTCTCCCTTCCTCTCTATTACTTTGAGAATTTCTGATGGTTTATATTTGCTCTGCTTTTATGGGAAAATGCATAAGGAAACAAAAAGAGAAATTATTTTTATTTCCCACTGCATTTTGAGAAGGCAATGAGGTAGATATGGAATGGGTATCTCCTCACCTCTATCATGATTTTCCTTTCAAACTATAAGGACTCTTCTTACATCTCTGTTTTGAGGTGTAATCCAGAATCAATTAAACTCAAGATCAAAGGCAAGAAAATCATCTTCATCCAATTCTGGATGAATAAAGTCAATATTTCTGCTCTGCCTGCGCTATCAGAGATCTGTATTGGTGGGCATTGCCACAATCCACATGGTTTTCATCACAGCAAAGAAGTTAAATCCACCATGTCTTTACCATGCCAAATAATAACAAGAAATCATGCTTTAAGTATGCACCTGTGTAAGCTATTTTTATGAGACAAAAAGGCTTCCTGGTCCCTTGTGGGATCATTTATATGATGGAAATAAGAAATATGGTATTGTTTGGCTGGGAGGATATAATTCCTTAATTACCTGAGGCATGTCTGAGTTATTTTGGAAAGGTTGTTATGAACAGCATGGTATCAGCTCTGTGACTGTAAAGAACAAGAACCAATAATGTAAGATCCAATTTGTTCTGGCAAATAACAACCTGGGTCAAAAGGGTTGGGTGGGCAGTAAATTGAAGAATTTACCCAATGGCAAAGTACTCAGATTTTCTTTCAGAAAATACAGTTTCAGCAGTGTTGATGCTGAGGTGCTAAAGGTAATAAACTGGGGGATAAAATAACAGGGGTAAAAGAAGTGGTGGTGCAAATGGTGCTGGTGCTGGAGGGGAAGAAATGCTGCCTCCCTCCCAGCAGGTTGGCTGTGCTCCTGCAGAAAGGCTACTAAGGAAAGTCTTCATATCTCTGCTTTTGGGTGTCTTTTTTCTTAGTTGATTTTTTAGTTGTTTCTTTGGAGAGTTTTGGGGTTTTTTTTGTTGATTTTTTTTTGGTTTTTTTTTTTTTTTTTTTTTTTTTTTTTTGTTTTTGTTTGTTTGTTTGTTTTTTGTTTGCTACCCAAATATCTTTGTGTATTGATAAATTACACCTGTTGGGAGTCAGAAATTCCTCAGGAATTTCTGGCAGTCCTACAAAACTTCTCTAGAAATTGGTTTAATCCATTTTAGGGACTGTATGGGGTTTGCATGCTCCACTCTTGCTGTGGTAGAGCTCTTAACAAAGGTGGATTAGGGAGAGCTTGGCTGCGCCATCCCTTTCTGCTACTGAGAAAACACTCCTCTGGGTTTGCTCAGACAGCTTTGCCTTTCCTACCTCCCATTATTTTATATTTCTGTCTATCAGCTTATCCTAAGACAAATCTGACTTGGCCATGCAGCAGTAACTTCACCATCACCATCACATTTTTGTGCAAAAGAATGGTGAAAAATAAAGTCACCTTTGGTCAAAATATGATTCTTCCTAATGGGAATTCAAAATGAGGTTTCAAAATTGTGGTAGAGGACTGTGGACAGAAGAGTTTGTTTCAAGTGTTTCCAGTGATAGTATGACTGAATATATATGATTTATTTCTTTTTTTTTTTTTTATGAATTACAAAACTATGAATTTGTGATGAAAGGCTTGATGGCTTTATGAATAAGTGCTAGTTGATGCTATTTAAGTAGGATTCAATTAAATCTTCATAAAATGAGCAGAGTGAAAAGGCTTGACATGAACTGAGGCCCAGGAAGGCAAATTGCCATGTATGAACTATTCCATGGAAATCAGATTACTTTTCATAGCTGCAAAAATGTGCTTAGCTTAAACATATTGGGCCAAATTCTGTTCTCATTTATGTGTGTGTAATGTGGAACTAAGTGCAATATTTGGGTAAATCTATTTCAAATAATTAGTTGATAGTCTTGGAGGGAAAAGAAACCATTCCTAATTTAAATATTGGCATATTCTGTTTTTCAAACAGATGTTCAGACTCTTATATTTTGGCATCCCGAGATAAAAAGATAGTGCAGTTGCACAAGAGGGTTTTTATGGAGACTGTCAATGGAAATGAGAAAACTCTTGGGCCAAAATTCAAAGAAGTTCTATACATAGTTGCCCACAAAATTTCTGATCCTGAGAGCTGTGGGGAATCCCACTGACTTTAGAAATTCCCTTCTCCATTGCACAGTTTGTGAGATTGAAGCTCAACAAAACCCAGCACGGTTGTCCTGGCTCTGTGGAGGTAGATGGCAAAATGCCTTTGGCATAAAGAAAGTCAGACCTTTCACTATTATCTTTTTCAGAGACTGAATTTAACCCACCTCCCCTGGTTTGTTTGTTTTTTTTTTCTTTCCCTGAGAGAGTTCAATCTCTTGTTATTTTACCAAGGTTTTAATTTGAAATCTGAAGTAATTTTTTACCTTGATAAGCTTATATAGCTTTAAAATGTGCAATAAAGCAGAGTAGGTATGTTATTGCCAGAATATGAATCCAAGGCAACTAATTCAATTGAAAGCAAATCTAAAATCTTCCTCCTATTGATTATTTATTTGAACCAGTGGGTATCCTTGTTCTGCATTTATCCCCAACACTTTTTAATAGTATAAAACCCCCCCAAGAAAGTAGCATTAAATTCCCAGTCTTCTGAACTTGTTTTTAAAACGCCATTACTATTTACTAGAAAAATTATTTCCCTGCTTGCTTTTAAAGTCTCTAACTTTATTTTTTTTCCCCATTACAAAACTCCTTAGTGATAGGAAAATGTCAAGCCAGCTTCATGGGATACTGATATACAGTAATGCCAAATGATTTACCCAAATTATAGTGCCAAAGTTTGGTGGCATTATGGGGAGGAGAGGTTCTATCTCGAGCTCTCAGTCCAACCTCACGGATCATCTTTCCTTTTCATCTGTGATTCAAATGAGAATATACTGTACCAGAACCACTCTGGGTTAAAATATCAGCTGTAGTTTTCATTTCATCACAATTATACTGTGATACAACGATGCAGATATCAGCAAAATGGCTTCTGATTTACTGCAGGATGAGACAGAAGACCCATAGATAAAAAAAAAAAATCCATTTATGTCAATTAAAGATATTTACACTGTGAAGCACATTATCAACATGTAGTAATAATGGAAAATGAAATCTTACCACTCTTCTCCCTTCCTGTGGAAATTGGTATTCAAAGTTCTATTTATACAGTGCCTTGACTGAAGATTTCCCCAGCTTTTGCTTTCTCTGTAGCCTGGCAGTGAACACATGTTTTTCTCTAAGTATGGTATAATCAGAAATTAATACAACAAGGTAGGGGACATGCAGGATTAAATTGCATGACTTCAGCTTGACTGATGTGGCTTCTGTTTGCTTCAACTCTTGCTCACATTTCTGTATTTTACCCCCAGGAAAAAGATGGCCTGGAAACAGCTCCAGATAGTTCAGAGAGTCCAGGGGGTTGAAATATTTTCACCTTGACTTTTTTCATACCATCCACTTGCATGTATAGTAGTTGCACTTTGCTTTTAGTCCTCCTCTGTATATGTTTGTCTTCAATACCTAAATCACCTCCTTTTTAGTGCTGCATTATTTAACTTTTCCCCTCCACTAGAGCAGAGGAACATCTGCTTTACAGTCTCTTCCCAATTCCTGTATTTTCATTAATTTTATGGACTGTTGCAAGGTTTAGGGCCATATAAAATGTCTGGTTAGTTCATCTCTAACCAAGGTAGCTAAGATAAAGTCAAGGTGTTCTCCTGCCAGTCTTCCATTGCCTTTTGGTGCCAGATTTTCAGAGGATCCTGCATTTCAGATTCTCTGTTTGGGCTGAATTTGTTGGTTCCCACACGCAAAGTAATGCAGAGGTTTTCAGAAGATCTTCAACCAGATGATGAAAGCTTCACTTGACCTGCTGAAGTGACCTATACAAGCTTTGGATTCTCATTGCTAATCCTGCTTTATCTGGGGCAATGGACAGCACAGAAGGTGGACAACTCATGATTATTAAAAGATTAAGGATGGGCTTATCTTCTATAAGAAAAGCTGGCCCCTGCTGAGTGACCAAATCCATTTTTAGAACTAGTAATAATAAGAATAATGCCAGTTTGGCAGCCCAGCATTGCACCAATTAATTCATGTTGACTTCCCTGAATTACTTGTGTCCAATCAAAATTTAAAAGCCAAAACGTCAATATTTAATTTCAGCAGTCTCAGCTGAAAGGACTTTTTCTTCAACTTTTACATGAAATGTAATCCAAAACCTTTTGTTCAGATTGAGTAAGCACCAAACAAAAAAAAAAAATCCCAAAACAAACCCCTCAGCTACTTTTGCAAATCCACAAGTGGATAGAGCTTTTGGATTTGGAATCTCCACAGTGGTGACCCCAACAGGAGTTGAAGAAGGTGAGGTGCTGGGTGCCAGCCACGGAGTGCTTTAACAGAGATTTCAGGTGTGCTCCAAGGTTTTCCTTTGCAATCAAAACCCAAGAAAATATTCCGGTGATTCAAAGCAGTTGGAGACTTCTCCATAGCTGTTGGAATTCCCAAGCATAGATTTGTGGCCATCTTCCATCCCCTTCATATGACTCAGCTAGTGTAAAAGGGCAGCTGACTGGGAAACAGCAAAAAAATCTGGCTCAGGTTTGTTTCGGAGAAGAACTCTTGAAAGTAGATGCTTATAGGAAATTAATCTGAACCATCCTCATTTCTTGGACCTATAAATCCAGGCCATAAATTTTTCAAGAATAGGTTTCTTTATAAGATCTCCAGGCCTTATTGCCTCTCAGTGGGATAGAAATTGTGTGAAAAAAAAACCCCAAAACCTGCTTTGTTTAAGTATTTTGGCACTGTGCCATCTTGTTTTAGAATATATAATGGGTAGAATTTAATGGAATTTTTCTGATCTGCAGTGCATTCTGAGTTCCTTTTATGTCTTGGGCAGTGGCCTGGGGAAGCACTATTTGCTTCTGAACAGTTTTCACACCCCCATGCTGCTTTTCTTTCTGAGGAGGTTGTGGAGCACACATTCCCTGGTGGAATCTGACAGGCACAGTGACTAAATGGACAATTCCAGCACTTCCAAACACTTCTGTCATTCAGCAAGAGAGAAGTCTTTACTGATTAGGATCAGACTGGTCCATGACAAAGTTGAGGAGTGGCCTCTGTCAGGAATACATTGTCAGTGCAATGGCAAAGCCCTCAGCCCGGATAGAGGAGAAAGCATATCAAGGCAAGAGGAGAGTAAAAAGGGTGTTCTGCTCCTCTGTAGACAAGATCATACCCCACTTTCTTCTGCAGACTGCTTGGCTACTGCAGTCCATCTCTCTCTGTGCCACTGGCAGGTCTCTGCTCCCCCATCTGCAGGCAGTGACAGGTCAGTGATTTGCTGTTTCTGCAGTTTTAGGATCCCATGAATTCTTGGGTGCACATTGCCTAATACTCAGAACTAAGTAACTTGTTGGCACAATGGCATCTCTTGTGCTATTCCTTCACCTGCCAACTTTCCCCTAGCACAGGCAAATTCTCTCTCTCCTTCCATTAATGCACAAAACAAGACTTTTAGAAGCTGCCAAGAGTCCCCTATAGGACTGAAGGACTTGGATGTCACACGGCCTCCTCTCTGGCTGCCCGAGATCAACAGTAACCTTACTGTATTTCCCCACCTTGATGAAAGGCAGCTCACAAGATTAAAATAACAGGCTGCAAACGCAAATGAGGTATTATACCACATTAATCCTCTGACACAGCATTCATCTAAGTGCCACAATGGCTGTGATACTCCTGTACAGGCATGTGATTCATTCACCATTATTTGCCATAATTATCTTGGCCAGAATTAGAAAGGATTAAATGAAACTTGGTGGTCCATGCACTTAAGAGAACAATGGAAAAGAATTTTAAAATAAGTGCTCCTAATCACCTTTGTTAATCATTTTCCCATAATCTCTGTTTTTAACAGGAATTTATTGCAGTAAGTGTTTGTTAGTATCTATTTGTCATCAAACATTAAACACATCTCTGAGTTTCTCGTGATTTATTTTCATGTTTTGAAAGAATGATCATGTGGTTAGTTGTGTACTACAAATTATAATTGTTATAGAAATTTTAAATTATCTCCCTCTGTGATGTACATTTCTCTTTGATGGAACTAATGGAGATTGGTCATAATGGAGACATTTAGACCAAATTCTGATCACCATTGGTTTTGGTATAAATCTGGAGTGGTCTCACTGAACTTATGAATTTAAGCTGGTCTACTTCTGGTTAGTTAAAAAAAAAAAAAAAGAGAGAGAGAAAAAAAAAAAGTTGAGCTGTGTGTTCCTTTTCTGATTAACATTTTAAAAATATTTTTTTCTATCAGAAATGACATTTAGAAAGCAAGAGGATTCGAGATGATTGTAGCATATTTGTTTAAGAACTGGATAGATCAGAGGATTTTAAGAAAATAATTCTCAAGTCTATATACCCAGTGACTATGACAATAACAAAAGTGAAGTAGATGTTAAAATATGGAGGTTAAAAATATGTCATGACCAAATTTCTTATTTCACTTACCAGTTTTGTATTAGAGTTAAAGGTTCTGAAATCAGTTCTGAGGTGGTTTGGGGATCTGTAGTCAAGGACTAATAATCTTGACTGTGATAGAACACCAAATATATTGTTGACAATTAAATATCTTTCCCCTTCTGTATTGTTACATGCCTGCAAAAAATGAAGAAAAAATAACTAACTGAACAGGAATAAGTACAGCAAACATTGTGTATTATGTGCTTTCATAACTGTACTGCTGATTTGGTGATGTATTTTAAAAACTTTGAATTGCTTATGTGATCCTGCCAGCCCTTTGCATGAACACTGCTCCAGAAACTGTCTTGCCTGTGGTAAGAATGCTACTCAAAAGTGAAGCAAGGCAACAGAATCTGACCCTAAATCAGCTGTATTAGGGAATTGATTCAGTGTTTTTGAATGCAGATGAAGATAATCTGGGCCTCTCTTAACTTTGCAAACCAGCAGAGCCCAGCACTGGTGCTGGTGCTGCAGAAGGACAGCCAGGAGGAACGAAAGAGCCTGGGGGATGAGAGGTTTTTGAATTTACTCTTCCTGCAGAAAGCTGGGGAAGCTGCACTGCCTCGAGAAACTGGTGGTACGAAGCCTTGCATGGAGAAACCAAAGATTTTTTGAAGAATAATTCTATTTCTGAATTAATTAAAATACTGTTAGGATTGATTGTACTGCCTGCATTAGGATAATAAGCTAAGATGAACTTGGATATTGTTAGGATCCCTCAGGTGGATAAGTGCTTCAGCAACATAGATGTTGCAAAGTTGATGTGATAATTAATATGCCTTTTATTTCTCAGTTCTGGCATCTCTGTACTGTTTTATGAATCAGGCCTTATTGATTAAGTAAAAGAAGACTTAGAAGAGGAGCAAAGAAGCCCTGTAAATTCGGAAGCCAGGCATAATTAGTTTGCACAGGTTTTGTTGTTAGAGTTTCAGGTATCAAATCAATAGAATAACATTAATAATTAAGGACTTGGATAAATATACCAAGTCCTAGATTAGAGCTTTGAGCTTTAAAATGCTCACATAAAAGGTTTTCCTGAGGCTCTAAATGTTCTAAAGTGCTATAATGTGACTTTTCAGCTAGAGATACTGTTAAGAAATACCAGGATACTGTACCAGGGAGAGATTTGGATATCTCCAGGTTGGAGAGTACCTATTGCTGCAGGGAAATTGCTGGTATCACTTTTGCAAGGTTTCCCTTTCCTTGGCTGCAACCTGCGGGGGGGGAAAATCGCATTGAAATAAATAATAGCAGACAACAAAAATGCTAGGTATGTTCTTAATTCAAAATGGAGAATGTTGCCAGGTTGAGTTTTTTTTGGGGTATTTTTTCCATGTGAAAATACCCTGAAAGTGGCAGGACATCAGAAAGCCAGGTGGATTCCAAAGGATGCACAAGGGACACGGATCAGCACCCTCCAGCACTGCAGTCCCTCTGTGGGTGCCATCCTCAGCCTGCTGGGAGCAGGGCAGGGCCAGCTCCTCCCTCTGCCTGACTCCGAGTGAAGGCAAGAGCACTCCTTGCTTTGCTGAGTTTCCTCTTTATATACCATCTGAAGATACAAAAACAATAATCAAAAAATGTATTACTTTTCTGTTGTGACAGTCTCCAAGTCAAAAATAATGTTAATACTTCCTCTCTGAGTGGTTTACTTTTCACCATACTATTTTTTAACAGATAATCTAAAGCAGATGTTTCAGTTTTGGTGTAATTAAGTGGCTTTTTGGGTAAGCTGGCTCACTTCAGATAATCAAAACATATGTATCTCTTATTCCTTTTGAATCCCTTCTGTTAAGACTTTCATTTGGAAGCACATCCAAACCACTTTTGAGTTACTTACTTTAATCATTATTTAATTTAGCGTACTGACATAAACTACCCAAAAAGCCATGCTGTAGAGGGCCTAATAATACACTCACTGACACCACTGGAAGATTTTCCATTGGCATCATCTGTACAAAAAGTACAGAGAATTTTCTGCAGGGCTTGCTTGGAAGGAGGGTAATATTTCTAGTTGCTTTAATAGTCACTGAGTAAATAGGAAGGAGATGAGTGGGGTGAACACAGGGTGTGTGTGATAATATGATGATCCACACAGCTGTACTGACACGGTGCTCTGTGTGGATGAGAAAGAAAATGGAGAGAATATTTTCCTTGTGGAAACACAGGGGATGAATTTAGGCCAGACTGTGGCATCGGCTGGAGGAAATGGAAAGGTCTGTGTGGCCCTGTCCACACTGATGCAAAGTCAGGCAAATTTTGTCTGACTTTCAAAAACAGTCAAATATCTGACTGTGCATTGAAGCAGCCAGTGGGGATTTATGTGTTTCCCCTCTGCCTGATGAGCAGCCTTCCAGCTTTTGCAGCTGCCAAGGACCATTGCTGTGCACCCAGAGCTGGACCTGAGCTACTCAGACTGGGAGAGTGGAGCCAAACTACAATCCAGGCCTCAAGCTGCTGGTTTTCCTGCTAAATGCCTCATAACTGACTTTAAAATGTAATGAGGCTAATGTAGGAATGCATTTAAACAACCTTACAGAGGTGCTTGATGTGCTCCAAATTCAGAACCAAAATGTGTGTGTGCCCTTGCTGTGTGGAGATGGAGTGGCAGCTTTTTAAAGCTCTTGCCTAATATTTTGCATCAGTTGGAATACTGGTTCTCATTTCCCAGCAGAAACAGTCTATAATTTGTACAAAATAATTTTGCTTTCTTTGAAAGAGGAAGAGGGGTCATATTACTGAAGTTGTTATTCTGGCGTGATTCACTCTGGTTTTGTTTATTATGAAAATTGCAAGGAATTTATTTGTTTTTCCCTGTGTGCCTGTTTGAAAGGCATCTGTTGCAGGCAGAGGCTTACTGAAGGAAGGATTTGGAGGTTTGCAGCACTCCCAGTAGCTCTTGTTCCTCATTTGTGTCTCCTTTATCTGGTAGGCCAGGTTGTAGGGAGCCCCAAAGCAAACAGAGCTGTGCAGCAAGAGAGTGGCAGAACTTCCCAGCTCAGTCTGAAACAGGGCTGGGAGAGATGTTCCAGAAGCTGGTTTCAGCTGGGCTGTGGCCAGTGTGAGTGGTATATGTGACTAATTAGCCATGTGGTTTCATCAGATTCTTAAGGAGACTTTACTAATTACTTGCACTGTGATTAGAGATGGAAATTATGTTTCAAAAGAATTTTGTGTGATTGCAATCTCTTTAAAAGTTCATCAGAAACCAAGATGTAAGTCTGCAGGACAGCGATCTTGGCATGAAAGTTGTGTAGCAACCTTTCATTCTGTGATCACAAGAAAACTTTGCAACCCGTAGATTAGGCTGGGACTCTCACTGTGGAACAAATACCCTTTCTTCAGTCTCAGGGGCTCATGGCCTTCCATCCTATGAGAAATAGCAGGAGGACATTCTGTTCATTAAATGGATAAAACAAAACTACAGGGAGAAAAAATCTTAGCTCTAGGAAGGGTTTCAACTTCCTGGTTTGTGTGAGTAATACAAACATGCATTTGTTTCTGCACTGAAAATGTAGATATTGGTACAATGTGCATATATTCCATTCAGTTCATCTATGCCTACATGGAGAGTTAGATGGAAATGCCAGTTGATATATTTTGTATTTTTATGGAAGTGCAGCACTAAGCCAGGAGGTCAGAAGCTGTGAAAATGTTGGTATTTTCTGTCCACCTTCTCTCTCTATTTTCAGTGGTACTTAAAAAAAAAAAAAAAAAAAAAAAAAAAAAAAAAAAAGTCCTTCACGCAAAAGAAATCTTTTCTTTTTAGGAGCAGAATCTAAAAATCCTTCACCCAGGCCACCCAAGCTCAGGGTCTGGAGCAAAGCAAAACAAGTACTTAGCAAAGGCTGTGCACAGGCTGCAAATGGATCACAGAAAAACCCTGTCAGACTTCCAGGCTACATGACAAGTCCAGCAAAACAGTAGCTGTTATCTGCAGAGCTGGGGCAGCAGGAGATAGCAGCTGTGAATACTCGTGCAGGAATGGATTTCTTCATGTCAGAGTCTGGGGTTTATGTGCATCTTTATTTCTTGTCTGAATGTGGTAAAGTTGGAACTAATAAAACATAATGGCTAGTTTAATTAAAACAATTTAGTGGAGACTCCAAGATGCCTTCTGATATAAAAGATACAATTTAAACAAAACACAAGAAGCTGGTCATTACTATTTCAGCTTAAATTTAGAAGAGTCTGTGGATATTCAGTGGATCTAAGCTCAGCAAGTACATACTGGAAATTTCCATTCCAAGCCTTTATTAATTATGTTTATACAATTTACTTTCATTATCCATATTTTTGACATCAGATTCTTTCACTTATTTGTACTGTGTATTTTTATTGTGGGTTGTTGGCACAGTAATTCCATATATTATCTGACTCTATAATTTTGGCTTGAATTAGCATTTTATATACTGTATTTTAATGGCAAAACCTAATCACAAATCCACAGTGGACAGAACTGGCACTCTCAGCTTGCTTCTATCTTCATCTCTGTACTTTGCATTAGGCACAGCAGCCAAATGCTCAATGCAACAGGATTGTAGCCTGTGTGAGAGGCTGTGGTGGGATTAAGAGACCTGATTATTAGTCCCTGTTACTGGCCTGTGGATTTGGGAGCTGCCAAACCCAACGAGCAGGAGAACAGCAGGAAAATGGTCACTGAGGATACAGGGATGGGACATCCTCCAGCTTGAGCCTACCAAAACTACCCCTGAAGACAGGAGGGGAAAACAGTGCTGGAATTTGCTGTATGGGCCCTGTGATTGTGGAGACTTCTTTGTGCACAGAACAAAAAGAGAAGAGAGAAGAAATAAAAATAAATTAGTCTATTTCCTTCCCCCCACCACCCTGGGGTGAGTACACACTCAATCCCATACAAATTTGATTTTTCTCCCAGTTTAAGTTGCTGTGATGGTGTTGGCTTTCATGGAGTTAGTGCTGATTGATGTTGGTGTAAAGGAAGGATTTGGTCTGTGATGGGTTAAACTCAAGGGTCCAAAGGACCTGCAGGAGTTACTGATGGGCAGCAGCCATGCAGACAGCCCGGCCTGACCACCCCTTACTCTGTCCCAGCAGCTTGGATTGGGCAAGGAACTCTGCTGTACATGCTCACCCTTTGACCTCTTGGACAAGCCTTAATTCCTTCAGGCTTCTTAATTTCCAGTGATTAAGTTATCTCACGTATTTTTGATCAAATCCTCTTTGACAGACACAACTGTTTTGGAAAAACCATTCAGATTTTCCTTGTATCATTTGGTCTGAGGCAGTCAGTACAGCTATTTGAGTAAGAAAAGGAGGATTGGAAGCTTTGTACTCCCTAAAGTATTTGAATAAGCAATATATTCTGGCTGAAATAGTGTGCTGCAACCTGTTTAGGATGATGTATTTGCAATTAACCCCTAGTTGATAGCTCCTGATGCAAAGCAACCCTTTTTTTAACAGGGCTCTGTATAGCTTCTTTATGTTAACAAAAAAAAGGTTTTCTTGTGGAAGCAGAATTGTTTGAATATTGGAAACGAGCTGCTGGTCTCTGATAACCCACCACCTCTCAGAATCTTACCAAAATAGTAAAAACAACTTTGTCTGGATGATTGCCTTGCCTGTACTCAGAATCCTCCCTGGAGCTTGTTGCTGCACTATCAATGTATCAGATGAATCGATGCTGTCGGTGCAATAATTTTAGGCAGAAGACAAAACCACTTCAAAGAGTATAATGACTTGAGAGTTTGTCAATAAGATGTCTTAATGTTTTTGACAACACCCATTTTGTTGACACAGTGGGTGAGGAAGCCTGACATCATTTATTGTGTCAAGTGAACAGATTTAGCTGCTGGTGAACCACATGGTAAATTACACTTTTCCCCCTTCCTGTTTGAGCTATCAATCCTGTTTTTCTTTTGGAAGCTGATGATTACTTTTTTCCCCCATCAACTAAAAGACAATGTCATTATTTCTCAGGGAAGGAAAGTAGTATAATTTCTGAATCCCTCTGGAAGGAGTCTCTGAAGTGCCATTAATTCATATTTAGCAAACAAGTTGAATAAGATATCCCTCTCCATTGCTAAAAGAAAAAGTGAGATAGCTTTATTTATAAGCAAGGATCTTTTATAAATGAAAATCTGTTTTACCATGCATGGCAAGTTCCCAGCTAATTTAAAACATTTAAAGTTATGCAAAACCACTTAGAGTTGAAAAATATGTAAAGATATGTAAAGACACTAAGTATCTTGTTCAGTACTATAATAACAGAAAAATCAAGACCATGTTTTGACTTGGGATTTTATCTTTAGAGCTCCTTGCAGAGAGGCTTTTTTCTATACCTGTGTGTGGGTTTAGTTTCTTCTTCTGATGCCTTCCTTTCTTGTCTACTTAATCCTTACCAACTTTGATAGTCTTTCGTAAGGATGAATATTATTCATAGAGGGAAGTCCATAAAGATTGTTGTTCATCAGTATTTGTCTTCAGACTTTGAAGTCTCCTAATTGCACGAAGATAGATACATTAAACAATTACCTAAATGCTCAAAAGGGAAAGAACAAAGGAAATAAGGAATGATGTAATCCCTGAGGGAATCATGTTTCTCTCTCCGGGAGGAAGCTGTTCTCTTAAAGTTGGCACAACTCTTGGGATGCTCAGCTGTCACTTTCTTCTCACATTTATTCTGAATGAACACAATCCATCCATCAGTGCTTAAGGAGTTTTCTAACAGTACATTGACCTTGAATGCGGCACATTGATTTTCAGTAACGCATCACAAATAGGGTCGTTACTGAGTCATCCAGCAGTGGATGTGATTGGGAACAGATTTCTGAAATTCCAATACTGTGCCACCTGCTCTGATGATGGATCATTCTGCTGCCCCCCATCAATCCTCACCTCCCGCTAAAAAATGTGACACCTGTATGAAATTTATCATTATATACAACACGAGGCACAAACAAACTGTTACAGTGGGGGATTTTCAGCAGCCTCCACTGCTCTGGTGAGGAAGGTTTACAGTGGCATTTATTTAGAGAGGTGCCTCTTGTAAAAGGGCCGGGTGCAGTGGTGACAGATGTGAGCACTATAGGGAATTAATGCTGCAAGTGGGACCGAGCAATAGATAAAAACAGTCTGGATCTTAAGCTGTTAGAGGTTAACACCAGATCAATTAGGGTGATTGTTCTGTAGATTGTAATGGACAAATATACGTATACAAAAAGGGCATTAGTGAAATTGGGGAGGAAGAACAAATAGAAATTAACTGATGTTAAAGTAAAAATCAAACTGGGAAAGATTTTGTGTTCTGAAATGCCTGGCAGTCTGACTAGGGCTGGGAAACAGATCTTTCAAAGTGATTCTGGAAAAGTACAATTGAAACAAAGGTGTTTGTGTTTCTTTGGGAGTTTGGAAGGGTCAGGTAAATTAATGACCCTTTTCCCCCTATTGTGCATATAAATGAAAGGGTAAGAACAAAAGCCTGGATCCTCAGAAGTTTTTAGGTCTCTAATGTCCGCTGAGATCAAGGATTTGGCCACCCTTTATATTTTAGGTTTGTGACTTCTGAAGCAGTAAAGGAGGAATAATTATTCCTTTTCTTCCAACTGCCGTTGGTTTCGAGTACAGTGGTTCTGTAACCAAGCTAATACATTGATGTTTATTCATCTAAAATGGCCAAGAATTAGCTACTGCACTGAGCCAGCTGAGAGAATAAATGGCCTCACAGTTATAAAGTGGCAAACTTTACATTCCTCCCTATTTCACTCAGCTGCAGCGGATGCTAAGAATCTTGAAAAGAACTCAATTAAGTAGCTTGTTAATTTATACTCTCTGCCTGTGGGTAATTTTGCAATGGTTTCAATAAAAATATGTATAATATGTACTCTGCAAGCAGAATAAAACCTGATAGCAGAATAGGAAATAACTATCTGAAAATGAAATGAAGTTGATAATATTCCCTTACCAGCTATTATTGCTCCTCTCTAATGTCTAATTCTTAGTTAAATTGAGAGGGCCTTATTGGCCAAAGTACAGTAAAGTCAGGCTGTTATGGAGCACTATGGAAAGATTATTTATTTTGCAACAGCTTTATAGCAAACATGGATGTCTTGCTCCTCAATACCAGCTTCAGAGCATCTACTGGTCACTGCAGTGGCACTGGGGGTTTGAACAAATTCCCTGGATTTTGGCTTTAGTTCAGACTTGGTCCAATCTTCCTGTGGTGCAAGGGGTTGATTCATGATGATCATGGGCCAAATAAACTCTGAGCATGTGCCTAGGGTCTGCCCCTCCAAATGTGGACCCTGCAGCACTGGAGTCAGACACTGCTTGTGAGACTCATGTCTTAGCAGGAGTCATATCTGATTTGATACTGATGGGTTGTTTCAGGAATGGACCCTAAACACCTTCATCACCTAGATGGGAATGATCAGAGAGGCCCTCCTTTATCAAAGGAGGCTTTTTTGGCATTGCTACAAGTTCTGATGATTTTGAAGGGATATATGAATATCTAAAATCTTTGTAAGATCATCTTTGTTTCTTCCATCCTATTTATATTGCCCCCTTCAAGCTTTCTTCTTTAAAACAAGCAAACAAAAATAAAGGCAGACAGCTACATACCCTAATTAAGTATAGGCAATCCCTCCAGCATTTTTAGGTGTCATGTGGCATGTAGCTCTAAGGCATGTGTGCACCTTCTAGAAACTCTGCAGTCTCTTGGACTTCAGTTCTGGACCTACCAAACCTCTTGTGCAAACAGCCACCTTCTGTTGGGTGGCTGCTGGAACCTCAGCTGCTTGGGTAGAGCAAGAGTGCAGAGGGGGAGAGGTCACCAGCAAGATTCAGATCCAAAAGGATTCCAAAAAGGAATTTTTCACAGCAAGAGAGCTCTGGATGCTTGTTTCTGGGTTTGGGCCACATCTGGTTCCAAATAGGTTAGAGTGGGTGTACTTCTCTGTAGCAATTACCTTTGACTTCTACTAAATACATTATTATCTAAGTCTAATTATACATTAATTGCCTGACTGAACTCACTTTGACTGATGTGAGTATTAAAATTTTTGGTTATTGAAACAAAACCCCAAAGTATGTGCTGATGTCAGGTTCAGCTGTCTGTGCATTCAGCTGGAGGATGTTAACTTGGTGAGAATTAAGAAACTACCAATACTATAGAGGTGAACAGGGAGAGAAGACAGAGCTGGATTGTGTGCAGTTATTTTAAACTATATGTTTAAACTCTCTGTGTCTGGCTTCTTGGTTATTATAATGCTTCATATTTATCTGGGGTGTTACTGCTTTCAGTTTTTTTGTGTTAGACACAAAAAATGTCAGAGTACTGACAGCCTTCCATAAATGTTGCTATGAATTTTTAGGATGCAGATCATCAAAATACCTGCTGGAAGAAGTCTTACTTGAGATAGTTTGAATATACTTTTGGGTGTACTTTAGAAAGACCTGTATTTGTTTAACTCCAGATATGAGAATTATGTGAAAGTAAACGCTGTTGATTGTATTGCTAATAGTGCAATATTAAAATAATAAAAATTGTACAATACTAGTTGATGTACTTATATAAGCCTCATTTATTTTCCAGAAATTTGTTTGTTGCTTGTATATTTTCCCCAGGTACATTTTACATAGATCTCTGGTCACTCTGAGCAAACAGCAGAATTCTCTTCCAGTGAAAGTAAAAGCTATTTATACTAGAAAAGTTAAGTTAGTATTTGAATAATGTCTTATTTTTCAGGGCTATAAAAGTCAAGCAGTTGAATTCCCTCAAGTCTAAAAGACTATGTCAACACATGAAAATGGAAAAGTTTTAAATTCAAATTCTGTTTGATTTTAATCTTCAGTTCTGCAAGTTACACTTTTGCCTCAGTGATATCAAAGGGATGGTGCTCAGTTTATTTTTCACTCTCCAAAGGAGTGTTTCTTGTGTTGTAAATGTCTCTTAATATTCTAATATAGCTAAATGTATATTAATACCCCAAATATTAGAGGTTGCAATGTAATTTTCTTCTTTTCCTCGGGAGTAAAAACAGAAAATAATGTTGAATGTCAGTGGGCTGTGAGTGTGAAGGGGATAAATGCCCTTAGGAAGCCCTGGCCACCAACTCTCCTCTCTGGGGCAAGACAAAGTACTGTTCATTTTCACAGAAATGTCAGTGCTACTGCAGGAGCAAAGCTGTTTTTAAACATTTGTTTCCTGAGTTGGACTGCTCTAAGCCCAGTGCATCTTCCCTGCTGTGCCTCCCCACTCAGAATAAATCCTTGCTGCAATGCCACTGCTATAAATGAAGTTACTCCTCATTTATATTATTGTGAAAGGGCAACCCAGCCTGTGGTTTCTGGCCAGGAAAGGGTCTTATTTAAATTTATGGCTGCTTTAGGGAGTTAAAATTAATCCACTACAGGTTTCTTATGTGTTATTTTGAGGCATCTGGAGCTGATGCTGCTGGAGACAGGAGGCTGGAGCTGCTGATGTGTCCCTGCTTGCTGTGCCCCTGCAATCTCACAGAATGGCTCTTGGTTTCTGATTCACTGGCTGGACCTGGTTTCCCCTTCCTCTCTTTATGTGTGTATTCAATAAATATCAGCTTGATATTTGTTCCTCTAGTAAACTTTTCATTCAAATCACACTCATATTTGGAAATATCAATGAAAAGTTGTCATTTCAGTGTTAGTAAGGTGGCGCTGCCTGGTGAGCAGCCTGAGATCTCATTGTGTGCCTTACCTTGGCCACGTTGGCAATTAGGCCATCAATCCAGAGAATTAACTCCAGCAAGACATTAGTCATTCTTGGAAATTGCAGTGCTCATTTCTCTCTCTCTCTTTCATATTTAAATGGTAGGGTTTTCAAGCATATTTTTATGGACCTAATTAATGCATGTGACGGGCTTCTGATGTAAGGTGGAAGAAATGACAATTAAACATCTTGGAATAAGCACATTCCAGAGTGTGCACAAGCAAGTCTTTATGCAGGGCACTGTGGGAGAAAGTGCTCAGCAACAAAGCAGTGATGTGTTTTCATTTGAAACAACAGGATTGGAGTGAAAAAAGAAAACAATTCATTAGCATTTGTGAGGGAAGTTTGCAATAACCATCGACGTTTTGTAATCCTGCGGTTTTGTAGTCTTCTACAGGGGAACTTTGTGCTATAAAAAGCCTTATTTTAAGTTCTTACTTTGGACCCTGGAGATGAGGATGAGGTTAATGGTAGTGACACTGGTTAGCCACCAGCTTTTGTTTTGTTTCTGAAGAGATGCTGTGCTGCTGACACATGAAATTCAAGATAGGCTTGAGTTTTTTCACCATGCAAGTTTCAGCTCTTTTTCCATCTCCCACTGATGTACCCTTGTTGCATGTGCTGTGTTCTCTCTAGCTCTCATGGTGCAACCAGTGAGTACCTTGCTGTGCAGGACTCAAAAAAGAAAATGTAAATGAAACCAGAACTAACATTCATGGCAGCATTCATATTTCTGGATATGTGATCTCTGGCAGCTAACACTGGCAAAAAGATGGTATTATAGTACATAACAAACTATAGAAGATTATGCCCTCTTAGTCCCAGATTATTCTCCAATCATAAAGGAATAAATGGAAATAGTAGCCAATGTTTAAATGAAACAGCCACCTGAGTTACAGAACTCTGGTGTTGTATATTATCTCACAAAGAAGTAGCTGGGTTTTCTTTTATATATTTTGACTACCCTGTTCAGATATTTCAGTCTGTTCAGGGCTTTTCCTTTCTCAACTGTTAAACAGAGGATGCCATGGGATTACTGTGGGGCTGCTAGGAACAAGATAACGGGTTTGATTTTGTGGTCTATGCTAGGAAAACAAGAGCAAAGGTCAGGCTGTCTTGAGGTGATGTCCTTGCTCCCCTGAAGGCAGAGGGAGCATCACCATTGACTCAGCCCAGGGGATATCCATGGTTTAACTTAGTCCAGCAGAGGTGAGGGATCATCTCCAGCTGCTCTGGGCCGATAGGAGCCAAATCCAGGAAATTTGTGTTTGCTGTCTCCCTGTCCTACTCAGGTATTTCTGCAAACTTCCCTGTGCCTGCTCAGCCATGGAGTCAGAGCAGACAGTGGTTAAACTGCATTATCTCCCTGCGAGCAGGCAACCACAGTGCTCTCCCACTGTTTACACTGGGAGATAATGAATGGATTTAAACACAGGGAGCTCTGTGATACACGTGCCTGCTGGCCAGGGCCCAGCAGCAGGGCTGGTTCTTGTCTGGGTTCCACATACCCACCCTGCCCAGGAGAGCAGGGCTCGGGCATCCTGTGGACATGCCCTGGGCTCCCCGAGGTACTGCTGGGGACTGGGGTACTGCTGGTGCTCATCTTCTTCCCCCTTGCCTGACGGCATGGGAGGAATCTCATGCAGAGGATTCCACATCTAAGATACATCTAATGCTGCCCATAACAAGCTCTGGCTAAGGGATGTTTAGGTTCCTGTATTTAAAGCTTCTATCAGCAAGCAGACTGCACAGAAAACAAAAGCAGATTTTCATGAGGCTCTAAGACAAATCTACATCTTGTTTAATTTCTGTGTAGAGATGTAACAGTAACTTTAACTTCTAGTACATGTATATACACCAAGTTGTCACTTTCTTGGGATAAGATTGTGCCTATAAAATGATTAGTGTTCTACTGATTGTTTTAAAATAACTCAAGCAGCATCTGAATTTATTTACATACATGATATTGCCTTTCATAAACACAGCTGTACTCAGAATGCCAATTCAAGGATATTTTTGGAAGTTCATCCAACAGTTCAGCTGGGATAAGAGCAGCTCACTAGCATAATCTTGTTTTCTCCCCCAAGGGCTCTGGACCTAGCATAGGTAGCCACCATCTCTTTGTTTCTGTGCCCTGAGCTCCTAGAGCCTTGGGATGAGTGACTGAGCCTGCAGGGTTGCTGCTGCAAGGATGTTGGAGGACCTGCTTGCCCCAGCTTGGAAAGGCCAAGCCACACAGAGATGGAGCCACCACCCAGCACCTTCACCTCTTCCCAAAGGCAGCCACAGCAGCTGTCCCAGGTGTCCAGGCTTGTGGCAACAAGGTCATCCCTGTGCTCCCTGCAGGAGGCTCTGCTCCCTGCTTTGTTCACACCCTGCTCCTCTGAGGTCTTTGTGCTGTGAGACTTGGTGCTGAATGACAGCAAATTATGGATATAGGTCAAATTCCATTACCACCACACCTTTAGCAGCACACATTCACCCTCTGGAATTTAATGTTGCTCTTCGTTTAGCGATTTCTTTCTCCCCAGTTGTTTGCTTTTGAATTTAGGATAATAAAAGTCATTATTTGAAGTAGGCTATTTAGAAAGCCCTGCACTGTTATTATTTAGTAAGCCAGAGTTACATTATCACTGGCTTCAATCTATGTTTGATGAAAAGATTTTTCCTATTTAAGAGGCAAAAAAAAGAGGAAAAGTCTTTAATGGTTTTTGTACCTATTCCAAGATCATCAACATGCAGTATAATTAGAAAGTTCTTGTCTCGTTTAAAATCTTTTTTTCTGTCTTATGTGACTTTGACATTAAAAATGCAAGATTTATGTGTATTATATAATTATTTATTTGTAGTACAGCAGCACTTAGAGGTATCATTCAATCTTGGGGCCCCATTTATGTGAAACTCTGTACTACTCAATACCACTATTGAGTCAGACTAAGAAATCCCAAGCTGAAAATGTGCTAAGTATTGTACAGATGTATTGCAGTGGTCACAGGCTGGAAGAATTTGTATCATACGTAGTTAAGATGGACAAACAGTTAAGACAGGAGAGAGGAAGGATTACTCACCCAAGTGTGTCAGAGGAGGGATTGAAGCATACCACAATCCAAGACCAGATTCAGGGATGTAGAAGGCTGAGATAAAACCTGAAGGTCTTTGTCGAGCTGGTCCTTGTGAGGATTTACCCGCCTTGCTCGGGGTGCTGAAGGGAGCCTTAGAACCAACAGCAGTGCTTCCAAGCAGAAACCCATGGATGTGGCTTTTGTTGCCTGCTTTTATTTACTGTGAATTTTGTAGGTCTGTGGTCTGGCTCTCTAGAAAAAGACAATGAATCCCTGGCTAATCCAACCTGTATTAAACTGAGAAGGAATCCATGTCATCAGGCATCCATCCAGACAGTTCTGAAAGCTCAGTACTAACAAGATTTATTATGCCCCCGTACTTCGTTCTCTTTCTTGGAGTACTGAGTGTAGTATGCGACTTTCTTTGATTAGTCAGGCTATTCACTCTTCATATTTTACATTTCTGAGTTAGGGTAACTCTTGGAAACTCCCACCATTTTCATAAGGGCTGCTATACATAAGGCAGCTTTTTGAACAATTGGTAGGAATACAAAGCAATAGGTAACTGGGGGGGTTATTTTTTGGCTGATTAACAAAATTAGAAGTAGATACTCAGGGACAGATAGTCCCAAGATGTATCTTTTTAAGATGTTCCCAAAGAGTGAGTAACTGACCCAGAGTCAAGAGACAGCTGCCTTCAGTTAAGTGCAAGATTTGGCTTGGTAGATCCATGCACACAACTGAGTGATTTTAACTGGTTAGCTGGGAAAGGGAAATGCTCACTGGCTTGCTTGAAAATCTCTGGAGCTCCATAAAGTCTGTATCCATATGAAAGTAAGTCCTCCTTCATGAAAAAGCAACTAAAAAGGGGGACAAGGGCAGGAGTCTAACCAAATGTATCTTACAAATCTCATTTAAGGGTTTTTGGACTGAGCTTATCACTTGCATGCTTTATTTTAGCAAAGTTGAGTCCCAAAAGCTATCGGAGGGAATAGCAAATTGGGTCATTTTTTTTTTCTGAATCACGTAGGGTTTTTGGAATTCAGCAGCAGATGTCTAAATTAAAATACGTATATGTTCCTTGTATTAACAATCCCATTAAACCGTGCTGCCCTTCCCACCCACCCCCCTCTCCAGAAATATATCCTATCATTAGCTGCTATCTGGAATCGACAGCGGAGTAATTTGAACTCTGGCTCCCAGGGGCCTCCTCCTTTACTTCCTGCTCTAGGAATAAGGTGTGTATTGATTAGATATCAGGCTGTAATTGGGCTCCAATCTCTCTGCCTCAAGATATATGATGGAGATGACAGGAAACAGATACCCTGTTGCTACTTGTAAATAGTCTGGTTGAACAAAATGGTTTGTAACCACTTCAGTGCCATAGTCTTTTATTACCAGAATGGGGTTGTTTTATCACTTAGTTTGATGGCTTTTTGAAGGGAAATAATATCATTCTTTCTGAAGGAGCTAAAATAATTTTAAACAAATTGAATTCCTCTTTTGAGGACCAAAAATAATTATCTAATAGTGCACAGCTTGGTATAATTATACAGTGAGCATGTCACAGACATAAAATTAATTAAGTCCATAACCCCAATCTGGTATCCATTGACTATTAAAAAATAATAAAAAAAAATATTTAAAAAATGGTGTTGAGAATGAGGATATCAAAAGAAGGTGTTTGTGGTAGAAGATCTGGAATTATTCATGTTCTTTTTGTTCCAAGATGTTCTCTCCTATCTGTCAACAGTACCAGGCTAAATATGAGTCTATTGGAAATAAAAGTGCAGAGTACTGCAGATGTCTTGCTTCAGTAGGTCACAAAAGCAAGTTATTAAATATTGGTTTGAGGGAAGATATACACAGTCCATCTAAACTTCAATCGAAACACAAGCTTGCAATGTTAAAAGTATATTCTGTTCATGAGGCAGTTGTCCCACAACTTGAGAAAAATGCAGCTTTTACCACTTGTACAGAAGACTTAGAAAAAAATCCAAAATGCACAGACTGAAGGTGAAAACCCATGGCCTTTTGAAATGTAACAGACTTGGGTTTGTTTTCAGAACTTATCTTTTGGGGTTTTTTTTTAATCCTACAGAAGAGAATCCAGAACAGACAATCAGTTTATTCTGATCAGTGATTTATCTGTGAGATTCTTAGAGCCTTGTTTCAGAGCTGTGGACCAAAGTAACTAATGTGTTGCAATAATAAATTTAGCACACGATAAGGCACAGAGAAAATCGAGGAGAAGAAAAAAAAATAAAGCACACATTCCCTGGCTGAGAAGTTATTGAATGTTTAAAGCCTGGGAACAGATAGTTTAGGGAGAAGCAGATTTCAATGACTTCCACTCTGTAAATAAATTGTGAAACCTAAAGCCCTAGTACTTCATTTTTCTCTTTCAAGCGTATTTTGGATGGCACTTGTACCACATTTGTGCCCCAAACCTTGTTTGATTTTTGCATTCAAGATGCTTATATTCTGCTGCTCCTCAGAGTGACCTTAATGTGATTTATTGACAAAAGGAGATAGAGCTATTCTATTTGTTGAGCAATAGCAGAAGGCAAAAGAAGAAAATATTTGTAGTTTTTAGTAAGCTCTACATATGCATACATATATTATCTGTGCTGCAAATTGCATGCATTTTTGTTGTTATAAGAGCTGTAATTTTCTTTCCTTTTCTGTAGTGCCTGATTTTCTTGTTTGCTCCAATATTGCAGCACTGTAACTCCACATGCTTCTTGTGACCTTATTAACTTATTCTCTTATTAACTTCAACTGTCCAGAGAGATGTGTTCTTTTTGTCCCTTCCCTCTCCCATGTGTCAAATCTTTGCTTTTGGACAACACATTACATTTAAATCACATAATATGCCTCCTAACCAAACCTCTCAAAGTCCAAATCCTTTGGTTTTCTGTAAAAAAAAAAAAAAAAAAGAAGCTAGGAAAAATGACTTCCACAGTGATTGATCTGTAGTAGTGTTAGCCTTGTTTATGAAAAGAGTCAGAAAGCAGTGCTGTGAGTTCAGTGCTCTGCTTTTAGATCTGAGGAGTTAGAGTAAGAAAAATCGATAGGAGCAGCACTGAAGGAGGAAGAAATGAACGGAAGGAAAAGCTTTTAGCAGCCATGTGCTTGGATCTCAGAAGAAGGTGTGTGACCACGATGGGGAAGGACTGTGCCGAGCTGGGCACGTGGGGATGGCTGAGCAGATGCCACCTCCCAGCTTCTGCTGTCCCTCTAGTGTGTCTCAGTTGGACGTCTCTGAGTGGAAATGCAGTGAGGGTGTGTTAGACTCTACTTTTAGGTGAGTTCAGAGTCCTGACCCATATTTGCAGGTGAGCTGGAGATGCCTGATCAAGTTGTTCTTGTCCTCTGTGTCACTGGGTACCCTGATGCTCTTCTGTGTGTCACTGCCTAAGTACCTGTGACAGATCAAATCACTTCTTCAAATCAGCTTCAGCTGTCAGGGTTTGACTTGTGCACTTCAGCCCTGCAGCTGTGCCCCAGCCTCCCTCCCTCTGCTGCTCCCTGCAATAATTCCAACAGAAATTCATCAGAAAAGGTTTGGCTGGGGCACTGCTTTAATTTCATATGTTTATAGCACTGTCAAACAAAAATGAGGCAAGACAAGACCCACTTCATCCCATTGCTGACCATAAAAGGTTAATATTTTGTGCTCACTCATTTGTGCTCACTCCTCACTTTTTGTAAGGTTAAAAGGTTAATATTTTGTGCTCACTCCTCACCCTTTGTGCAGGACTTGGGTGCCTGAAAGAGGGACCAGGGAGTGAGCCATTGTATGGGCTTGGTATCCATCCTCTCACCCATTTTTCAGGA
Organism: Vidua macroura; assembly: GCF_024509145.1. Taxonomy (NCBI): domain Eukaryota; kingdom Metazoa; phylum Chordata; class Aves; order Passeriformes; family Viduidae; genus Vidua; species Vidua macroura. Next base: position 17,646,093 of record NC_071581.1, on the reverse strand, counting down.
CTGCTTTGGGATAATCAGGTTTTTTTCCAGTGGGACCAAGTGGGAGGACCAGTGCAACCATGCTGAACACACAGCACATTCATGCAAACACACCCAGGCAAGCAGTGATGGGTGTATTCCTCAGAGACAGCAGAAATAAGTCACTGTACTTCATCAAACTGCTGGTATCAGCACAGAGCCTTCAGAAATCCTGCCTGGACCACAGAAAGGGTAGGGCAGAAATCTATGGAAAGAATATATTAGGAAACTTGGAACATGAGAGTCTATGGATGTCAAGGGTAATTTCCAGGGTTATAAATTATGGAAATCATGGCAAATGCAAGTCTGGTTTAAAAAAGGGCAAATCCTTAATTTCTAGTTTGAGTTGTGGAATTTGAGATTCTCACTTGCTTCTCTGCCTGACACTAACAGAATTTCTAGATGATAGACAACACTGCATTACATTTTATTAATATAATTACTCTTAAAGCAATTTGTCCCTTTCCATTTCTTCATCTCTGGGCAGTTTCAGGCAGTCAGCAGGCCAGTCAATTAGAGACCAGTAGAATACACATTTTATTATGAAGGATCCACTGGATGCTGTCAATATAGGATGCACTCACAGAATATCTACAGAGCCTGGTGCTGTCACAGGTTAGCTCCAAGCCACTGGGGCACGAGCCAGCTTTGCTCAGGAAGCCATTTAGACACATTAGGGTGTGAATGTGTCTGAAGTAAAAAATTTTGTCTCTCAAGGTGGATTTATCAGCATCTTCACAGTCTTATGCTAACATGGCTCTGTGCCTTCCAGACTGGAGCTGACTGGAGCTCTGGTGATTTGGAGTCTGGACAGTTCTTAATGTGCTCCTGTTTGTGTCTGGGTGTAGGCACAGCTGTAATTCTTCTCCTGGAAACTCTGTGAGTAGGTCCCTTGGCTTGATCTCCTCTGGCCTTTCAGCAAATCAAGCTGAAATCAGCAGAATTAGGCAAATGCAGATCAGATTAATAAGCCAACACTCCTTATCCATTAGGACTGCTCACTTGAGGTGAGATGGTAAATATGAGCAAGGATTTGCAAGATAAGGTGTTTAATCACAAGAAACCCACATGGAAAAATCTGCTTAATCGAAAAGCAGGGAACTGGCTGAAGAGCCAATGATTCTAAATAGCTTTGATTCTTAATGGGGGCAATAATTCTCTTTAATAGGAGTATCTTCAGATGATTTAATGTTGCTTTGGGCCTTTTTATGTATCTTGGTCTTATACCGGTCTTGTTTGCTTTTCTACCAGGAGCATTTGATGGGTTTAGTGCTATGATAGATGCAGGAGGGGCATGTATTGGGGCAGCACTGCCAGTTCCTGGCTGTTGACTTCCTTCTTCCTTATCAATCTCACATGTCAGGTTGCCTTGCGAAGTGCTGCAAAGTTGCTGCTGTCTTGGGCTGCAGAGTTCTGTGCAGAAAGTGGCTTCTCCCAAGTGCATCAGCCTAAGAAACATCCCCAGAGCATCACTAGAGAGAACATTGTGAAAAACGGGTGTTTTCTTGTTATGGGGAGACACCCAGCTCTGTGTGAGCTGTACTCTGTTCCATCAGGTGAGAGGTTGATAAATCAATGAATGGGAAGGGGGATGATGTTTGGATGAACACATATTGTATATCCCCAGAGAAAGGAAGTGTGACAACAAACCACAGAACAGAATCCAAAATTTTGGCCTTCTTTTTCCCAAAATTCCTCATGTGATGAATATTTTGTGTGCCTGTGAAAAGAAAGCCAGCCATGCTGGAATAGATCAGAACAAAATAAAGTGGTGCAAAGGAACAAATAGTACAGGTAAATGAAAGACTGAGTAGGCTTACTGTCTCAGAAGAAAATCACATTGAGTGCACATTGCCACAACTTTGTAGATGTACTTTCTGGCTTTGAAATTTGGCTGTGAATTTGCAGAATCCACAGCTTTTCTTAAATACTGGCTAAGGCAAAAATCCCAGAGATACTTCAATTTTGCAAATGCTCCACACTCATCTGAAGCCCAAAGCTCAACTTCCCCCTGTTACCAAATTTCCTTAGTTTATCTTCTGGTGCGATGTTGGCTAATGAAAACACAACATGATTAAAAGAAGAAGTTTCTTGCCATTCATCCTTCTCCTACTGTCTTGTTCCTTATTTTAAGAATTAGTCCTTGTGTCCATTATTGTATTTTATTTCTTCAGGACTTAATGGTCAGAGGGAGGAGCCCAAAGAATAGAACACATTGATGAAGTTCCTCTTTCAGATGCCAGGTTTTGGCTGGATTCTTGGAAAATTTTGCACTTTCTATTAACTGATGTGTAATTCAGAGTAGAGAGATATTGTGTGCTGGTTTCTGACCTTTGCAAATGCTAAATCATGAAAATATCTGATTTATTGAATTTCTCCTCCCTCACCATAATCTTGCCAAAGTGGTCATGACCACAATAAGTGAACTGAAATGACTTTGGTATTTGTATCATATATATAATGTTTATTTTGGGATGTAGTTTGTGAAAATATTAATGTAAGATAGTTTTGGCCAGAATGAAACTTATAAAGAAGTAACATTTAATCATCAGAGACTGAACTGCACTCAGGCTGAACAGTGGTGTTCAAGATGACTTCTTGAATCAATTTATTCTATTTCTGGTATTAAACTTCAACCTGGCAGGGGCCTAGGTTTGTCCATAATTCTGTAGCTAGTACTATGTCAGTGTGCTCTAAAATGCTGTCTGTAGCATTCTACACTGGATTTATTTATTCCTTAAAGCAGGAATTTTTTTGTTCTTACTTGGCTTGAGTAGGCACTGGCATATTTTGGGAGAATGATATAGGTCTTTCTGTTCTGCACCAGACCATTAGCAGGCCTCTTTAATATCAGATAGTTTGAAAGAGATAGAAACTTGAATTAGAATATTATGAATGTTGAATTGGGATATTATGAATTAACCTCTCCATGGAGTGAAGTTCATCTGAGTCTCCACCATATATTCTTTGATTTTATAAGATATTAACCATTCTGGTCACAACTAGGCCTGTATATGAGATGTGCTTTGTTGTAAACATATGTACAGTTCTACTTGCAGATCTCTTGTGCCAGGGCACAAGAACATATGAACTGAATACAGAAATCAGATCTTTCTCTGCAAAAGAAAAGGTTTAATGAAATTGTCATCTGATTTATTTTCCCAGTCCTTTAGGCACATATCTAGAAAGACACATAAAATGTATGGTGTCTACATTGCTGCCTGATAAATGGGATGCTAACACCATTCATACATTATTTTCTTCCCTTTTGCTACCCAAATGAATTCCAAAGGTAAATTTAGGACGGTTTGTTTGAGATTTAACTAAATTTTAAAAGTTTTGCTTCTAAGTGTTTTTGTAATCTCTGTTAACCCCTACACCTCCCCCAGTGTGTGGCCCTGTATTTCTTTAGCAGAAGCAGCTTTCTGCTGGGCAGGAGTGGACAGAGCAGATAATCAGTGTGTGGTGCTGCAGGCTGGCACCAGCCCTGGCAGGGACCTTGTCATGGTGTTCTGGGTACCATGGAATAGAAATGGGCATCTTGTATGTTTGGGGGAATGTTGGATTTGGTAAATGGGGATTGAAACTGGAGAGGAGAGGTAGTAATTGGGTCAGGGAAGGTTATGCATTGCCTGGAGTGACTTTCTTTTGCACAAGCATTGGATCATCCCTATTCTGAGGCTTAGCTCTTCTTTTTACCCTAAAAAACCTCCCTCTGTTGGCCTTTTGGAAAATGATAACGTCAGTGAGGTCATTGTGGAATTGGATGTTAGACAAACCACTGGATATTTTGTTAAATGAAATGGTCCTTGCCAATGTTTTGCAATCAGTCCTTTAAGTTTAAACCACATCTTAAAGTTAAAATGTGTCTATGTCTATGGATAGATAAACTTGTGTGTGTATACAGCACAGCCTAATCCCCTCATTAATTATAGTTCCTTTTTCACTGCAGGGATCTTTAAAATAGATGAACAGCAGGTCTGAAATCACAACATGGAGGGTGAAAACCTTAATGTGTTTTGAAGTTACTTAGAGGAAGGCCTATACAAGGAGCTTAGCAAGAAAAATACCTTTGAAAATATTTCCAAAGTTCAGGTACCTTCTTCAAAACCATATCTGATAGAGCTTTAGTCTCTGTGTTCAATAACATCAGCATTAAGCATTGACACATTACAGACAACAACATTTTTATCATTTTAACATTACTTTCCAGAATCAGGTTTAAATTATGGTCTCTAAAAGCAGTATAGGTCCTGTTCTTTCTGTCTTTTTTTTTTTTTTTTTTTTGTTAAGAAAGATGTATTTGCTTTCTATAAAATGAGTATTTAATACCAGCTGAAAATATGAATTGCAAATGGTCTTTGTTGATTTTAACACTTGGTGGTCATGACTCTGCTAGGAGAAAAAAAGCTGCATGATGAAAGTAGGAGCAGAGACTTGACAGTAATCTGAAATAAAAAAGACTCTACATTTCAAAGAAACTTTTGCTTACTGAGGGATGAGAAAGGGCTTTTGTTCCCAAATGCCCTTGTTGTGCAGTTCTGGCTGCACATTCCCTGTGTCAGGGCACTTTCTCTGATGCTCAGCTCAGTGGTGGCTCTCCTGGGGCAGTGAAGGGCATTTCCATGGCCAGGGCTTTTTCCTTGAGGAATGGCCAAGCTGTGCTGCTGCTGTTGGGGTGTGCAGTCAGCCCTCTCTGTAGCAACACCTCCCTCTCAGTACCATGGTTCACTGTGAAGAGAAGCTCAAGAACATATCTTCCTCCTTTTCCAATCACAATAGGCAATATTAAGCCTTGTGTCCAAGCAGGATGGAATATGTGCAAGTTCTGGGACTGTCTCAACTCTCAAACTTAGCAGGGAGAGCTGTAGAATGCCAGAAAATAATAAAAATAACCCCTCCTAGCTCAGCAAGAGATTTTTAAAGCCCTTTTGAGAAAGCCCTGAAATGTAATTCTTTGTCTTGATGAATTTTTTTTTCCAGTAATTAGAAGCTTTTTGAGTTTGTCCGTTCAGCTGCTCCCTGTAACACAACTGTCTTCTCTGACACCCCAAAGGCAGGGCTGCAGAGCCTGGAGTGTTTTCATCTCCTCCTTCTCGGGCTGTGTGTTGGTATGTAATGGACTGCAAAAGGCCAACACAAAACTGCATTTTCTCTAGGTGTGAAACACTCTGAACTCATCTATAGAAGGTGACATCAATACAGACCTGTACAGGGTGTGAGTTTGGATCCCTTGCACACACACATCCTCAGGCAGATTTGAGATGGTTTCAAGGCTGTTTTGTCTGAAACATCCGTCTCTAAGTAACAGGCCTTAAAACTTGTTTCACATTGATGCTTCAAAAATAATGATATATTTCAGGCAATTCTGGTCACATATTTCTCCATTTAAAGAAAGGAAACCTTTCTGAAGAAGGTCTGAGGATCATCAAGGTCTGGGCAAGTAAGATCTTGTCAAACTTTTACAGACAAATGTTCTTAAAATTCAATAGCTTGTTTAGTGGCATGAACCATTATTTCCTTATCTCTGGTTGTTCCTTTCTTTCTTTACTAAGATATTGCTTTCCTGTGTCCTGTTAAATTCCTCATCCTGTTAAAATAAGGGAGGGAAAAGGGAGAGAAATATTGCACTGAGCTGCACAGACACATTGTCATTGTGGTTTCCTATTAACTTTCTGCTGATTTCTGCCTACTTATCATGTGCTTTAATGTTGTGTTGCACTTTCCAGCAGCAGTGTGTCTCTAGTGCTTTGTCTCTGGAGCACTAAAACTTACTGTTCCCTACTTTGCTGTTGTTGTCTTCCTCATGGAAAATAGCCTCCTTAGGATCACAAGAACAACAGGGCCAGTTATTTTAATCAAATGATGTTTTTCAGGATCTTGAAAGGTTGCTATATCAGCCTCTGCTCTGACCTCTAAAACAAAATCACTTCCATTCACGTTATTATCTTCAGCGTGTGGGAAACAGATGGAATCTGAATATTCTATTTTTCCTCCCTCCATTTTTTTTTTTAATTTTTTTTGTGTTTGCTTGGTTCCTTTTGAAAATGCATCCAACCTATAAGCAAACAGCCTCCTCTGTGTTCATTCCCCAGCATTCTCCAAATATTCACATTCTTAAAATACCTTCATCTTCCTTATTTTCTCAATTCTGTTTTTGTTTACACTCAAAAGCTTCTTTGTAGCTTCCTACACTGAGCTGGGAAAACATATAGTCTAGTCCTGCCTTATGTAAATGTACAATAGATTGTTAATGTCTTTGTTGCCAGATACTAGCAAGCTTTATTGAGGACAAATCCATATGCCAGTGAAATTGTGCAACATGAATGTTCCCAAATGTATGCAATGTTCTTCAGATTAATTGGATTCTATGGAACATATTCCCATCACAATGTGCAGAGGTTTTAAACATATAACTCTCATTAATGTTAATGGGAGTCACATGCTTAAATCCCAGCACTTCTAGATAGGAATAGCATCGCTTTAAATGAAGCCAGGGTCCACCTTACTGTGAACTGTGATGATTGCACACAAGGGATGATTGCAGTTTTCTCCTATGGATGAGAAGGGAACAAGTGCTACCAAATTATCTCTCTGAAGCATTTCATATTTCTAACATTGCTCAACAAAAAACCTGTGCTGAACTGAAGAAATAACTCAGTACTGGAAGTTTTGCTGTTATGTTAAAAAGTGAAGTATACCTTTTCAACACTCAGCCTTAAAATAACAGAAAGGAGCAGGAAACAGCTTTTTTTTTTTCTTTTTTTTTTTTTTTTTTTTTTTTTTTTTTGTAGCAGAAGGAAAGAATAATCTTTCTTGGTAGCACACATCATATTTTTGTGAATTTGAAATTATACAAAACCAAAATGTACATTAATTAGTAAGAATCCTACTAATATCTCAGTTTGGACTGTTTAATTATGTTTTTCCTAAACCCATCCAATAGCTTTGGTGGCAATTTTGTTTCCAAGTATTATTTCATGTTACTTCATAATACAGTTCTTTCACAGTGCTAGAAATGCAGCGGGAATGGGCATACTGGAACCTAAGGCAGTTCTTGAACACATTTGGTGATTATGAACTGTAAATAGTGAAGTGGAGAAATTGGATTGTGAGGTGGTTAAAGGAAGTTTTGGATTACTTTATGTCAGTCTAGAAAACTCAATAGTTGACATCTTTATCAGTTAACTGGCTGTGAGCCACAGACATCACATTAGTCACTTGTAAAGGAACAAATGACAATCTCTTCAGAGGTGTGAGTAGGTGGAAATAGGTGGGTTTGTGTTTTAGGTGAATGCTTCTGTGTCCTGAAGCCAGTGTGAGATTTATTCTTATGTGCATTATGCCCATGAAGAGCTGTGCCTTGGAAATCCAGCTCTGGAGTAAGGAGAGCAGATTTCCGACATCCCACAGATTCCCATGGATGCTGATTTTTGCAGTCTGAAGTGGGTGATTATTTTCTACTTGCAACAGGATGCAGTGGCCTGGGAGGAGGACACCATTCCATGGCAGGAGCAAATGAAATTGGCAGCCTGGTTCTCTACTCCCCACTTGCTCCTGTAGGGAAATGATACAGTAGTGTTGTGTAAGCATAGATAGGTTTTATATTCCTAAAACAACCAGGCCACAAACAGAAGGGACAGAAAAGGACTAATTCTGTATGACATAATTGGATATGGCAATAGGCCAAGCTGTTTGATTCTGCTGGAAAAATCCCAAACACTGTGTATGGAAGCTGAGTGTGGGAGGGAGAAGCTACATCACTTCTTGGTTTATGTGGCATATGTGTTGGACAGGCTGAGGAGAGGGGCACAAAATGCATCTGGTCATCTTGAAGAGGTCCTTCATATTGGTCTCAGAAGAAATGCTCTACATCCAAACTCTTTTTCAGTCAAATATGTATGGATCAAAGGTCTATCTAATACAGCCATGAGCTTGGACTAGTTGTGTGGGCAGTCTAAGAGAGGGAGGAAACCTTTAATCCCTAAAAATATTGTGCTTGATTGTCAAAATTTAAGTATCTTCTGGTCAGTAGTTGACTTGTTCTAGCTACTCCTATTTCATCCTCCAACACTGTTGTTTGGTCCATTCCTCTGTTCCTCAGAACAAAGCCACGCAGATGTGCAGTAGATCTGGTTTGCACAATCATACCTTATGGAGAAGCACTCAGAGGTTGGGAGATGGTTATCACCAACCACGTGTCAACATCTTCAAAACTCATCTTGATATGAGTAAACTGTTGCTCAAATAAAGCTCAATTCCTTCCTGCTTATTCAGTTCTTTCCTTATTACACTAAATTGCAAGCTTTCTGTCTGCGATGTCATCTTTCTTGTGCTGGCTTCCCTACAATCTTCTGATTCATTTGCGCCTCAAAGCAACCATCTCTGTTCCTGAGTACCTGAGAAACTAACTGAACATCAAGATGCAACACTTGTAGAAACTGGAGGCATTACGTAGTCTTTTCTTTCCCCCTTCACTTCCTTTTCCACTGCCATGTTTTTTACACATTTTTGCTTCTGCCATGACCATGCTTGGAAAGGGCGGAAACTTCTTTTCCTGCCACATCCTCATGACGTCTCTGCATCTCATTGCTGATTGATTCGTGTGTGTGAGTCATGGCAAAAATGGAGTGCCTCATCTCCCTAACCAACCACCTCCACCCCCATTTTTGTCCCCTCTCTCAGCCCTGCCATGCGAGTGCCACTGGTGACTCATCTCTCTTTGTGTTACTTCATCACACAAGTGGCCAGTTTTGTTGAAACGCTTATGCCAACTCAGAATAAAGTTGGTAGAAAGAGGGTTCACTGGTACTTTCAATTAGGTTAGACTGTTCCAAGAGCTAAAACAATCCTTCTTCAGCATCTTTTTCCATCAGATAGTCCATCTAGCTGCTGTTAAGTTGGGAGGAGATTAATTGAGGTGGTTTGGATGATTTCCCTGGTGGCCAGAAAGGACACTGCACAAGGCCAGAATGTGCCAGAGTATTGTTTGAGTGGAAGGAAAGGAACCAAATTATTTTTCTTCCCTTCACTGGTTTGGCATGCAGTGACCCAGAATGAGGGTGTCCTTGTAGCCCAGCCAGATGCAGAAATTGCTCCCTCTGACCTTCCTTGCATAGACTATAAGAAAAGACATCAGGAAGAGCAGAAGTGGACTTGGAGCTGCCCAGGGTCAGTGTGGTTCCATAGGTGCAGTTCTCAGCAGTGGATTTAGTGTTTCTGGGTATTTTAGGAAATGTATTAACCTAATTTATCACCTGCACATGTAGCTGGAGTCTGAAATGAGAGATGGGAACATTGATTGACCTTCAGCAAGCAAAACCTGGGAAAAAGACTTATTTCTTGGCCAAAGCTTGCTAAAGAATTTTATTCATATTCTGATTGGCACTGACCAACACCTACTCTTCTAGTTTAAAAAGCATAAAAAATGCACTTCCAGCTTAGTGGAATTCAGTACACTGAGAGAAATGATTTCTCTCAATCAAAAGCTATTTTTGCTTGACTAATGTGGGCTGGACAACACATCCTGGGGGATGCAAAGTAGCATTTTCTTTTCTGATTTAGTTAAGATAGACACCTCTGTATTTCCTTCCCCTGGCCTACTGTTTGCTCAAAGCATGTCCTCATTTGATTGCCCTGTTGATAAAAACATTTTGAACGTAACATAAATACAGAATTACCCAGGTAAACAGTGAAACACCCACCTAAGATGTTTGACTTGGTACATCCCTTTGGTTCTGGGTAAGACAAATTCTAGCATGATGGTGGTCCAAAGATGAGATGGATATTATTTATTTGTCTGTTTGGCACGGATCTTTAACACTTTGTTTAGACTTTCACAATCTCTTGGCTAATATTGCTGGCAAACCAATTTGTGGAGAAACATTGACCATCATACTGAAAGATGCTTCATCTTTAGTTTCCTGGGTGCCTTCCACTGTACCACAGCTCACATTGCTAGGCATTATACTTCGGAAAACTGCTTGCTTGATTTAAAACAACAAAAAAAAAAAAAGAAGTGGGGAAGAAAGAGAGAGAGGAGAAAAAGGGCTGGTGAGCCTATGGTGAACTTAATTAACATCACTGGAGGGACAGCAGTGAAGTACTTAACAGGGCCATGGTGAAACCTCGCAAGACATGAACGAGTCAAAATATTATTGACTTATTCAATTATTTGCAGTTGTGGGGGTTTTGTTTTCTCTGACGACTCCTGAAAATAATAAAGCACTTAAAAGTTCCGCTTTCACTTGGCTGACCCAGCGCTCTCGCAGCAGCACAGTGTGTTACCCCGGGAGGGAGCTGAGCCGCAGCCAGCGCGGGGCGAGGAGCGCTGAGAAAGCAGTACACACAGTCCCTCTGGAGGGGAGCAGCTCACATTCATCTCCAGGGGCTCTTCCTGCCTGGCCTGTATTATTTATTTTACTATTATTAGCATTTCTGAGACACCAATCACTATGGTAACTGTGTGCCCATAATAACTTTGCATCTCTGTGATTCTCTCCACCAGCGGTTTCTCTGTGCTTCACAGTTGCTAATTGCTTTCACCCCGCACGCATGGCCTGATTCACTCTCCAAGTTATTGACCCTGAGGACCTGCTACAGATGGGAAGGCTGAGGTGCAGAGGGTTTAAGGGATGAGCCTTTATGGGTCTCCTCACTCCTGGATCTGCCTCTCCAGGATAAATCTGCATTTCAGCTTCTTTCCCTGGCTTCCTCGAGATGGACTACAATAGAGACTTAAGCCATCAACCCCTTCTAGGCTTCATCTTTCTCTTTAAATTGTTCCTATCACTTTTCGTCTGCTTGCTGAGCCCTTGAGACGCAGTGCTGGGAGCCAGAGAAGGCTCTGGTTGAATGATCTTGATGAAAATATTTCTCACAGCTCTTCAAGAGCACATTTTGCCCCAGCCTTGCATAGACAGACATAGTGGGAATTGTGACCCCACGGCAAGTATGAAGGACTACAGGAGGACCTCTGTGGCTGTGCAGCTCAGCTGTGCCCCCTGCCAGCTTCAGAGATGCAGCCCCATGGTATGCAGCACCAGAGATGTTCACTGGGGGACCACTGCAGTTATCCCCACAAACCTGCTGGTTAGGAACACCTCAGAGCAGAAACCCCCCACACATCCAGATCACAGGGCAGCAAACTCATCCCTTCGTTTTGCTTCAGTTTTCAGCAGCAGCCAGGACTCTGTGGTTGCAGTCACCCACTGGCGCAGTAATGTCATTTTTAATCCTTTTAATATTTCTCTTTTTAAGAGCATCTTAGCTTGGGGGCCACATGGAGGCTGAAAGGCAAGAAGCCTGTAAGATCTGGGGTTGTGAAGGGGAAAGACACAGTCTGCAGCAGTGCCAGTATGCACATCACAGGAAGAATTATGGTTGATTTTCACATATATCTATAACATCTGTGTGGCTAATAAAATTGATGGAGTTTGTCATAATCAGCCTGTACTCTCCAGTGAGAGAATTATGTCTGAGCATTTGGAAATCTCATGCACAGGCAGTTACTGAGGGAATGCTGTGAAGATTAAGTTGTTTCTGCGTGGCAATGAATGCCCACGCTGAAATGTGCTGCCTGCTTCTGTGCTGCAGTGGGGTCCTCAGGAAGAGTATGCTGTTAAGTGGGACACTTGTATTAACTAGAAAAACATGCTTTTATGTGCTACCTGCTGTCACAAGTGTGCGTTTACATTCATGCTGTTGCACTAAAATAGTGGATTTCCAAAGCAACCAAAACTAATCCCAGAAATATTGTATGGAACGTCCCTGGTCCCCACTCTGTGTGGAAAAGGGGACATCCCCCTAGAACAACAAAGGCACTGTTCTGATCTCCCACAAAACCCTCACCCACCAGTGTTCCTGGCATTGTCTGTGCCTCGGGTTTGGCTTTTGGAAAGGCTTGAACTCCTGGGCTGGCTCTGGCACAGGGCATCGTGTCCTGCCCATCACTGCCACCCACTGCCTTGGGGCTTTTGGAAGCCCAGCACCCAAAATCCACAGGGGTGGATGAGTTGAACCTAAGACATGCTTGTTCCCCAAGGGGTGAAATGTGAGGGATGGGTGTTTTGTAAAATTATGTTTTTTTAGAGAATTGTACAGTAACTTTTTGTAGTAACATTACTTAGCGTGCTACTTCCTGTGGGGTTTTTTTCTGTTGTGCTGAAGAGCTGGTATAATCCATGTTCTTTTGCTGGATCAAATGTAATCAGCTGATAGCTGTCAGGTTTCCCAGGAAAAAAGTGGACAAATAATGCTGCGATGACAAATTCTGATCACATTCATTTTATAAGCAGAGATAGTGGCAATTTCATATGTGATTGATTGAAAAACAGTACTCAAGAGGGATTCATACATTCTGTATTTATTTACTGCATTTTCTTGGCTATGGGTTTAAACAAAATTGGTTTTGCATCCAAAATGTAATCTGAATGCCTCTGAACACAAGAAGGCAGATGAACACAAGTCATTTGGGCATCCAATTCCTTTGCATGTGCATGCAAACACTTCTTTTTGAAATACCAGAGTGGGCAACACTTAGCAGTTTGTTAAAAATACGGAGTCTGATTTTTCAAGGTGGTGTCTTGATTTGCTATAAATCTGGAATATGTGTAATTCTGACTGTGGCAGTTCTGTATCTTCTGCTTCTTCACTGCCCTGTCAGCTCTGTGGCTTAGGAAAACTCCTGGAGTGGTGTGTGATACTGCTGTTTGAGTTCAGAAGAAATCCAAACCAAATGAAACTCTTTGGTAACTCCTCTGTCTTTCTGGGGTGGATATAGACATTCCTGTTCCACCTTTTTAAAGATTTTTGGGGCCTGACCCAAAGCACATAAATTTCTGAGGATTTTAGCTCAAACCCATATTGCTACAAGAAGTCAGTACTGTACTGCCATTTAAAAGTGAGTTCAAGTCTTTTATTGTTTTAGATCCAATGATAATAAAGACAAATGCATTAGATTAATAACTCTCCTACCTTGAAATTTAATTTAAAATCTCTTGTAATGTAATCACATTTGGGTGTGCCATTACCCAGATGGAGAGAAATTTGTTTTGTTGAGAAATTGCTTTAGCATAAGAATGACTTGAGTTTATTAACAGGGAAAAAAACATGACTCCCCTCCCCAGCCACTCCCCATGCATTCCAAAAATAAGAAACTCATTTCAACATGGACATTACTGGTTAAAAAATAATTACACATAATGAAATGTCATATTTCACACATACTCCCTACAAACCATGCTTCTTAGTCTTCCCTAAAACACTGCAGGGTGTAACCAGCTCTTTCTTCCTCCTTCATGAAAAGAGTATTTCACAACGGAATTGTGCGATGACAAAAAATGGTGCTGGAAAAGCATCACTACCCAGAGAGACATAAGGAATTGCCACAGGCCACTGCTTATAATCCCACACAGTATTAAGTAGTCATTGTATCTCTTTCCAGAGCTTCATTTTTCTTTTGTGACCTACAGCCTCAACTAGAGTTTTTACAGAAATGGAACACCACGGAACAGCAAATTTGGGAACCCTGTCAGTTGACAAAAGAAACGTTTGGCTTAGAATGTTATTTTTCTTAAATGTATCTTTCAGCTGCTGTCATTAAAATTGTTAAATAGCTTCAGGAACCTGTTTTGTCAATTACCTTGGGGACAAGTATGAAATACTGGGCTGTTAAGCGTGTGCCACAAAAAATAAACTGCGCTGCGCGAGAGCCGCGGGAGGAGCGCTCGCAGGGCTGGGCACGCGCCGGCACACCTCAGTTCCTTGTGGATCCTCCCCACTGCTCCAGCAGCTCTAATTAGTTGGGATTAGAAATTCCCAACTCAGGGAGATGCTCTCCATAAATATTTGTTTGCATTTAAAAGCAGATTTCTGCAAAGGTTCTGGTGTTGCCGGTTTCCCTCCAGGAGCACTGGCCAAGCGGGGATGCAATGCTCAGATGTGCACAATGTGTGCGACCCACGTTGTGCACTGAGGCCACTTAATCAGCTAAGTTTTGGGTTATTTCTTCAAGTAGGGCTTTGTTGGGGTAGATTCTTACATTTTTAGATATATTTAGTACATTAAAAAAATGTGTACGCCATTGTGGCTTAAACTGAACTGCTCAAATTAATTTTGTGCCTGAGAATAAGAGTATTCATTGTATACATTAATGATACCTCATTTCTAATTATTTATTTCTAAATATGAGTGAAGCTGCATGTCTCTGGAGGGGCGTATTGCAATTCTGTGAGCTTATGTTTGGATGGATAAAAGTATTTTATTCCCACAATATTCCTTTTTAAATAAATATTGCCAGTGACATTGCTAAGAAAAGACACTTCTAGCAATTATGATTATCATAACTGTAGTGGACTGGGGTAATGGTGCTGAGGTAAAGTTCCTGTGGCAAAGTTTTGAAAATTCCAGGGATTTTTCAAGAAAGCAAGAGGGAAATCAAAGATGTTTGTGGGTTTTTTACTCCTTAAAACTCCCTTCAGAAATAAAATAGGTAGAAATGAAAGGAACAAACTAGGGGGGAAGGAACAAAATAAGAGGGTAAGGAACTGATTGGAAACCCCAGGAACAGAATAGAGAGATAAGGAAGTTTGACAAAATATTTTAATTCATCTCCTTGAATGGAAGAGTTATGTGAGGGAAAACAATGCTCATTTTAATTTTATGAACTGAAATTTTATAAATTCTCTCTGTTTAATACCCCCATCTACTCAACAGTAGCACTTATTAACCCCAGTAACACTTCATTTAAAACAATATTTTGCAAAATTGCAGTCTGTTTTTCACTGCTGTGCATTGCTGCATGTCTGGGAGAGGTTCTACAGCCACCCATAACCCACTTCATCCTCAAATCCAGGCATACTTTACATTCAGAGCTTTGAAAACCAGCTAAATTTACACCCAGCTTGCTCTGGAAATAAATCTGCTCATTTAGATGAGGTCTCATTTAAAATGGCTTAGCCCAATAATTAATCATTTCATTCTCTTTATATATTTGTGGGTGTTTGAAAGAAGTTTGATTAGTTACCAGTGATTACACTTCCCAACACCCTCCAAAGGAAATAATAAAATAAAACCTGTCAGGCTTTTGTAAGGATTGCTGGGGCTGAATTTGGTCTGAATTTAATAGTGACTTACTAACTGGCAATTATTTGTCTGCCTTTAACAGGAACTCCATAATGAAGGAGGTAATCATCCAGGAGTTATACCCAGCTTGCTTTTAAACCTGCAAAGGGAAGATACTGTGAACAAAGCAATGATGGCTCTCAGGTTCCTCCCCAGGCACCAGGAGAGGAGTGGGGCTGTTTTGGATCACCTGAGCACAGGTACCACCAACCCACCCTCTGCCACCCCCTGGGACACTCTTGCACCTCCTGCCCGTCATCTGGGCTCCTTCAGTAAGTGCAAACAAACAGAAAAGCTTCCAGTCATATGTTATTTCTAAATGCACTAAATTATTTTAAGGAGACCTGAAATTCAAGATATTTTTCTAATCTAAGGTTTTTGGCTTGTAAGGAGGTGGAGAGGGTAAAAGATCATGTTGGTCTGAGTAGATATTACACCTCTAAAGCTGCCCATGGTTTCTTATCTGTATTGTGGGCAAAGTGGATGGATGTCAGAGTTCAACACACCCATGCTGTTTAACCTGGTGCTATTATCACAATGACCTTAACCAGCTAGGCAGTTCACAGAGCAGGCACTAAACAGAGCATGAGATGAATTTAATGGATTACTAGGGAGTATGTTATTGCAAGGAGAAGCACCTGTGGAGCAACATATTTACCTCAGTTCCACTGAATGAGCATGTTGAAAGTGAATTGGCACAGCCTTCTGCTTTATGAAAGGAAGTATTTTGTCATTCTTCATGCTTTCATTAAGAGGATTTAAAGCAGAGGATGCTGAAATGGTTCTGTGTTAGCACCAAAAAAAATCACAGATTAATAGTGGAGCTTGAAAATAGTAAAGCATCTGATTTTTCCTTTTTCATCAACAAGCCTAATAAACCAGGATGAAACTATTAACATACAAATAGACAACCTTCTGATTAAAACAGCAGCAGCCAGCCCAGCCTGAAAAAGACTTCTTCACGCAGAAAGCAATTATGATGGCGAGTGTTGTCCGATTCACTTCTATTTGCAACAAACCTAGAAAATCAGAATGTAACCAATCATAATTTTGCAGAAAACCTGGTGTTATTTAAAAACGAAGATGCTCTTGATTTTTTCTTATCATGATCAGCATTTTAGAAGCCCCCAAATACACTGCGAGGTTGTACACCTTTGAATTTCTACTCTAGGCACACACTGTAAATAGAAAGAAGTAAGCCCTCAGGATAAAGTATTGTGGGAAACCTCCCCAGAGGAAGGATGGATATTATCCTAGATTGTACTACTACAGTATACTTACCTTTATTTCCTGTATCTCCCCTAAGATGGTCATCTGTGGAAAAAAATATATACTTAATTACTATTCCATCATTTAACCATCTACCTCCTAGTGATGGTGATCATAGTGGAAAGAATTTTCCTGATTTTAAAGTCAGGCCATGACAGCTGATTCCACTCAGGTGTCCCAGCTTGGAAATTTTGTTTTGTCATGGAAGGAATGACTGGCACAGAAGAGTTTTCCCTCATGACAAAGCAGACCTGGTTTCCTGTTTACGTGGAGCGAGCGTTCCGCGCGCGAGCCGTCGCGGAAGTGTGTCCATAGCAGGGAGGCTTTCAAGTAAATTTCTGCTGGCTAATTCCCATTTATGCAAGGGGACCATAAGTGGTACCAAGCCCTAAATAGTTTCCTCTTTCCCCCATTCAGGAAGGGTGTAAATACATGCCAAAATCCCTCCTCATTCAGTGAAGTGCAGGGGCTCATCTCTAATTTAGGCACATGTTGTAGGACTGGTTGTTTTCTGAAAAGAACGTGAGTATGTTGAGATTTTTTTTTCCCCATGTCTTGAACATTGATACTCACTGTTCATTTCGGAGAAAGGAGTCAAGATGCACTTTTCCAGGTAGAGTAGGAATGCTTGTAGAATTATCTGAAGGAATCCACTTCATTTCATCTGAGAGACACAGTTCTCTTGGGTGTTTTGAAAAGATGTCTTAACATGCTAACTGGAGTGTTGAGACTTTTTGGTATCTATCCTAATTTTGATACTGAGGCAGGTGTGCATTTACTGTGCCAGTGAGCTCATTGTCCCATTACAGTTTCCTTTAATTAAAATTATTTTCAATATTCCTTTCCTAGCAGAACATAAAAGTGGTAGCTTCTCACTTCTTTAGGTGGTCCAAGGTTGATCATCATCTATTAGGAAAGAATGTGGAGATAGAGCATGCTGGAAGATCATTTCTGCATCACACAGAGTTAAAAGCCTAATTAGACAGTTAAAGTAGCCTCCAAATATGCAGACGCTCTTTTGCGCTCCAAAATAGTTGCATCAGCTATCAATCAAGTGGATAAAGGATGCAGACAGGCAACTGAGGGTTTTCATTTGTGAGTAATATTAATTGTGGGTGTAAAATGAAAGATGTAATAAGTGATGAAGGTACCACTCAATAGTTGGATGAAACATTTTCTGAAGTTAGCTCCAGATGGGGATTCCAAGTGGAACAATTGTATAAGCAAATAAAATTTTAGCTTGGCACTGACCATTGCATGTTCTTGAAAAAACCATATAGAAGTGTCCATTGATTATTGTTCTCCCTGATTTTGGTTTTCCAGCCCTGTATTCTGGCTTGCTGTTCATTAGTCTGGAGTAATTGGGCTGGGAGAAGAGCATTCAGACCTCAGTTCAATATTCAAAGCAAATGAAATATGCAATTATCTGATACAGAGTCACAGAATTGCCTCAAATGGAAACAAATAGTGCCAAATCAAGACCACATGTTTTTAAGAGGATTATGAATTTTAGTGATATGCAGCTAAATGTCATCTATTTGCAAATAA
This sequence comes from Vidua macroura, assembly GCF_024509145.1. Lineage (NCBI taxonomy): Eukaryota > Metazoa > Chordata > Aves > Passeriformes > Viduidae > Vidua > Vidua macroura. Next base: position 17,628,135 of record NC_071581.1, on the reverse strand, counting down.
TTGAGGAGTTTCAAAAAAATCCTTTTGAAGATTTTTGTGAATATAGTAATTGTAAAAACACTTGCCAGGATTTTTCTGAGGTCAGTGTGCAAAAGTCTGAAATTCAGACAGAAATGACTCTGTTCCTGATAATTCTTTCTGAATAGGACTCCTGATTGCCCTTCAATGGGGTCTGATAATTTTCCCACTGAAGACTGGACATCTGAACCAATGCTTTCAAGCAGTAATTAACCCCACGAGTTTTCAGATAAACCTTTAAGGGATTTTTTATAAATCGCGTTCAAATGAACCATTCTTTATCTAAAATCTGAAAAAGCTCAGAGATGCTTTCTGCTTCCTCTTTTAAAAGTTTTTTAACAGTGCATTTAGGCATTTCACGTCCTATGTCTGCAGTAGCTTGACAAAGGACCTTTATATTTTCCCTTATTTAGATACTGGACAGAGCTCTTCACCTCACTGAGGTCTACATGTGGTTGCTAAGCCTCCCTATCACATGGAAGGGTGGAGACAGGGCAGCAGTTTTCTCTGGAAAGGAGACAGATGATCATGCCAAGTTGTGGAGAAGTACTGGCTTTGTTGGGGAGAGATTGAGACACCCTTTTGACAGGAGCCAACACCCATTTTGAGATGAAAAATGTCCATCCCACCATCTAGCTCTGCAGTGTCTTCTCCAGCAGGAGCTTCTCTGGGAAAACTCCCGCTGCCGTGTCTGGGGCCAGTGCAGATCCTGTGACTTGCTCTGCAGATCCTCAGTCAGCAGCACTGACCCTGCCTGTGCTCATGATCTCTTTTTGTTGCATTTTTGCCTACACCAAATGCCATGAACAGCCAACTGGCCACAGTTAAACGTGACAATGTGAGTGAAGCAGGTTCCCCCTGCCTGCTGACTTGTTTCCAGAGGCTTTATGGTGGCATCTTGTCTTGTTTGTCTCTGCATCAGTCCAGTCATCTTCTTGGGGCTCAGTGTCTCATATTCAGGCAGCAGAAGTCTGACAGAGCTCACATCTCCCAGGCTGGTGTGGGAGGGTTCACAGGGAGCCTGCTGTCAGCATGTGCACTGCTGGTTCAGGCAAAATGAACTCTGCAGTCACAAACAATATAATTTTGGCTAAATTCAAGCCCAAAGGAATCACTATCTTGTGCTTTTCTCTCACGTGTGTATTTTTAGACTAGCTACAGTTTGGATACTAGCTTGCATAAATCCCATGTTCTTGATGGTTTGGGTTTTGGTGCCTGGGACAGGGTTGTGTTCATTCAGTCAAATGAATGAGCTGTTACTCATTCAGAGTAACAGCTGAATTCAGACAGGTCTGCTATAGGTCTGAAACACATACCCAAGATAAAGCAATTCCCAAATCTCATTGACAGATGCAACCAAATAAATAGTCAGTTTTAAAGCTTTTGTACAGAAGACACTAAAGATTTTTACAACTAAGCCATTTAAAATACATTTTAAGAGTGCAAAAGGATGAGACAGTACTTCCAAATGCACACTGCAAAATAAGACCTTACAGATTGCCAGAAATTTTTGGAAAATGAGGAGATAGCAGTATCTCCTATTTGGATAACCACTCAGAAAACAAGTGCTGTGAGCTTTGGAAAGCCCGTGGAGCACAGGGATGGGATCAGAAGGCAGAGGTAAGGGAAGGGCACTTGGTGGGCTTTATTGTGTCCCAAGACTGCATCCTATTTCCTACACCAAAGGAACACATCGTGTTGGGTTTTCTCCAACAAGCAGGATATTGTTTTAAGTCCTTTTTCAACAAAGTATTATCAACTTTATTTGGGGGTTTTTTGTTCTGCTTGTAATTGGGAGCAGCAGCAAAGTTCAGAGTACCATAGGCAGATGTTACAGGGACACGAAAGTACAAGATAAGGTGCTTCCTACCACAGGAAGGCTATTTTAATAGTTGGTTTTTAAGCTGATATTTACAAAGGAAGGAAAGTCAAAGGCAACAATAATTAATGTCATCATTATGGTGCTGATTTGCAAAGAAACATAGTGGGATTAAGAACTCAGCCATTTCAGCTTTTTAGAAGACTTCAACACCAGATCAGGCAGCAATTGAAAGACAATAAGCATCAAAATCTAGGTGTTACTCTCTCACATTTATATAAGATTGCAGATGTAAAAGAGTGTTAACAAAAGGGAAGGTAAATTTACAGGTCTCACCATCTTCCTTCATTAATGGTTCTCAGCAAAACATGCTGAGCTTTGTGACTTTTTGTTTATCATTAAAACACAATTTTTGTTATTTGCTGAATGGTTAAAATTTATTTTCCAGATAATTTGGGGAAGTAGCTGTTTATCATATAGAATGATGAACAAAAGCTGCAAAAGTCTTTTCAAATGGGTTATTTTGCAGCCCTATAGAGCAGAGCTCCATGAGTTTATTTGCATCGTCAGGAGAATCTAAACTAATTTAATTCATGGTAGGGAGCATATGTTAATGACTTCTCTGGGTGGAGGAAGGTAGTGCACACCTCTCTTCTAACTCAGTGGTCCTGATCTTCAAGCAGGCCAATAGATCAAAACCACATGCTACCTCATGGTAAGAATTGAATTCATGTTCTCCTTAGATGCTTTCATACATCACAAAGACCATTGGTCTGTTTGCTACCACATCAAACTGTCCAAAGGCTGAAATAGGCATAGGTGGGATGGATCCCTGAGCAACCTGAGCTGGTGGGTGGCACCCCTGCCCCTGGCAGGGGATGCAATTGGATGATCTCTAAGGTCCCATGAGACCCAAACCATTCTGTCACTCTGTGATCTCCCTGCCCAGCAGAATGAGGTGCTGCTGGCCAGTGGGAGAGGAAGGGAGGGAGCTCTTTGTGAGCTGAAACAGCATTTCTGCTTTGCCAGCTTCCTCCCTTGCAGGCTTGTTCTGACTTAACAACTCAGTGGCCTTCACAGGCTTGAAAAACTGTAAAAAGGAACCAAAAGAAAAGGTATTTCAAGGAGTGAAATTAAGAATTGTAAGGATCTTTGAATAACTAGTGTTTTCAAACTGGGTTAAAGCAGACTTAGAGTAATCTGACATGATGTAATCCTAGTGAAGTTGCAGGAAAGCAGAAATTAAGTATTTATTTGGTATTACAGTGTCTAGTATAATATATTGTTAAGTACTGTCAGTAACTCATTAGATATTTATTTAAAAAAAATAAGAACTTTAAAGAAAAAAGAAATTTGAGATTAGAATGTGGTCGCTGTACATGCATTATACATGCTTCTCCTTCTGTTCCACTAATGGATCCTGACTGCCAGAACAGCGAAACGAACCATTGAAATTAGCGGAACTAAGACCCAGATCTATTAGAAATTTTCATTTGCCTCCAGTGTAGAATTTCAGACAGATCCCTGGTTTCTGTGGAGCATTTCCAAAGCATCACAACCATGCTGTAAAATGAGTTTCCTGTCAAAGAGAACAAACGTGGTGGTAGAAGCCATTGAAACTTCTGCTTCCTAGTGGCCACGCTGCCAAGACATGAAAAGGATGAAGCATCTCTAGTGGCAAATCATTAATGTTGGTGGCAAGCTGAGGAACTGCTGGGGAAAGAAACAGCAGCAGCAGAAGGAGCCTGAGATGAATGAAGCTGGAGTCATCAGCATGGAAATGCAACCTTAATTAGACCATGTTCTGAAAAGAACTAAAGGCAAAAACAAAGCTGAAAACAAGAGGCACAAGCCATCCATGTAGGCTTCACCACCTGATATCACGAGTGTCTCACAAGTCACTGCTGGAAAATAGAACCTCTAACCTGTCAGTCCTGGTGATCTCCCACTGCTGGAAGAGTGGCTAATCCTAAATTTTCACATTTTGAGCAAAAATCAGAGGTGAAATGTTATTAGAGTTGGAAATGCAGTTGTGGGTCATCAAACAAACAGAACATGGAATGGAATTTATGGGCCACAGTAGTTACCCTTGTAAGGGGAAAAGTCTAGTGAAAATCATGTTAAAAATATACTGCAGAAGTGTCAAAAATCTGGTTTTCAGTACAGAACACTCATCAGAAACCCTCCAGCATTAAGTTATGTTTCATTTTTAATGCTGCCCAAGCATGCTCTGCTTTTGCCAAAATAATGGAACTCTGAGCCTTTGCTGGGACTTTCCATTGACTGTGGCTTTAAGTTATATCCTTCAATTTTTAACTTTTTTTCTGTTTTGGTAATGGGAATCTTTCGTGCCTGGAACATTTGAGACACTGAAAGAACCTAAAAAAATGTATATGCAGGAGAGGGTTTGGGTTTCTTCTGAGTCCTGGTCAGACTCTGGAAAACAGAACCAAACCTCAGAACCAAAAATTCCTTCATGAGTTTTCAACATTTCTGTTAATGCTGAGTTCCAGGGTCTGGCTTACATTGGGAAACCTTGACTCCTGGCTCCAAAGGGTTCAATTAGTCAAAATGGTTGGCAGATGGAAAAAATAATTAAGTTCCATCCAGTGTTTTGTACAATAAAAATAGACTCAAGACACAATGGCCTTGCCTTGAACTTTGCAGGCCAGCGTCACATAAAGATAAAGAGGGAGTCAGCTTTTAGGAGCTGGATTATCTACCAGCACACAAACAGTGTGAAGCTGGGCTGCCAGGGCTAGAGGCATCAGAACATGCAGGCTGAGCACGTGATTATTACCTTAATGATTTTTTTTTTAGCCCAGATCGAAGATGAAAATTCTGGCAATGAGAAATAACTTGACATGGATATTATGAGATTACCAAAACCTCATGATAGCAGTAATAACAATACTCATCTGTTATTTGAAGAGCTGCTGAAAAGCATGGAAATTTTAAAATATTGTTCTTAGAAACCTTTCTCCTAAATGCTTTGTCTTTCCTGAAAATGACAGAAAAGTAGATGGATAACACTTTCCTCAAACAAATTTTCTTATGCTTAAATACAGCCTTAGATGCCCAACTTCAAGAACTTGAGTTTGAAAATACAATTATGGACCAGAAACATACCTGTGCCACAATTTGACATCAAAATTATTTTTACTTCAACTATCCCATAAGATATGTTGGCCAAAGAATTAGATCCCACCTTATGCACCTGATCGTTCTGAATAATGAATAATATATTGACAAAAAACAAGAGGCATACAGGGTGGATTTGCTAATTGGGAAATGTGAGTTACTACACAAATTATTTGTTCTAAAATAGGCTGTAGTGCAAATTTTATGGCCAAAGCAATGTTTTGGATAATAAGTTATACGTTAGAGCCATTAAAAAGTGGACAGATTCCCCACCACTGTCAATTACGGTACCTGGCAGTACAGGGCACATAGGCTCTGGAAATTTATCTTTAAGTATAGAATGAAATCTCCAGGTTACTAGGGCAGAACAGAGTTTCAGGTTGTAATATTAATAAAATTTTCCAGAAAGTGTAAGAGTTCCACATACACACACTTGCACATCTATGTTTTTACATCCACTCTTGGCTGTCACTCAGGGCTGGATGCAACTGGGTGCTCAACATCTAAAAGGGATGGCGAAATAAATTACACAGATCTCCGTGCAAGTCTGATCAAGCTCTGAAAGGTGAGGTAAGTCTGCTTCCTATTGCTCACGTCCTTCCTTTTCTTCCCCAAACTTCTACCAGGGGTGATTGCAATCTCTTTCCTCTCCTACCTCCCTGCTCTGAGGCTGCCCTGCCCCACTGGGGCTGCACCCACCATTGCCACCCCACGGTTTTCCACAGCAGTAGGGTTTTGTTATGTGTGTGAGCAGCACTGGGGATCCAGGGTGAGGACAGGAGTACACAGGGAGGCTCCTGATGGGATATCATGGAGTGTTTTGGCAGCACTGGTGCGGTTGAATCATGTGACTGGTGCTGCAGTGCCAGCGCTTTAAAGAAGTGATGTCTGTGTCTTTGTGATTGCTCTGATGGTCTGGGCTCCTCTGAGGGTGCAGCAGATGGCTCCTACCTTTATCTTCATGGAGTGTCTCATGTTTATTTGTGGTGATAGTCTAGAAAAACCACTGAATCTATCCCAAATCATATGGTGTTTAGAGGGATAAAGATGTTCAGCTAAGCCTGGGAATCATTAGGTGGATGCCTTGGAGCCAAGTTGTTTGGATGGAGCTCAGTTTCACAGCTGGCAGAAGAAGGAGAATCTTTTTCTCCTTCAACTGCTGAGACTGTCAGCAGCAAACTTTCAGAGCCATCTCCCAGTTCTTGGGGATTCATGGGATGGTGGAGTGGGTGGATGTCCTGTTTGGTGAAGTCTAAAGCCATTTTGTTGGTGCATGTGTGAGGGGGTGTCTTTAAATCTGGAACCCACTCTTTATTGTTTTGTGGTTGGGGTCCACGTATTGGATCTGTCTAACAGCTTCCTTGGGATAACAGTGGTGGATCTTGATATTTAAAGTAGGATGTGGCAAAGGTGAAGGATTTCAAGGGGCAGAATTTTTCCTTTGGGTCATAACAGTAGTTCACTCCACCTGAACCTCCAAGTGAGCATTCAAAGCCCTGATTTCTCTAATGTCTCAAGGGCCAAGCTTCCTGGGTTCAGCCTGTCCCAAAACACATGCTTCTGACTTGACACAGCTCTCCTTAGAGGCCAGGAAAAATCAATGTATACTGTTTTGTTAAACTCAGTGAGGATTAGCAGAAGGGATGTGCTAATGAATTCCACGTGAATATGCTGCAGCAGACTAGTCCTACAAAGTACAGAAATAATTTGGTAGAAAACCTTCCTTGATTTGCTTTCCAGCTTGGACTAATGGCTGAGCCTTCTCCTTCCTGGAACCAGGGCTATTTCCTGGGATGCCACTGGCATCACTGGGGTGGTGTGAGGTGTGCTACCCTGCCCGGCGTGGGCAGAGCTGCTGCTGCACAGATCAGAGCAGGCAGCACATCTTGATGTCTGCTGCGACTCATAAGGTGAAGGCTTTGATGTAGGTCCAGGACCTGGCCCTGTGATGCAAGATGTACTGCAAAACCTGCTTTTCAGGGAGCACATCCGTAGCCATGGGATCTTCAGAAACAAAATCTTGTCCATCAGGAAGCCTGTAACACTGATCAATCCTCAGGACTCCCTGAAGAAGAGTTCCTTGGCCTAGATTTGACATTAGTATCTTCAGCTCCAGGGAAGCCCAGGCCTGTCTCATGCTGTTACATGAATTACCAAAGCAAAGGCTTTAGGTTTTGCTTCTAGCTCAAAAGCTCTTTGGTTCCAGCATCAGTGCTGTCATTGAAAATACTAAAATACCTATTTGTGTGATGCTCTGTAATTGAGTTTAGTTGTAATACGTCAGAAATACACTGCACTGAAAACCTCTAGTTTTCACTAGTGGAGCAGCTACGCCAGCTGGATAAGAGAAACTGGTGTGATAATTTTTCTACTTTTTCACCCACTTCTCTGTACCTCAATATCTTCACTTTTGCTTCTTTTCCCCAGCCTGGCTCTAGCTCTTTGGCAGTGCTCTGTGCCCAGGTGCCTGCACGCACACACACAGGCTTGGGCAGGTATTCGTAACCTGACTTCACACTTCATCCCTCTCCCTTGTTAATTGTAAGAAAAAAGGGAAGGAAGAATGAAAACAAAAGTGTTACACAGAGAAATTAAGCAAAAATAGAAATCCAAGGGTATGGTGGTTGTAAGGGATGCCCAGAAATTTCCTTCTGGAGTCTCCTTTAATCATCTCTCATACTTCGCTTCGCTGCTCTTCTTTCAGCTGCTCAGGCCAGGTTTCTTGGTAGACTTTTACTGCCAAGTGCTATTATAACCAAACTGCTCTGATCTTTAGCCAAATCTTAGGAAAGAAGTGGGTGTGCTGAAGCATTGGTGAGCCAGTGAGGGAACTCTTTACCAAGGCTGGAATGGCAAACATGACTGTACAGATGAGAGCTGCGTGAGCAGGGCTGCAATGCTGCCATGGGGTCTGGTTTCAGCTGCTGCATGCAGGGAAGAGCAGCCCTGAAAGCCCAGGATATACAGCCCTTTGAGCTACAACCACCCAGATGCTAGCACACAGCACAGATAACAAGAACCATTTTAAGGCGTTTGGTACCTGAGACAACATCTGGGTTTTGCTGACATGTCCCCGGGCTGTGCTGACAAAGTGCAGATCCCCAGCAGGAATAACTGAGGCTGCACTGAAACTTGTGCCCGGGCCATCCTGGAGAGGAATCAGCAGGGAAGCAGAAGGGCTCCCATTGGGCTGTCAAGGCAGCACCTCCTCTCCTCATGGCTCAGGGTGGGCTCCACAGCTGTGCCTGGCTGGCTCTGGGTAAAGACAAAAGTGTGGCTGGAGTGTGAGGAGAAGCAGAGCTGGGAATACAGAGCCTTTACAAGTTCATCCTCTGAAGAATGGCTGAAACACCATTTAAAGACACTAATTTCTCTTACAGACCTTGGTCCATATTAATTATTAAAAATAATGTCTGAGTGAAAGACCAAAAAACTTTCAAAATGCTGTGCACAAATGCAATGAGCTTGCAAGTTCCCAGAGCTTACACCAACTCTGTGCCACACATCTGCAATAAAATAGTCTCTATTTGCTTAACAGATGTGCTGGAGTCATGTAGAGTTCAAATTTACCATACCCATCAAGATGCAAATCCCAAATTTCGTTTAGCATTGTCCCGTTGGTAAGGATGTTACACGCAGGTCAGGATTCTATCTCCCCCCAAGCCCTTTAAATGCGTTTATTCATTCTGTTTATTTTCATTTCCCAGTTTCCACATGTCGCTCAGTCAGATTTTCTGTTAGCAAGACTGAGAGACGAATAACATATGTTACCCCACAACTGACCTTGAAGGGGAACTGAAGAAACCATCTTCCCTAGGGCTGAGATGTAATTCAGACATGAGCTCGCTCCGTAGAGGTCCTTTTCTGAAAAGACTCTGCCAACTGTGTCCTAAGCTCTGGAAACATTCCTGCCTGCATCGATAGCAGAGCGTGAAGTACGTACCAGGGGGATGTTGAGGATTTAGCCTTCTGTGCCATCCCTCCCTCGGCTCTCATAAGCAAAGCAAACAAATTCTTTGTGTCTTAGAAGAATCGGATAATTCAGCCAATTTGAGTCGTTTCCTTGCAGGCCTGTCTTTTCACCTGAGGGACTAGGTTTGCTCATCCTGCCCAGGTTAAAATGACTGAAAATCAATGTGGTTTGACAGCTGTGGGAAAAAAATAAATAAATGGATGTACAGAGTGTTGAGCAACAAAGACTCTTCAAGTGAATACGAAGAGAGGCACAAAAAAGAAACTGTTGTCTCTGATCTTCCTTACAGGCTCTTGATTCATGGCAGTCTGGCCAGTCACAGCCTTGTCTGATGGGGTGGGTCTCACTCTTCCATGGTGTTTTCCTCCTCCTCGCACATTCTGCTCAGGAAGAAATCACAGGAGGGCCGTTCAACTCTCCTCTGTCCTTGGCTGGCTGAGCTGGGCACATCAAACAGGAGATGGGTATGTCTGTATTGCCTGAGCCTGATGTTGCAGCCTGGTGTGGTGGTGCCCACTGCCCCTCTGCTGAGCTCTGTTTGCCTTCAAAACAGCAAAATGTGGAAGTCCTCATCCATGGAGCCCAGCCCCTGAGGACATCTGGGTGGGGAGGGGGTGTTGGGGGTGGCAGTGTGGAATGAAAGTGTTGTGAGAGCACATGCAGAATGGGGCAGTAATGCCAAGTTGCTGGTTAGACCCACTTGCATTTATCTCCTGGGCAAGTGCTCCAGAGCAAGGTCTGTAAAGCAAGTCTAGGTTTAACTTGGAGTCAGTTATCTTGTCACAGCTCCCACAGGCCACCTGGATGCCCAGAAGGTGCTGAACTTAGACACCTCCATGCCAGAGGCTCCTTCTCTGGCTGTCACGCCCCACAGACATCAGCCTTCCTGGTTCTGCCACCTGTCATTGACCTCAGGAGTTCATATAATCTCCCTCCTTTTTCCCCCAGTACCACTTTTCTTTGGGGAATGTGGTCACTCTGTTTCCTACAGCAGTTCAGAATTGAATTACATCTTTGGAGCATTTGGACAACATTCTCATGCTGTGATTCTTGGGGCTGTCCTGTGCAGGGCCAGGAGTTAAAAATCTTTGTGGGTCCACTCCAACGCAGGATTTTCTATGATTCTATGATTTTCCCTGAAGGCTGAGCAGTTTGGGAAGGGGCAGTCTGTATGAGCAGGTATCAGAGGCTGCCTCATTGGTTTGGTGTCACCCTCTGGTGAAATCTCAGATCAACAGGGAATTGCAGCACAGAGGGGAGATAAATGTTACATTCAGCATGACTTGCCAGTTCTGACACACAGAAACACTAAACACGTACCCTGACAAAATCCTAAAGTCATGCCAATTTGAATCCAAAAACCTGCCTCCTCTGTTAGCACTTAGTAACAATTTTGTATCATTTTCCCCATGTAATTAAAATGTCTTTCCTGAGCCAAAAATTGAAATTTTCTTTACAGTAGGCAATTCTTATGTACAACTGCTTTCCTCTTTAGTTTCTGTCAGTTTGATGTAAGTTTTTAGTTGTGTTTGGAGACATCCATTTTGGGAGTTATGATATTTCCTATCCTGGTACTGTGGTTGTGGGGAAGGAGGAAAGTAAACTGTGTACTTGGATTTCAGCTGGACCCAGTATCAGCTCAAGTTCTGGGCTCAGAAAATGTTTCCACAGGATACTACCTATGGCTGGCAATGGATATAGGTAAAGTGTCACTAGTGAAGCTGTTAGGAAGGTTTGTTAATGCCCATGGAAGCCCAGTAATACCTCCTGTCACAACATCTGTGTTAAGGAGAGATTACCGGGGCACATATTTGCTTAATATTTTCATACTGTGGGTTTGATTTTAACTGCTTTTACTTTTTTTCAGCTCACCCGTGACTCTCGCTCTCCAGCAGTGCTCAGCAGCTCCTGGGAGACCTGGAGATCTCCATGGCCATCCCCTTCTGCCAGTTTGGGGTTTAGACATCTTCCCCTAGTCCCTTCAGTTGTTCTCCAAAGAGCTGCATTTCAGTTTAGTGCCACTTTTGGAAATGTGGGTTCCCATGATCTCTCAGATGTGCCAATGGGCACACTGGCATTAGAGGTCGGGGTTTCTGTCACCACCCTAAAAATGGACTTATTGGCAAAGGAACAAAGCTCAGGAAATAACATTTTAAACCTGTCAAGTCTGATTTACAGAAAGCTTCCATGATCTAGACAAGAAACAAGCAATGATTGTGTTCTACTCCACCCTAATTTTAATTATAAAAAATGCTAGTATAGTTTTCCAGTTGACATCCCTATATAGGAAATAAGTAGAGTTGGAGTAAATCTTCCAAATAAACATATTTCTCAGACATAAACATGATAAATCTTTTCTTTTGAGAAAGATATAAAGAATGGTTAACTTAAAATATGCATATAATAACATATTACCCACAGCTTCTCATGTTTAAAAAGATTCCATATGCTGGGAAAACCCATAAAATAAAACCCAAGAAATGCTGCATCCTCTTTCTATTAATTTGAAACAGTCACTTAATGGGAAAAAGGAAGAGAGAGAAAAAGAAAAGAAAACTGGTAGAACAGAATTATTTTATTTTTTCTTAGAAAATCCCAAACAAATCAGTAACTCCAACATTCCGATCTCTTCATCCTGTTTTTAGTGGTGTATTAATATGTAAACTCAATACTTCTGTTGAAAAATAGCTTTGGGTAAGGAATAAATGGTAGCAAATTCCAGGGTGGCCTTACTAGCATTTTTGATTGAAAAAACTTGGAAAAATGTTGTTGTTTTAGGATGATGAGAAGTGCTGCCATCTCTTGTGGTTTACCCAGGATTGTCCCAAGTTTGACTTGTCTCTGGTTTGGTTTAAAACCTAAAAAGGGCCAGTAACCGTGGCTCCCTCTCTTCCCCATTATTGCCCCATATTTAATGAGTAATTGATTTTAAAATAGTCCCACTGAAGAAGATTTCTGTTAAAGTACCATGGATGAAACAGTCTACCTTTCCTATTTTTTTTTTTTTTAAGAGGGATTTATATCTCCAGAAAGGTGTATTCCATATGACTCTGGGCTGCAGAGCTGGGGTGGTGGGAGCTGGGGAACAGAGTGGGGCTAGGAGGACTTGGGCTCTGGGATGATTACTCTTTTGACTTGGTTTAGGATCTGGAGGAAATAATTTGTATTTCACTTCACTTCATTTGTGATTCTCCCTGTTTTGTCAGATATTTTCACATGGAGAACACTTGATAGATGCTGGTCGCTCCCTGGCAGGGACACCCCGAACTGTTCCTCCAAGGAAGAGAGCAGGGTCCAAGACTTCCAAGACCTTTCAAGACACCAACATAGGGATGGGGACTGTCCTGTTTTCTATCACAGCCCAATGGTCAGAGCCCTTCCTTGCAGACCTGTTTTCAACTGTCTGCCTTCAGTTTGGGTTATTTCCACTTCTCGTACATCACTGTCCTAAAAAACTTTTGATCTTAATCAGTTGTGGATGCCCCATCCCTGGAAGTGTTTAGAGCCAGACTAGATGGGGCCCTGAGCAACCTGGTGTAGCAGGAGGTGTCCCTGCCATGGCAGGAGGTGGAACTAGATGAGCATTAAGGTCCCTTCCAACCCAAACAATTCTATGGTTTTATGCTATTTGGGCTTTTGGCTTTCCAAGGGGTCGAGGCTCCCACCCAGCTTCAAATTCAGAACTCCTCATGCCCCAGAGAGGCCACGAGCCTGAGCAGAGCTGGGGACACGCCAGGCAGGGAACGTGGAGCTGCACAAACCCACACCCTGTGCTGAGCACCTGCAGTTAGACAGGGCTTTAACCAGCCCAGTGTCAGCCCAGTGCTTTCTCAGTGGGGGCAACCCAATTCCCTCTCTGTGTGCCTGCTGAGGGGCTCACCTGTGGCTGTGGTGCAGGGGTTAAAACAGGCTGGGCTGGGCTCCAGCTGTGTGCACAGTGGTGTGGGGACTGGGCTGGGCCAGCTGTGAGCTCAGCTATTCCCCCCAGTCAGCTAGAAAAGGGCTGTGTCTCCTGCATTGGGATTAGCACAGGGGGGAGGTAGGTTTTTATCGTAGGGAAGGAGGTGGAAAAAAACTGTGTTTGAGTGATTCTTTGCTGAGCAGTGTCTGGGGAGGGTCTGGGCTGTACAAAGCTGTCCTGAGAGGAGCTCTCTTGGCAGAGGGGTTAAGAGAAGCCTGACCCTCTGACTTCTTCACTTAACATCCAGGCTGGGGAGGTGCTTGTTTAGCCCAAAATCTTGGGTGAGGCAGTCAGCTGGAGTTCAAGATCCAGGGACTTAATGTCCCATGACCGAGTGTAGCTTGTTTGACCTGTAGTGCAGATCTTGAGAAGAGGAGCAGGAGTGTTTTTATGGTATGTGCTGAGCCTGCTCTCCCTGACTCAAACACCTCCTGGAAAATGAATAATTGAACATACATGTGACTATGTATAGACCCTTCTTCAAACAGAACCTGATTTGGGGTGGAATATCTTCCAACATCATAGACTTTTCTCCTGCTAACTGCACAGGACTGGCCATAAAATCCATAGGGACTTGGCTGTATAGCAGGGAGCAGGCTTTTCAGCCCATGCTTTTCAGTCTGAGAAGTGGCCTTCAACTCTGAATTCTTTAAGCTAAGCAATGTGGTGAATTTGTGCCTTCAAACTGAGCTGGAGTAGAAGGAAAAAACAAATTAATTCAGATTAATTTTTTTTTAAATATTATTTCCCAAGCCACACTCCTCCCTGCTAAAATCAAGGGATGTTACTATTGGCACAGTGGGTTTAAACTCACTACTGGGTTTTGCATGTTTTAGTAAAGGATGAAACTGATTGAATGAGATTGTCTATTAGTTGCAGTAGATCAGCAGTTTCTTCTTTGTAGTGATGCAACTGATTGTTTGCCGAATAATACAGTGAGAATAGACTCAGCATGCAAACCCTGTAAACTGTCTGAAGAAAGAGCAATGTCCTTTTTTTCCCCCAATTGCTTCCAAGCCAGTAGCTGCTTCTAATATTCCTGTATCCAGTGCAAGCGCAGTGCTGTTCAAAACACACATCTACTCTTTGTCAAGAGCTGTAATTGTTAGGAAAAAAGGATGTTGAGGAAAGAAGAGTGGAAACAATATAGGAGGGCTGGTTCTGGAACTCCTTGGGCTGCATTTTGGGGCAGCTTGGGTCAATTCTTGGCTCTGCTACATCCTCCTCCTGTGACCTTGGAACAGTCTCTCAGTTGGTTCAGTCTCAGTTCCACATAGGTGTAACAAGAGGTAAAAAGAGGCACTATTTTATTTGCAGTATATACTGAATAAATACCTGTACTATGTATTAAATACATTCCTGTATTAAGTGTATAAAGTGAGAACCAATTCTGCAAAGACTTGTGTGATGCCCAGGACATGGGGTCCCAATTTCACAGTGCAGCAATGGCAGTGCAAACCCCAGATTAATTCTGTCCTTCTAATTCTTGACAATGTTTGTTATCTGAATGCTGAGTTTCAGAAGATGCTTATTTTTAGCCTGTACATTAGGCTAAGGGAATGTGGGCATGTGGGCAAGGGAATGAAAGGGGAGGATCTCCCACACCAAGCATTTTTTTTTCCATTACGGACAAATAAAGGGTTCTTACCACTCCTAAGGTGTTGTGGTAATCCTTCACAGAGTCCTTTTAATGAATAAACCAGGGATGCTTCATGAGTCGTTTATTAAGGGTTAATGATGTATCTTCTCTCCTTGGCATCATTCCCAGCCTAAATCAAGCCTGCTTCATCTCATATGGATATGAAAGACAAACTGTACAGATTGAAAACATCTGTATACTGAGTGAATGAACCACATGGCAGCAGTGTCATGCAGAGATTTACTTAAAACTGTCCCCTTTTGTTTGACTTTAGAGGAACAGCACAAATAAATACAGTAGGTTCTGTTTAAACAAAGAGGACTCTGATCAATAGAGGTTTGTATAGCTTACGACCTTCAACTATAAACAAAAAATTGGGGTAAACCCCACAAGTCTCAGGTCAATTGCCATCTTATTTACTTTATTACGCCACTAATGTTCTAATCTCTCTTGCATATAAAATGCTTTTTACAAGCCATCTTACATTTTCACCAGAGAGAAAAGGGAAGGTTTTGTTTTGATTCAGAGCAACCTGTGAGTGTGGGTATGAGGGTGCTGTGAATTTATAGTATTGTGAACTTACAGCAGAGAACACAGACAAACCAGTTCAGGCAAATTTCACATTAAAGTAAATTTTTGTTGAGGTTCCTAATAGGCTTTGCTGCTTTTTGAGAAGGTTCAGGCATCCACAAAGAAAAGCAAAATGGTTTGTGGCTCACCATTGCCAGACCTGGGCACAAGAAACATGACAGTGTCAGTGCCATACAGAAAGTAGTTGATCTGTTCTGGCTGTGAGCAGGGGTTATCCCTTGGAAACACTTGAAAACATTTGCAAATATCTGCTAGGGACTGACCCTAGCTGCAAGCCTTTATTATTATTATTTTTGTTGCTGTCTCCCAGCAAGATTAAGTAATTCCAAATACTGAGGGGATGACACTCCTGCATGAGTTCTGCCCTCATATCTCCAAATAGCTAACTTGAATTGTAATTACTTTTTTTCTGGCACATTTTCTCATTTTCTAGAGGGTAGAGACTATTATCTTAATCTGTTTCTGTCCATTTTTATCTTCCCTGGATAACTTTTAATCCTTTTGGTCAATTTTAACAGAAGACAAAAAAAGGGGAAAAATGTGCCTATGCTGATTTGTGAATATAGGCAGCAAGGTAGGGGAGAAATACTCCAGTCATGCCTTTCCCAATGGTTGAATCTACAGCAGGAGCCTTCATGAAGCATCTGAGGGGCCAGTCAAGACATACAAAGCCAGGAGAACCCAGATTTATTAGCCTTGCTGCTCAGTTATTCAGTTGTTTTTCTTTGCTGAGGACATTCCTGTTCCCATTGACTCCAATGTTTTCTACTTCAGTGTTATCTGTTCTAATCTAGGAAATACTTCACTGCTGCTTCAAGTGCATTTTCTTGTGGAATTCAAATCCTTTGGAGGGTAATGTAGGGGTAAGTCCCCCTGGGCACGTCTTTCCTCAGAGATTTGAGAGGTTTGGAGAGATACTTCTGGATGTTGTCTGGTTTTGAATTTATGTTCGTTTTTTTTTTGGTTAAAATACAAAGAACAGCCAGGCACTGCTTGCCTATCTATGCTCTTATTCCACGAGCCAGGTGACTTTTGTTCCATGGAGCCGCGCCTCAGCCTCTCACCTCACGGGGAGAAAACCTTCCAGACGTCTCAGTTTTGCAACTGAGCAGTTGTGCCCTTGTCGTGCTTCCAGCATTTCCTCACAGCCCACACTCAGGCCCAGAAACGAGAGCTGCAAGTCCCAGTCTCAGCAGTAACGTCTCCCCCATCATTAAATAATTGAGCTAGTCCTGCAATCTGGAGCCCAGCAGCCGGAGACACTACCTCATAGCTGCTGGGTCGCTGGCAGCAGGTTTGACAAAACCCTTCAGGGATGGCTACTGGAGGCTCTTTCCTGGCAGGTCCCAGCTTGGTTTGTTGGGTCAGTGGGGAGACAGTCAGGGCTCGCCACGCCAGGCCCGTGCCAAGCCACACTGGCCAAAGTTGGCTGAGTTTTGGCTGTACCTTCCAGCACAGCGTTAGAAATACTGAAGAAGGCGTTTTGGTCCTTCGTTGAAGAAAGGAAGGAAATTTAGGTATCAGAGTCCTTGGGAGATGCTGTTTTGCTGCCCTCTAGGCAAAGATTAAAGCTTAAAATGTGTAAACTACAGAAAATGCTGTCCTGAGCACACCAAAGCAAAGCAAAGGGTTGGGAAGGTTGAAAGGCTTTTCATGGGACTTCATTAAGGGATGAGTATAAAATCTGTAAAAAGATCTCTGGGCTCAGATAAGGAAGATCCAGTGGTGTACAACAAAGAATTATCAGTAAAGGCATCATAATTACAAAGTTCTTTTATATTAAAATGATGTCATGTAATAGGTTGAAGAACAAGAAATAAATAAGCTGTGCAGATCTTCTTTATCTAAATAATTGTTTTCTTATGTATTAGGCTGAAATTTTCTCATATAATTCCAGTCCTTTAATGGTAAAAATTTATTCAATAAAGACTATGAAACTATTTTAACATTTCAGTAGTGTGCCTCATCTAGAGAATCCCAGAGTGCATCACTGAAATGCAAATTTGAGAGAACCATGAAAATAGAGAACAGGATATAGAACAAGGGCTTAATGGGGAGTGTGTCACCACAGGGCTCTATGGTGAATATATAACCTCGTTTTAAAGTGTAAGAACTATTGTATGGAGATTTAGATACTTTTAAACTAAAATATATAATTGTATGACTTCAAGTGTTGAGTATTCTCTTACTGAACTGTTCCTTGAGGATAAATCTTCATTTCTCTCATGTGAAGAACTATGCTGAGATCTGCCCATGGAAAATTGCTTTCTAGGAGCAAGAATCACAAAGGACCTTTGCTTTCAGGCTTTTGTCTGAGGTCCATAGCATAATGAGCAAAAATGGAATGAAGGGTATTAACCTTTGGAAGATGAAAGGTAATCAGGACTGAACCAATGCTCCCCGTGGTTAGACCACAAGCTCTTTATGAAAGCTTTATGATTGTTCTGTTTGTGTATCTCAACAGTTCCTAGGGAGACATTTCCATATGTCATATGATCTTGGATAAAAGATATATATAATAGTTGATCCTGAAGTGTTAAAGTCTCATCTCTTAAACCAAAACAGATACAGTGACCTTAGGAACAATTGGCTCTTGACTGCTACCCACACGATGCAGAAAATATTAAGGAGGTGGAAAATGAGCTCAAGTTTCTAGTTTCTATTATTTGTGAATCAACCCATTATTGTGCTGTGAATGTTTGCTTCTCTTTTGTCTTTGTAGGCGAAAGATCAAATTATTTTCTCAGTTTATCAGGATAGAAGGGACACTTCGGAGGTAATTTGGAGAATACTACCAGGCAATAACCTTTTCAACGGGGCTTCAGTGGTTTTTGTGCTGGTCCAGGGCACAGAGGCAGCTTTGCTGTGAGCTGCAGGAGAGCTGTGTGACCTTCCCCTGTTTGCTCAGGGGCGGCATGTGTCCCTGCTGCTGTTGGATCTTTTTATCTGCTTATGCCACTGGTGACCATGACTCCCTTTTTTCTCATCTGGGCTCGACACTGACCTGCCTGAGCTGCATTAGGGCTTGTTTGAGTCACTGCCTTTCCTTGGCTGCCAGGGTTGGGATTCCCTTTCATTCAGCAGCTCTCACCTCAGGCCACAGCCGGTGAGCAGCTGACCCTTCTCTCCTCCTGTTATCTGCACAAGAGCCATCCACATCATTTGTAGTATTTGTAAGTTTTTCAGAGCTTTCACTTTGTGCAGAATCTTGGAATGTATTTATCATTCCCTTCATTTTTCTGAAAATAGGACAGTAAAAGGTGCTCTTTGTAGATATCTGCTCTGTCATGAATGGATTCATGTGTATCTACCTTTTAATTTGTCCTGTGGCTTGGTCACATTGTTTCAGTGGGTAGTATGGATGTTTGACTGTGGTCTGGTGAACCAGAAGTGCACTGTGAAAGCAGGAACAGGTTGGGAACACAGCTGGTTTTCACTGAAGAGAAGATGGATATTTAATGAATGCATATCAGGGAAAGAATTTGCATAGCAAGAATGAGATTAACCTGCACTTTTGGAGTGTCTGGGATGAAGTAGGTGTATCCTTGGGGGAGAATATAGGATACACCTCTGAGATGCTGTAATGAAATCATATTTATTCAGAGGTTCCTCTCAGCCTAAGCTTTCCCAAGAACTAGGGTCTGGAGATAATTCCCAACAGAAGTGTTGGATTAGCCAGAGAAAGGAAAGCATTCAAGGAGAGTTGCTGGAAATGCAGAAGAGTAAATAGTCACCCAGTCTTCTCACAACTCCATAGTCTGCAGTCAAAAAAGGCCTCCCCTAGCAAAAAAGGCAGTGTTTTAATAGATGTGCTACCAGCAAACAAGCAGTTTGAGACCAAACTCACTGCCCCAGCCACAGTTTTCAATAAGGAGCATCTCTACACAGATACATAGGAGGCTTCCTGGGCACACAAGCATTGGGACTGCACTATCACAGACTGAATTCTCTCCATCTGCAGAGGCTGACAGTCCCCAAACACACAGGGGCAGCTCTACAGCTTCTTGAGATATCTTCAGACTTTTCCTCAAGACCTTGCAGTTCTGGGGTCTGTATCATTTGGGATGTTTCCATTTGTACCAGGTTTAAGGTGTGAGAGTATTTCCTCCCTTATGCTTACACCAGACTGTCATGGGCTGGTTTCATTGCTAATTATCCCAAAATGGCAAGACTTTGAATGCTGGGAAGGATGGGTTTAAGGAAAGAAAAAAATAAAAAAAAGAAACAGAAAATTTGGTATCTCTCAGGAGTGGTTGAGGCCTTGCTGCTGGCAAGTAAAGGCAATGGCACACAGTGTTTGCTTTTTTGGCTCCTCTAGTTGGTTTAAAATTTCAGCAAAGGGTCATTGCAATGATGAGACAGTTCAGTCCAAATTGCTTTTACCCTAACAAAGAACTGTTTATCTCTTTGGAAGAGGAGGACTCATCAGTGCTGGAAAGATTTCATATACCTGGTCTCAGGATCTCTTTCCCCTCAGCTGCTGGAACATGAAACCTTCCAGCTGCCTCTCAACACACTTTGCTCAGAGAAGAGAAAATATTACAAATGAATGTTTCTAAATCCCTCATTCAGTGTACTGAGGGCCAGAGCCTGAAGTAAGACTCCTGATAAATATGGGGATCCAAATCTGGCCCTCTGAGAGCTATCATCCATTACACACGAGCGAAGGAGCAGCCTGATGTTAAGATCTGACTGCTCATTGCAAAGCTTATTTTGTTACATCAGCAGGCCACAAGGTTCAATAAACTATGTGGCCTTTATCCGTTCCATATGTACTGGCTGCCTCCTGTAGTTTCTATGTATTTACCCTGTATATGAGCTTTAAGGGAATATGATGCCTTTAGACAGTAGAAATGCAGATAATTCTCCAGTTTGTAAAACCCCATTTAAATATGATTCTGCATCAAAAAAATAATGCCAGTAATTGCAATTTTTGTTTTCGAGATACAGGCTTCCAGAGGGGCTTGTGACTCAGAGGATTTTATAGGCATTGAAATTTGATGGATTAATTGTTAATAAAAGTAAGATTGGGTAAGTGAATACAAACATCATATTGAGTTTAGTGTTTACATTGGCTCCCAAATGCTTTTAAAGGGCAGTTTTGGACTCAGATGCCTGACAGAATTTTTGAGTTTTGTACCTAGAAAGTTATTTAACTGGAGAACAATCCCTGCTGAGAACACCAGAATTTTCATCTAGTTTTTTTTGTTGGGATTTTTTTTTCCCTTTTTGCATCATGTTATCATTATCTCCTATCAGGATCTCACTGTACAATAGTGACCTCTGATGTAAAGGAATCAGGAGTGCCACTTGCAAGCTCAACCATACAGCCTTGCTGAGCAATTATCAGCCTATTCAGCAACAGCTTAAAGGGAAGGGATGTGTGTGCACACCCACACGTACACACACAGACAACTGGAAAACTGGTGATAAAATAAAATTGAGGACCACAACACTGAAGGATCTGCAGCTGTTAATTTTTATAGCTGATACAGATACTAATATTTTATGAGGGTTGGAACTATCAGTATAAAAAAGTAATATCTAGCCTTACCCTTTTTGTTTTAATACAAAGATAAAACTATCACTCGAATAGAGCAGCATCATGGTTAATAGACCTCCTCTTTATGGACAGACCTATTTTCCTGTTTCCTTTTGTCAATATTTATAAAAGCAGGAGGATATTTGTGCCTAATCCTATCCAAAATCCATGGGTTGGTTTCTTTAAAGAAGCATCTCCTCCGCTCACTTAGATCTCAAGGCATATTTCAGCTAAATAGCAGAGCCGGACTGATTCTAGGCAGATTTTACGTGTTGTAGTTTGTGAAATGGCTCCCTTTGCATCAGTGCAAACTCTGAAGTGACACTGGGAAATTGGATAAGAGACTTTCCCCTGCAGAATTTACATGACTGCAAACACCTGAACTCCTGAAAAGTGCTGTGTCCTTGTTCTAGGGACACACCAGGGTCTCCTTTGAGTGCTCTCCATCATCTCATCAGAGGTTCACAGCTACCCCAGAGGCAGCACTGGTGGGCCTGTTGGTTGTCTTTGCAGAGGCTACAAGGTAGTCCTTGAGATCAGGGGAATGAGTTGCAACAGGATGGAAGAGAAATTGGGGAGAATACTAGTCCCAGGTTGTGTGAGAACTCCATGCCCATGACCCTTTAGAATAAATAATAAATATACCTTAGGACTAATAACACAAATATTTATTTCCATCTTACTCAACAGAGGATGCTAAAGACATAATACTTTGAAGAAATGTGATATTATAATGGATGCAGCTTTAAGAAATGTATTGATATACTAAGAGTGTCTCCTTGCTCTACACATTATGTGCAGAGCATAATTTTATGTATAGAGCAAGGGCACTTTCAGAGGCAGGATGCAGAACTGGTACACAGGTGATCCACACAACCTCAGACTTCCTCTGTGACTTTATTTACCCCTTTTGACTGACAGCCTTTATAAATTAAAAAAAATTGTGCTCCATGGGAAAGTTATACTTCAAGGCTCAACAATTTGAAAAGTTTTCAAGTATTCATGTGGTGGAGGTCATGCAAACGTATGGTTCAGATTCCTGGAAAATGCTACTAGTTCTGAGTTGGTTTCAGGACATTAGTCATTACCTAAAAACTTGCCATAAGCAGGAGGACACAGAACAATCTGAGCTCTAAACTGTCTTCATGAGATCTTATTCTTTATATTTTCTTACGGGATTTTATCAAAACTGCTAAAAGCCTGAGAAAAGAAACAACTTATGGCTTTAAAGCTTTCGATGGATTAATCTCTGTTTTCCAGTTTTTGAAAAAGGAAAACCAGAGTTTTCCAGAGTCTTTGCAAGCCCAGCGCTAACATTTTGGAAAAACACATATGTTAAGAAGTACTTGGATGATCTGTAAAGTTGAGTGACTTCTTCAATATACTGAAAGAAAGATGTGTGTGCTTTGTAATCTGAGTCCTGGCTGGGCATCAAGCTTCCCATAAGGCATTCTGTCCTAGCAGCAGCCAAAAGACCTGATACTAATAACGCTCCAAGAATTCAAGGTGTTCGTTAATATTCAACTCTAATGAATGCAGCATGTGTTTTGGAATAAACTACATGCTTGAATGAGAACCTCTCATTCACGAAGGTGAGGTGCATAGTAGAGTGATTAGGCTTGGCAAAAAGCAGTTGTTTTGTGGGAATGACACCAGCCAGGTAATTGTCAATGCTCAGCACGCGGCTCCTCCGGTGTCACTCGCAGATGCAAGAGGCTGAGCTGCTTGGGCGTCCCAAACTACGCTCCACTGGTGAATCCCGAGGGAGTGCCACGAGCCCATGCAGGCTGGCACAAATCTGCTTTGCGTTACAGCATGGTTGTTTCAGGCCTGATACATGTTCAGCTGAATGCTTGGCCCTTTTCACTCTGATTTGTTAAAATTCTGCTCGCTTCCAGTAAACCGAAAGTGGCACAGCTTTTTGGAGGCCATTTTATAGAGCTTCAGCTACACCAGGTCAGCCCAGTAACCCACAATGACAATGAGAAACTTTGAATTTCTTACAGCAGGCAGGGGCAGAGGAATAGAACCTAAACATTTCTCCTTGTGAGACCCAAAAATCCACCAACCTCAAAAAAGGTCTCCAATCTTCAAAGCAAGCAGGATCTGTTCTGCAGTAATCACTTGGGTCCAGCTGCCTATTTCCAGTGGTGAACATGCAAGGGAGGTGTTTCCATCCTGATATGTACAGATTTTGGGCCAAAAGGTCCTCAGTTGCTTAATGGGATATTTGGGTGGAGGCCCTCATTTCCATACAGTTGAAGAGAGGAGATGATCTTCATACAGGGAAGTGAGATGTTCTGACACCCTTATCTTACCTTACATAACTCCAGATGTTAATCATCAAAAAAAAAAAAAAAAAAAAATTCCTACCCTTTTTAATATTAGGGAGTGAAATGATAAGGCTTGACTTAATTTTTCAATTTTCCTTTGATAAACCTTAACTTTGAGATGCCGGAGGAGGTGGATTCACTAGACTTCTTGGTAACCTTCAAATGTAATTACATCAGCCTAAGCCTATATATTAATCTTTTCTCCTTATGAAGCACATTTGCATTAAATTTAAAGTGGAAATTCTTAAAGAATTAATTGGAAGAAAGTATTTGGTGCTTTATTTTGGAGGAAGAAGGTAATGTTTTTAAGAAATAGTAGTCTGGAAGAATAATCAAATTATATTCATAGCATTTAGCACCAGTTTAATGAGTTTTCAGCTTTTCCATTTCCTGTTAACCAACTTCATCAGCCACCAATACTCCTAAAAAGTGATTTGAAGTGATTATTTGCTTTGGTGCTATTAAGAGTAGAGCAAATTCTTCTGAAATCTGTCTTGAGGGGATTGTCAAAGTGAAACCTTTTTTTTTTGAGTATGACTGCATATCTCTGTAAATTTGCTTATGGTTCTACTTTCCACACCCTATAAATAATAATAATAATAATAATAATAATAATAATAATAATAAACTATTGAAAATAACAAAAGTTTCCCCCTTAGACCAACTTACTTCAATTTTCTTTTCACAGTATTATTCAGTTTATTTAATCTTTACACTATCTCTGACTTGCCTCTGGATTTCAGACACATGTATGCAGATAATTAGCATGGATGCAGATATTGCACAAGATGGTCAGGCTTATCAGATACAGGCATGTCTAATCTGTCAGCAATTTACAGTTTCTTTTTAAATTTCCACTTTCTAATAACAGTAGAAATTTTTCAGGGGGTGTGCTCCTGGTCTCTCTGTAAATGGGGCAAGAAAACCTCACCAGACGGGACCTAACTGCAGAATGAGCACTTAAGGAAAGGCTCCGATCTGCCACACCTCTGCCCTCTCTTGTATACAATGAAAAGCCCGTCAATGTTATTGTAAATCACAATGTCTCTGTCCAGAGAAAACATATTTTGCACCTCATCTGGTCTAAATATTGAGTTTACGAGTGAATGTTGCTTTGCATTATGTGTTATAGATGCTTTATGTTTATTTAAGAACTCAGTTTGCAGGAATGTTTTCCAGACATGCGGTTTACCGCAATAGACAGTTGTTGATATTCTGATCCCAAGAGCATTAGAATATGTTTAGAAATTGCGACACTTTTAAAACCAGATGTTCTACATAAGCTACACAAAAAATGGGGGTGGGGGAACAAATAGAACTGTAATTTGGCATGAAAACAGCCTGTGTTAAAGCAAGGGCAAACACATACCAAGTGAAATAAACGTAGTGAACTGCCCTCAACCCTTTCCGCCTTTTGTAAGTAACTATTTTAATAAAAGATGGAAAATCCCATCTCCCAGATGGTGTGGGAAAGGGAAAGGAAAGCTTTCAGGTCCAGGTTTGCATCTGAAGGAAGCTGCTGCATCTTGTTCCTGGGATGGATCAAACCAGAATGACAGAGCTAGGCAACTTCAGGCAAGGAAAGAATGCAAAACTGGATTCAACGCCCAGCCCAGAAATTAATTTTCTGTGTTTCTAAAAGTAAATGATCTTCACTGAGGAAACAGAGATTTGCCCTGCATAGTGAATTGTCACAGAAAGGCTCCTCCAGCAGCCAGAGACTGGTGGCACATTCTGCCCTGTCCTCCAGTATGATTTGACAGAGATATTTGTGTGAACAGGTGGGGGATCATCCTGCACCAGGCACTGTCTCAGGGACTGAAGTATCTCAGACTAGTTCTGCCCTGGGTCTCTGCTGGGAAAGCATGGTTGGGCAGCTGAGCAATCTGGACTCACAGCCGTCATCAGCTGATGATAAACTGCCTCTTTCCATTCAATCTGTTGCTGTTTTTCCTTCTGACTTTGAACTCTTTCCCTTGTTTATTATAAAGCAGAAATCACAAGGGTTTCACTTACACCAACCTTAAACAAGTTGACTTGAGTCAATTATTCTGAATTCTTTTTCCCCTCCTATCACAAGTTAACATGCTTTGGGTAATCAGTGATACCACTACAGAATGGGACCTATAATAAAAATAAGACCAATTGACAGCCAAAAAAGAAAAGATAACTAAGGCATCTCTGCTTTTCTTTACAACAGAATCACAGTGAGGGAAATGTTACCAGCAAGTCTGAAGGAATTTGCACAAAACATGTTGGTTTAGGTAAATAAAGCAATGCATATTTGCCCAAAGGCTTAAAATATTGTATTTGTAATACAAAAGTAATGCAATGTTTGACAAACCTCCTTGTTCAAAAGTGCTTAAAGGAATGCTGTGAAGAAAACTGACGAGCAAACAAAGTTTTGCCATTAGATTTCCTGAGCATTGAGAATCAGAGCTTTTAGGACTTTCCTGTATCTCTTCCAAGCAGTAGCAAAGCTCCTCTGCACATGGATGCTGCATTTTAGCAGTTTGCTCTGCTGTATAGGAAAAATCTCATTTATGAGTCTGTGGTTCATGGGAAGGCAATGTACCTACATTAGTAAAAGGAACCAAACTGCCCTCCCAGCTTAGTCACCCTGCCTTCCTCCACTGCACAGAGGGCTCCTGCTGCCTTCAGTGGATGTTGGACCAGTTGGTTAGTCCAGCTTCAAAGAATTAATGCAGCAGTAGGATCTGCCCACTGATTCATTCTGCTCCTCATGAGTACCTGAAAAGCCAGCTCTGAAACTCTTCCTAGCTCTGCCTCACCGAAGACAATTTATGGCGGAAGCTCATGTACATATTTATTTTGTTGCTAAAGAGTTTGCTGGCGTACTTCAAAGTGTGGGCTATTACCTGTTCAGGTTTATTGCCTGCTCAAGTGAATTATTGCCTACCTGAACAGGCCTGCTGAGCAATAGTTCAAATTAAAATGTGTCATTTATCATGTTCACACCAATCCAAAATGACCACAAAACCCAAGGTGTAATTATTGCCAGGCTCTGACTGCAGAGCTATCATAGCCAACACTCAAGCAGTAGGGAATACTGGTTTCTCTCTTCGAAGGAAATCTGCTTCCTTATTCATAATGAACAAATCTGACCCTATCATTAACAGTAATATTATTTCAAATGCTGATATGCACCGCGGAAACTAACTTTGAAATATGAGGGAAGAATGTGACATGGATTCCATCCAAGATTAGTTTTTCAGCAAAGTGCAGTTTTAGACCCAACACTTTTCATTAAAATTTATTCTAGAAGCAAGTCTTGCACTTATCAACAGTTTCCAGAAAGGAGGTTGTCACACAGCCTGGAATGGTGGAGCTATTTTTATTAATGTCATTATTATTATTGCTACTACTATTATTGTTTACCACAATTCAGAAAAAAAAAATGACAGCAGCATCTCAGCGTGGGCTGTAGATGCTTCAATTTGCCTACAGCTGTAACAAGCCAAGCCTGTACATCCACGTTCTGCTCCATCCTCTGCTCTCCCTGTTGCTTGCTGTGTCATCTTATTCTTTGATATATTCCAGGGTTTGTGTTCCATTTTAACCTAAAACTTGTAGGGCTGCAGCTGCCTATGGTTTGTATAAGACAGCACTGAAGACCAGCAATATATATATATATTGCAATATATATACTTCTGTTCCCTCACATCCCTCCCCAACCCTTCCTGGCTCATCTTGGGCTTTTGAGATTTTTATGGGTAATGTAAGACTCCTAAAGTAAGAGAAAAAGAATGCTTTTTATCTATGTCTTTACTGAAGCATTGTAAATGTATCATATAAGTCTTTTGTTTTCCTTTATTATTGTAGGATGTGAAACAACAGAGAAGGATCAGACAAGATCTAAATGGAAAGCAAAAATCAGAATATCTTCTTTAATGAAAGCATGCTGTAATATGTATGCCTTTTTGTTTGTGCAAACTTGTAGGTGTGCATACAGGGAAAGGAGAGGGAATAAACCCCCAAAAGAGACTTCAAGCTGATCAGAAAATTCCTCTGGGATGCAATTGCTTGTGCACTGGGATTGAAGATGGACCAGGAGTGCAACATGTAGTCAGGCTGACGATAATTCAAGTGCAGACTTGGTTCTGAGCATCCTGATTCCTGCCTCACTTTACCATGAACCATTCCAGGTCTCTGCAACTAAACACTTCCCAAATTATGGAGTTTGCATCCTAATCTGAATTTTGCAACTCAAGCCTACCTGTGGTTATGCAGTCAGACAGAAAAGCCAACAGCCAAGAGCAACGCCTAGCCACTGACTTTGATCTAGAAATGGTTATTATCCAGCTATCTCCATTACAAAACATCCAGTTTGCTAAACCTGGGTTATCTACTGATTTGGCTTCATTTGATAGGCGAGAGCAGGTCTAGCTTCACATCCTCAAACGATGCATCTTTCACAAAACTGATAAGTGATAAACCTTGCAAAATCCGTGAGTAGGAAATGACGTTTCTGTCCACCTCCCAGCTGGTTCTACGGTTACTCCTGAACAGCACCACTGGCAGCCCTTGCAGATGAGATGGAAAAGTGAGCAAATTATTGCTTCACCCTACAGAGCTGAGTGTCTCCAGTGGGCAGCGAGAGGGAACGTGCTGCTGATGACAGCTACAGCAGTGTGGTTGTGCAGAGAATTTCAGTTCTCGAGACATGAGATTATGCAGATTTTTCATGAGGGTAAATGACTTTGAATTTCTTTTTTCCTGGAAGTATAGGAAGAAGTTACTTAGAAAGGAAGTCACTTTGAATTGTCTTCACTCCAGATGAGAAAAAACTCTTTATCTGAGGAGTGAATTTGGGTCAGGATGTAGTAGCACAGTCCTCATGCTGAACAACTTGCTGAACATGTGGTAGTGTTTTGTGACATGGTCTGTGGAGTGGGAAGTAGGCTGAGCTCACCCAACCCATCTCATTTATGGCTTTACACAAGTAAATAAGTATGTTTTCAGCCACTCAACACAAGAATGGTTGCAAATTGCAACCACCATTGCCTGGCAGGTCAAAGGTTAAGCTTTTCAACAGGTCAGACTACAGTGCTAATTCACCTCAGCAGTGAGTCCCAGGCAGCCTGTATTGCATATTTGTGGTGGTTGTGTTTGTATAGCATACACATAAAATGAAAACCGTATGACAGAGGTTAGTCCTCTTAAATGGCTGTCACATTGGCTTGGGTTGCTTTTGTACAGTTATCCACATGCTAGCCAAGATTCTGGTGGTATTTTCATATGAATTTTATTGACGTGGTGAACTAACTTGGGTAATTTCATAGCTATTATAATCAGCCAGTGGCCCAAGAAATGCACTGCTTTATTTATCTCAAAAATGTTGCTAAATGGTCTGGCCAGATTCAGCTTCCAGTGGTGGCCTTCTTCCAGATGTGGAAAACCCCTTTTTTCTGACATAGCGGGTTCAGACAATCCTCGTGTGCCTGGTCCACAAGAGCACTGATGCTGTGGGCTGAGGGCTCAGCCCCTGTTTCCAGATGCATTTCCTCAGTGTTACACAAAGAAGGAGCTTGCAAGAGCATCTTCAATTCAGTTCACAACTGCCAAAGCTTGGACTAAGGCCTGGATTAAATGAAATGTCTAACTCTGGAGCCTAAGTTAGGCATTTAAACTCCTTTATATATCCAGTTGGGGATACCCTGGGGAAGTGCATTTGTCCTTTGTGTGTGTGTGTCCACTTTACAGGGAGCCCGAGGTAACAAATATCCTAACACAGGGATCATAGCTGGGCACATGTAGTCCTGGATAGCTACACACCATGTCAAAAACTACCTCAAGCTGCTTCTTCAGAGGGCTTGGATACCTTGTGTGCTACCCAGTGGATATTACATGCAGACATAACCCTGTGGATGGTAGTGCAGATGTGAGTCCAGCAGTCCAAAGATCTCTGTCTAAATGACCAAAAGAAGTCATTTACTGTTTTTTGTTGGCACAGAAGTATTAAAATTTCCTCCTCCACAAAGCAGGAAGAGCAGACACAGCCCTGGACTTCCTGCCCCAGATCCTTCCTGACCAAGATGTCCTGCTCCAAGGGAGGAGCCATGACCTTCCAAGGCTGTGTCTTGGCACATCAGGACATGCTCATGTCCAGAGCACACGTTCCTTGTTCTGTTGCAAAACAGGTAAAATAAAAAAATTATCACATAGGCCAATTTTATGAGATTTCTGCTGAAAGGTGAAATAGCAAATGGAAGAGAAATCCATGAGTGCACATGGCAGGAGACAAGTGAGATGTTTTGGGAAGCTCCCATTTCCATCTCTCAGAGTTCCTTTACATCCTTAAGAAAAGAAGATGAGTGCTCCCCATCTTTGGTGAAATACTTGATGGAGCTGGCAGTAGCACTCCAGTTTAACACTGACTATAAATGATGCTTAGATTTCAACAGCATTTTTTAATAATATTTTTCATAAGTATAAGCTAAAGGAGTTACTTTCCACCAGGGTCATTGAGAGTTCACTAAATGCTGATAGACTGTATTCTGTATTAATGATGCTAAGCTAACTGCCTCACAGAACTGCCAAAGCCCTTTAGTTAAAGGAATAGCACTGTATTTCACAAGAAAATAGTTTTAAAGCTTTCCTTACTGATAATTTGTCTAAAGAGAGACAAATCTAATTATTTATGTATAATCTGAAAGGTCCAGTGTGGGATGTGTTCAATAAGATACATGCTTTATTTAAACATACATTTAGAACGCTGGGCTCCATAGATCATTAAAAGATTTAGCTTTTTAATTTTTTTTTTAATTTAACAGAATATCAGCAATTAGCTTCTGCAGCTAATTATTGGACTTTATAATCCAATTTTATAATAATTTTCTGACTCTTCAGGAACAGCTACAAGGATTTGGTAGAGCCCTTGTACTGAGCTCAGGATAAGGGTTTCCACACAGCAAGAGGAGAATTGCTGTACAGGTCCCAGTTTCTTCACTTCACAAGGGGAAGGGATTTGCAGCTCATCTGTTTCAGTTCACTCACAGCAGCAAGGTGGGTGAAGAGCTGGGATTTATTCCTTTGCATGGGACAGTTGTTTATTAGGCTAGAAAGTGGGGATTTATACCTGGCTGTAGGTAAGATTTTCCCTTGCATGGGTAATGCGAGTCAAAAACCACCCTGGCTGGTACTTGTGGAAATTCCACAGTGGTGGTGGCTTGAAAAGTGTGTTCAAGTTAGAAGCCAGTTCTTGTTACAGTCACAAATGTGAAGTGGCCTTAAAGCAAATTACTGGCAAAGTGGTGTAGGTTAGATAGGGAAAGGATCTCTAGGAATAGGTTCTTCCTTGTCCGCAATCCACTGAAGCCCACAGGGTTGCACTGAGAATTAACTCCTTTACTCCTCAATGGAGAATGAATCTGTAAAGAACTATCTGCTCACACTTCTCCCCTCCCATGTCACATTTGAAATCTATACAATTTTAGAGGAGCTATTTCTAAGCAGAAACCCAAAGACAATACCAAAGAGTCTCTGCTTCCTACCAGTCTTCTGTCTACTCATCATGGATCAATTTAGGAAGCTGACAAAACTTGCCATTAGAGTGTGAAGACCACAGAAGTGTAATGTGTAATACCAAGCTAACCAAAATGACTCTTTTAGCTCTGACTATTTGTTTTAGCGACTGTTGCCAGAATGCAAACAAATTTTCAGAAATACACTTACTGTGTATCCCTCTTCATTAAGGGGTGGTACTGTGGCCACACCACAGCAGAACTGAGATGGCATCCAGAACCTGTGATATCTAGAGAGCTACAGGTTCAGCTTCTCAGGTGATGTAGTGATAGGTATTTATTAAGGGCCATATTCAATGGGAAAACAATTCCTAGGACATTTACCTCTTTGCTTTCCAGTGTGTGAAAACTGGTTCCAGCATATTGCTTTATTGTCTGTGCTCTTGCCTATCTCTGTAAGATGGCATCAAGTGACCCTAAACAAACTTGAGCTGAAGTACACAGGGAGAGGATTAATCAGTCAGGCACTTAAGCATAAGCCTAATGTTAAGCATGCAACATAATGTTGAAGTGAAGTCAGTGGTATTATTTGTATGTTCAAAGTTAACCACTGAGCTTATCTGTTGTACTATATCAGTGCCTAATGGCTTGTGCACTTACTTACAAATTTAAGATACTTAATCTGTTTATTCTGGACTCTTCCTGTTGTTGTGCATCAGAAATTGTTGCCCTCAACCAAGCAGGGTAGTCCAGGCCTAGAGCAGCAGTGCAGCCCAGCTTCTTCCTCAGGCAGGGACAGAGCGATGGGATGGAGCTGGATATGGGCAGAGAAATGCACAAAACAGGTCTGCAGCAGCTCCAGCAGCAGATCAGGCTTTTCAGAGCCCTCAAGCACATGTCACTAGTTCTGGCTTTAGCCTCCAGGGCAGCAGAGTTAGGCCACTGCTGAAGGTTTTGAAAGTTTTTTGTTCATTGGGCTGGGAATAGTAAGAGGAACATTGTGGTTTCCCTGTGGCCGTCGCAGATAGAAGAGCTGAGCTCTGGGCTTTGTTCACTTGTGGATGTTCTGCATTTGTGCAAATCCTTTCACTGTATCACTGGTCTGGGGATGATTGTATTTTGCTGTCCCAACTCCTCTTTGTGCATGCAAAGGTGACAGACTCCAAGGTTTAGAGACATGAGACCTCTGTGTAACAGTGCCATTTAAGCTGGACCACTCCACCTGATACCTTCTTGATTGTATGGAAGAATAATCTGGGGAGATTTAGGCAATAAACCAATATTCCCACCCACTAATAACCAAAAAAAAAAAAAAAAGTTCTTGAGTGATGTGCTCAGCACCTTCTATTCTCACTGAAGTAAGTAGCTCCTTTGGGACTACTTTCATGTGTCTTTAGGGAATGTAACCAAATTATACCACATGAGAGCTGGTGATTTTAATATTATGCTGTAAGGGGAAATCTATAAGCATAACAGGAAAGACTGGATGTTTTCCATTCATATTTTTAGAAAGGTTGCTTCTCATCTGTGCATATTTGCTTTTCAACATCTCCGGCAAGATCTAAATGAATTACTTAACTGGAATTGAAAGGCAAGACTTACATTTAAATTAAGGTGATAAAAGCTGTTGTATTTTTTTTATTTTTTGGAATATTACTATAGAAGATAAAGATCAAAATCAGACCCAAGAGGAGATAAGACTAGCAAAATACCCAACCTCTAACCCCATGGCAGGAGATGGATTATTTTAAAGAATGGCTGGCTGTGATCTGAAGCATAGTCCATGGAATCTGGTGGATCCACAAGGTTTAAATCAGAAGCATTTCCATGTGGAGTCAGTATTTTGTGACAGGGAGTACAGGGTGTGCAGAGCTGGGAGGGGTGCAAGGTCATGTGAACGAGCTTCTGCTGCAAGAACCACGCCAAGTTTTGTGCAAAACATGGAGAAAACCTGAGAATGGACCTCATGCTGAAAGACTGAAATTGGAATTTCAGTTTCTTCTCCCTGTCAGTGAGAAATGTGTAAAATATGGTGAGCCAAAACACAGCAGGAGATTTTTGGTTCAGAAACCAAAACCGGCATGGGAAAAGCGCTCGGATGTTGGGTGACCTCTGCTCATCCCATCAGGATTTGGCCAATTTGAAAATGGGGATGTTTTTACAAGCTAAACTGACCCCTCTGCAGGCAGCAAACATGGTCAGTGTTGTGAGAGGTGGTGGCAGCTGAAAATTCCTGTTTCCTTGGATGAGGCACAAGGTGGAATCTATTTTCTGCAGAAATCAATCATCTGAGTTATAGGGCAGGAGAGTTTCTATGCCCACACCCACCCACTGAAAAAAGTCTCCCCAGTATTTCCATGCTTCCCTTTTTGCCATTAAGACGAGATTTTCTCCTGCAACTGAACAGTAAGTGCTTCATAAACAGTTCCTCCGTCTGCAAGTGGACCTTGAAAATTGATTATTTTTTGTTTGTTTCTTTCAGTCTCCAAATGTTTCTGCCATTATGAGACAGGCAGTTATTTTGCTAGGAAGGAATGTGAAGAATTAGAAAAGTTGAAAGCGATTAGGACTCTGTCTTTTAAGACAGGACCTTTCACAAAGCCTGGCATTCAGCCTGCTCAGAGTGAGCATCATAAGACACCCTGAAGCCTTGAAATCCCTCAGTTTTAAACCCCATGAGGTGGCTTTTGCATTATCACAGAAGAGATGGTGTTGCAGAGACTATTTGCTTCATATTTTAAAGGCCTCTGAATTAATATTTATTCTAAGTAGATGTTTATTTTTGGATAGTGTTATTTTTTATAGGAAGGCCACAAAGAGTTCAATGTTATGGAGAAATGGTTACTTTGTATTTATGGCTAACAAAAAAATAATAAGAAAAGAAAGTTCTAAACAGTCCTGCCCCAGTTCTTTATTTCAGGAGACAATGTACTTTCCACCCATGCACAGGCAGTGCTTTACAGGCTGTATAATAAAACTCTGTTCCAGATATTGTCTAAATAGAAACAGATTTAACCCTGCTGTTGTGACTTGCATTGCTGGGTAATGAAAGTTTTCAATCTGGTTTTACTTTGTTTATGCTTGCTGGAGAGCTGCACATCCACAAAATCCTGCCTTTTGCACAGAGACCTGTTGTTCCAATGCCATCTGTTTGTATATAAAAGGTGAGCATCCCCAGAAACAAACAAACAAACAACCCCAGGATTTGGCCTTTTCTGATATGCAATGAATTGCAATTCAGCCCTCAAAGTGAAATTTCCTACAAAGACTGCAGGTAATGGAAAAGAACCCAGTGGTTTCAAATGAGACTTGAAGGTACTTATGACAAGGAGGTGGTTGGTGGTTCCTATGCCTTCCTGACAAAAGGACAGAAACCCATAAAATTTCTAACCCTAAATCTCTTTGAGAGTGAGTCAAATCATTTACCTATGCAGTCATTCGCTAATGGCACACTCAAAACTGCTGAAAAGACTTTTTAATTTAAATTGGCTTTTAAAATTACCCATTGCTGTGTTACCTAAAGCAACCTCCAAGTGTTTCTCCACAGGGGAAAAGCCCTGTGATAAGAGATAGTCCCTGAAGATCTGAGAACAAAAGATGGGCTGCAGCATCTGCATATCAGGAAACGGTCCATTACTCATTAATTGCTCCATTTCCGTGCACCAACGGGGGTCACCCTGTCACTGAGGACCAGAAAGATTATAGCAATAATATAAATACCGCTTTATTTACAGTTTTGCAAGAAAACAACTTTCCATGTTTGTTATTATATAGAGACTGGGGTTTTTTTAAGTTTCCACATATAAAACACTCGTGGAGGACTGTAGGAAGTTTGTAATTTGAAGCATTTTGCTGTAGGACTAAAGGCGTATTTCCATGTGTCACAGAGCCATATTCAGCTGTTGGGACTTGAACTAAGGACTAGGAGGAACCAGATTCTCTTCTTTGGTCCCCTTCCCGTTTCCTCTATGACCTTGAACAAGTTACTGAGTTTCACTGCCTGTGTGTACTGGCAGTACCCTGCTATTCTTCCTTTTATAATCTGTGATACTCCCTTTTATACTCTTAAGTATTTTAAATCCAGAAATGTGACCCTAGTTTGGGTTCCTGTAGCTTCTGGACCTACTGCCTGGGGTCTATAAAATTCCCTGCTCCAAAGTGGTCTCATCCCTGAGGTGGTGCTGGGGGAGGATGGAGGGAGGGTATCAGTGCTCAGCTGCCACACCACTGTCCCCTGCCTGACAGGGGCTGCCTGGGGCTTGCTGGGCCTGGGATCTCTGTGGTTTTCCCATCTGCAGATCAGAGGTAGCAGGAATCACCTCCTGCATGAGAAGCTGGGTGGGGGTAAATGCAAGAGACACTAAGGGCAGGCATTATTATCATAATGTGTGTCTTACAAGTGCTTGAGGTAGTCACTGCAACAACATCCCCTAGAATTTGTGTCCACTTGAACTGCTCTGTCTGTGTAATCACAGAGCAAGAATGGGCAGGTATGACTCTGATTCTTATCGTCGAGGATTAAAACACGGCAATCACCCCAGCCCACCTCTTAGTATTCATTTTACTTATTAAAGCTTCCCAACAAGTTTCTGCAGTGATGTTATCTGCTAAATTGTGTGAGGTTTCTGATCATTAAGTGGATCGGTCTTCAAAGAGCTAAATGAAAATGAGCAATAAATATCAGTGTTACTTAGGTCATATAGTGCAAAATGACAAGGAGACTGAAAGACCTTCTGGCAATTTCAGAACAAACAAATATGAAATAGATTCAGTAGCACTTTTTGTGGGTTTTTATAAAGTTTCTCAATTTTTTAATTATTTTTTTTAAAGCAAGTTAACATGGAGAGGCAGATGTTGTCTTAAAGAGCAGGAGTTCCTGAATTCCCCTGTCTGTTTTGTTCCATTGTTGTGACCTGAAGTGATGTATTTTTACTCCTGCACTAACTTCTTCTCTGCAGAAGGGACATTGTAATATTTATGTATGCTCTGGGGAAGGTATCATTATTATGGCAATTTCTCCAGTGCTTTGCACATAGACAGATGCATTTAAGAGGGTGAGCCTCCCGCTGGTGGGTGTAAACAGGAGCTTGGAGTTCTGCACCTGCAATTGTGTTTCCTGTATAAAACTGAGCACTTGTACCAGTAGCAACCTGACTGCAGAGATAAATGAGGCAGCAGTAGTTGCAGTAACTCCTGCTTGTATCTGTGTTTTCATTCATTTGGAAAAATAACCAGCCACAACTGTTGCCAGGGCAGATTGTATCCCCCAACCAAACACTGTGAAAATCTTCCACTGCAATATTAAACATTGCATGATTTCTTAGATAGTATTTTAAGGACTTATTTTTACTCAGTGAAAATGTAATGAAAAAAAATCAAAATGCTGCAACTTCTTATGTCTTGATTACTCTTTTTTAGTCCCTTCCTCTAGTCTAAAATTATGGCAGCAGCCAAAGTGAATAGTAGGTTTGTCCTTGATAAGCAGCCTAAGCCTGTGGATATTGCTCTGGTGAAGTCACATTCTCCTCCTTTATAATGTGGCAAGAGCTTTGAGAGCCTGATGTGTCCATGGAGGCTCCAGCAAACCAGGGACAAACTCCTCACCCCACTACAAACTCACTCACCCAGTTCTCAAAGGCCAGAGCTTTGCTCTAGCCAGATCTTCCCTGTCCCTTCACCAGCTTTTCTCCTTCTGAAGAAGCAATATTTGAGAGGGGGAATTTATGTTGTAATAAAAATAACTAAATTTAACTGAACCCATTTATTTGTCTCTTTTACTGTCTTAGCTGCTGGCATCTCTTCTGTGGTGACTGAAACACTCTTGAGTTACAAATGGGACCAAAAAGAAAGAGGACATTCAATTCAAATAAGGTTGAAAGACTGAGGCACAGAGAAATGAAAGGAAGAGTCAATTTTTGAAGCAGAGGAGAAAGAAGGCTATAACCCAAAAACCCAGCCTGAAGGTAACAGTCATTTCCTACTTCTGTGAAGCCTATTGGGGTTTCTCTAAAGGAAGTAGGGGGTGGGGAGAGAGGACAGTTCCTGGTATTTTCCTCAGCTTAGAAAGCAGACAAAAGTCCCCAGGCTCCTACGTGGCTGAGAGGAAGTGTTACGGAAAGTGTGAGCTCTGCTGCGCGGCACCGCGTGCTGCGGGGCCAGGTACCCCAGGAGGGCTGTGAGGACTAGAAACCTTTACTCTTTTCTCACCCAGCAGTGCTGTTCCCTGAATGTCGGAGTCCAGGACATCCCTCTGGCTGCCCTGGCTGTCTTGAGACCCTGGCAGGGGGCTCGGGGACCTTGGCAAGAAGTCAAAAACATCTGTGGCTTCAATTTTAGCCTGTGGAAAAAACTGTCAATTTTGTATGAGGAATTACAAGCCACAGGGGTTTGAGTAGTGTGATATATGAATTAACACAGGGTGGAAAAGTAGAATTTTGGGATTTTTAGAATAGGGTTCAAGGGGGTACAAGATGGAGGAATTTGGGTGTGTCCTGACCTTCTTCTCCTTCGTCTTGTCCTCCATGTCTTGGTGTGATGGTGTCACTTTTCTATTGGTTTAAGGCAGAGATTCACAGTCCAACACAGATTATAGGAATTGGTAATAAATTGTAAACATACACACGTAGTTTTGAGTACATGAGGTGGGAGCCGCCCGAGGCTCGAGGGCAGAATGCTATGGTGGACTTGCTAGGCAGAGCTCGGCAGGTCAGAGAAAGAATGATATAGATAAGAAGAAATAAACAACCCTGAAAGCACAATTGGAAGCATTCCAGACTCCTTCTTTGGCAGCGTCAGGCTAGGAAGCAAAGGCTCTTTACAATTTTGGGGTCACCCTGACCTTCAGAACCCTGAAACATCGTCACCTGAATATAAGGAAAACAACCTAGTTGGATGCTAAAATGATTCAGGGAAGGGTTGGAAGGTCCTTGGCACCATTCATCCTCTGAATCCTTCACACTGGGGTGTGCTGTCCCCTGCACCTTCTGAACATGCCTGGGCCACATCTGTGTGGTGACACAAATACACCCAAACCCTTTCTTCACCATGTGAAATTGTTATTCCCAAAAAGCGCCAGCAACAAAAGAGTCAAATGAGATGGCTGGACATGTTAATTGGTTTCAGGAGATCTTCAAACAAAGCTCAGAAACAAATCAAAGCCATGAAAGGTAACTGTAAAATTTATTGTTCAAAATTAAATTACAGGATACCTGCTAAACATTATATTTTAAACTTCTATGGAAGCATCATAGGGCTTCTAAATTATAACTGTGATCAAGGCATGATATGAAATACTCTGGCTCCTGTTCTGCAGATAAGTAAATCAGGCACAATGCAGAGGAATGAAGGCTTGGATGTGTTTCCTGGGGATGGGTATAAGGACACACATCACCTGGGCTCTCATCTGATTGATGTCTGTCTCCTGCCTCCCTTTTCCTGGTGAATATAGAGATCGTCCATCTGCACAGCAAATGGAGGGGGGCCAACTACAGAACTTTTGGTTGCTCTTATGGGATCAGATCTCTACTGACTTGGACAAGGACACAGAACCGAGTGGCAGCATTAGGATGAATGCCAATGGATTCTGCTCCCATTTTTCGGTTAATAGGTATTCAGCTGAGGAGGGCAGTTTTGTGCAGGGAAAAATTCATTCCATAAATATGTACTGAGGTGAAGCAAACCAGAATGAAGATTAGAAGGAAGAAAATTCTGGTCCGGTTTTCAGCTCCTAAAGTATGAAATTCTAAAGCTGAAATGATTTGCCTTCTGCTGGAGCCTGGTGTGAGGGGCCCATGTTTTTAAGCATGTCATTTTGCATGTGTTGCAACAGTTAGGATTTACATAGCCTTCTATGAAATCGGGGCCATAAATGTTGATTTTAAACAAAGACATTTCCATAGGATCTTTATTGTCTGTGTAGTGGTAAAGTGCTATGAATAATTTTTCCCAGGTGCTTAAACAGGTGGTGTCTTCAAGGGAAGCAGGGCTTCTTTCATGTTCCCTATAATTTGTGCTGTCTTAAGCCCTCATTGTCAATGTCTTGGGTGAACATTTATGGCTGCCTGAAATGTTCCTTCTCCACAAAGATGCTGGATGCCCAGCTCCATGACTGGAGTAGAAGTGTTACAGTTATTTATTTACAGGGAAGGAAATAACACAGTGGCTCTATTTGCTATTCCTAAATTTATTTTCTCTTCTTTTGTGCAGTGTAAAAATGTTAGTCATCTCCAATGGCCCTTGGATATAAGCTTTCCAAATATATTCTCATACTCTATATAGACGCACTGATGACACTCCAGCAGTTCAGCAACAGGAAATCTGAAATAGTGGCACTAAATGACAAGGAAAAAAAATCACCAGGGAGAAAACTCTCCATAAAAGTCTGAGGATTATTATGGAGCATTGGGAAATGTTGCCAGTGCTGGACTGAATACTCGTTGAGCCTTCATTTCTCAGACATCATTGATTAAAGGTGGGTGGAAAAGTGCCATACGAAAAGAGCAGACTCACGAGCTTCAGCTTTGCCTCTTTCCATCTGCTCTGGGGCTGTAAGTGCAAATCCGTGTAACAAAATTGGGATTTTTAATCTTGAGTTTAGGGCCCAAGCACAAGTGGCTGGTCTGAGGAGGGGCTGTGTCACCACCATTAGCACATGATGCTCATGAGGCTGTGACCCCTTCATTAAGAACTCCATTCAGAAATGGGAAGCAAACTGCAGCAGCCAGGTTTGAAAATGGGGATTGATGTGACTGCAAGTTCCCATCTCCTCATTCAGTTTTTTAAAAAGCCATAATACTTGCTTTCCTAAGAAACATGTGTCAGGGACTTGGATTTATCAGCGTTTTTAAAAGCAATGGATGTGTCTGCTTGCTCGGATCCATCAATTATGAGGGCATATATAAGCTGTTTAAACATTTCCATGTGGTTTTGGGGTCTCCCTCAGAGATCCCCTATGTCCATCCTGTCCACGCTCAATTATTCTGACACACAGAGAATCCACCATGACTGATGACACTGCA
Organism: Vidua macroura; assembly: GCF_024509145.1. Taxonomy (NCBI): domain Eukaryota; kingdom Metazoa; phylum Chordata; class Aves; order Passeriformes; family Viduidae; genus Vidua; species Vidua macroura. The sequence continues at coordinate 17,588,617 of NC_071581.1, read as the reverse complement.
AAAGTGAGTGATTGGCCTTTCCCTGGTGGGTATGTGCAGAGATTACCCATCTGCACACAGAGAGAGGGAAAATGCACACAGGTTTTACTGGGGGGTACCTGAAAGAGTTTGTACTGGGATGATTCAAGACATTAGTTGTTCAGCCAAAGAGCTCAAAGAAATAAGTAGAAATATGGTACGAAATGAAAATATCACCTCTGCTTCTCCAGCCACATGTAGATCATCCCGAGGATAATACTACTTACATATATTTATTTATATAGAGTTATATTTATGTGTGTATATGAGTGAATGTAAACTTTTTTCCATTAAAGAAAAAGCTGTGATTAGGGCGTGCAAGCTGAAGCAAACAACTGACTATCTATTTTGTTCAAGAACTCTGGAATAATTTTTTTCCTCTTGCTCCTCATCATTTTTCCAGCCATATGGATTTGCCAGTTCACTGCACCATTGCATGTTTATAACACAGCATTTCTTCAGCAGCTGTCACTATCTCATAATGCCAAAGTACATCTTGTATACCGAGTTGCAGGCCACAGTGCGATAGAAAAGAGAAAAACCCCAACAAACCTTGACATCATTCAGATGCTGGTTGTGGATAGAGAAAAGGCAGGGAAAGTGCTATAAACCCTCTCAGATATGTCCATTGTTCCAGCTTTGTGTCAGGTTGCTAACTGACCACCAGGGCTTGACATTGAGCATGATACAGTTTAGGGTACATAAAGGATGGGCTCCTCTCTCTCCTTGGCTGTCCTGTGTCATACAGCCTGGGAGCCTGACTTGCTAGCTACTTCTAAGTTGTGTTTTTGACAGGGAAAAAGATGGGTGAAAATAGAATGGGTACATGTCCACACAAAATCTGTGTGCAAATTTTGGAGATTTCAATGAAGGGGATAAAAGCTGCCCCCAGTCTTGGCCATAGGGATACATTCAGGTAACAGCTGAGATGCCAAAACATTGATTGATTGATGTGTGATCTTCTTCCCTGGCCGAAAGATAGAGGATCTGGAAGAACTGAGTTAAAATGATGTTGTCTGGAGAGTTAGAAGTACTGTCATCTGCCACTGCTGTTGTCTTCTTTGCCCAGCAGCCTTCAGACATGGCTGAGAGCTGGAGCAGTTTCTGCCTGGACTCTCCTGTCCATCACCCAGGCTGGGCCAAACACAGGGTCTGCTATGGGAAATGCTCCTCTGGCTGTGTGAGAGCAAGTGTGGGCTTTGGGTCACAGAGAAGGGAGACTTTTGCCCTATTTCTTGTGCAATCACAGAGAATTTGAGATTCATTGTGTTGGGGCTACCCCAGCTGAAAAGTTGCCCACAAAGGCTGCACATCCTGCAGATATTCAGGCTGCTCAAACTTTTTCAGAAGTTTGGTGTGTATAACTTTCAGTTCATGCTTATCATTTGACCATCACAAGAACAGGAAGAAAAGTTTGGCTCTTTTTGTTGTTGTTGTTGTTATTGTTCTTATTCTTTCTAATGAATGTTGTGACATGATATCTTGAATTATCAGAGTATCATACAGTGTGCTGCAGATAGTGGTTTAATGATGAAACATCCCTTCACAGGAAGTAACCCAAATACCTGGTAGTTAGATTGAATGTGATCAGATAGCACTAGGTCACAAAATGGCCTTTCTGGCTCATCTCATTTAAGCCTGTATGATGAGATTTTCAAAAACCAAACTCAACAGGGAAACATTTCTTCCTGTATTCAGTCATTAGCAGAGAAAGAGCAATTGTACAGTACTAAGATTATCCAGCAGTAGAAAGAACATCCTAATCCCAGACATGAGAGACAGGATGTCCATTAGGAATGGTAGCCACTGATCAATAGTCTAATTTAGCATAGAGAGGTTTTATTGCTTTGGGAGCTGGAAGGAGAAGAGGGAGGTATTGCAGTGTCTTCAGTTCTAGTTCTGTCGCTGATGCACCCCAAAGAAACACTGGCTGACTCCACTGCTTTTCCACAGCCATAGGATAAAGCAATAATTTTAAACCAGCAGACCATTATGTATTTTGAATGTGTATTTGATTGTGTATGGGGTGGCATAAAGCAAGAAAATCCATTTTTGACAATGTCAGGAGTAAGCTGACATTTGCCTGCAGTTTATTTCAGATCAAATCCAGCAAATTTCTAGGCCATCAGCAAAGAAAATAACAATGAAAATTTTTTTTCAGGCATTTCATGCTGTTTCCTCCTTTTTTTTTAATTTAAAAAAAAAAAGTATAGGGATAAAATTCCTATACTATACAAAGAAGAACTTATAAAAAACAAACAAAAAAAACCCAATGTACTTTCTACAAATATGCAAATATTTTCTACAGGGTATTTTTAATGTTTTCAGAACACCTCTGTCCCCCATTGCCCTTCCATGCTTCTCAGAAATGAGGCTTCAAACTGGGAGCTGGTGAAGTGCATCACCTTCATGAGTGAACTCGGCTGCCAAAGGTTTTTCTAACCAGATGAAGGGGTAAAAGTTGCTATTATTACATGAACTAGCTAATTAAGAGTGAGCATTACCAGTAAAACCTTTCTGTGCTGGAATTTCTCTGGGAGCCAGGCGATCACGTGAGTGGGAGGTGGCAGGCAGGGTGCTGGCACGCTCCTGCTCCTGCTCTGCCTCCTCCCAGGAATTGCTTCCTCTCTAAAACTCGGGGAGGACATGTCTAACTTAACACAGGGAAAGTGATAAAATGCTGCTAGCAGAGCCTAATAGATTTTCAAGGAGATTGAGCAGGAGCCACGGAAGGTAGCAGTGAGGCATGGAAAGCAAAAGTACACCAGGCCTCGTTTAATTATCTTTTTCACACTGCATTAATCATCACAAAAACAGGATTATGCCTATTTTTACATCAGTGTTGGAGGGTAATACAACTGTCATTTTGTGCACTGTCTGTCATTAGCAACTGTTAAATTAAAGGTTTGAAAAGTAAAATAATGAAGTTGGACTGCTCCCTTGACCTATTTTTCACCAATAACTTTTTCCCCTTTGACCTCTGAATCTGGATTTCCCTTATCAAATCATCGTGTTTCCCTGGCCCCCACAGTCACCCTGGTATTTGTTGTTCCCATGACGTCTCTCTTCAGCTGTCTGCTTTTTTGTGGTGGTTTGACACAGTAATTTTTTTTCCTCCTACAGCATCCCTAACTCCTTCACTACAGATATCTTCCTCCTTCTCCAGTTGCTCTTCAGCATCTCTGCTGGTGCCTCCTGTGAGCACAGGTTCCAGGTTCCCTCAGTGTCTGCTCTGGGGCTCAGCCCTGTTCCACCAGCTCAGTGACTATGGCCCAAGCCTTCATCCCTCCCTTGTACCTTCTCCCTGTTTATGTCTCTGTTCCTTGTAAAAGGTCCCTTATGTGCCTGCTTGTCTCTGCTTCTCTTTACTTCTCCATTCCTATTTTTCTCTCTAACTTTCTCACTCTCCTCCTCCTCTGTCCCTGCTTCCTCCTTTTTGCCTCCACCCTTTAAATTATTTAAATCACTCTTTTTTTTTTTTTTTTTTTTTTTTTTTTTGCTGTGGTCTCCATCCAGATGCAGCCATGATCTGGTGCTTCTAAAAGAGGCACAGAAATTTGGCTTCCTCTGTGATTAGAGTCTGGTTTAATGATGTGGTATCCTTTCTCACCCCCACAAGGGCAATAAATGAGTTATGAAGTTAAATATACCTTTTACTACACTTGCATGATTATTCTTCCTACACTCTGAGAGGTAGAGGTTCTGTATTAAATTTAACTGCAACAGTTGTTTCAAGGATGTCTCAGGCTGACTGTTCCAGCAAAACATGAAGTTTTTGGTGTTCTTAAAAGACTGACCTTGCACTTCACCGGGAATTACCTTGGTCTAAATTTATGGGACAGGGCTGAAAAAAATAAGTGTGTGATGTCCTCTTGGGTAGAATTTATCCTAAGCTTTTCCACTCCTTATACTCCTGAATCAGTACAAACCCTGGCATATAGCTCACCTGCACACACCTGTGCTTGCTCTGTATTAGCTCTGCCTTGGAGGTACAGAGGTGTGAGAATTGCAAAGTTAGGCAAAATTCCAGGCTGATGTGTAAGACGCTGGGTTTTTTATGGGGGTGAAATGATAGGACATAAGTCTGAAATCCAGGCTATGACAATTTCCAGTGATTTAAGGGTATGAAATGAATCAGATCAGTCACAGCTCTGGTTTCAGAGGAATGTGCAGGAGTATATCTTCCCACATTAACATCCCCTGACTGTGATCAGTCTTTATCACCCAAACCACGACCTGAACAGTGGACAATCGACTGCAGCTGTTTCTACTTTACTAATTTGATCTACCTAAGGAAACCACTCTTGCAGGAACTCTAAAGATGAAAAATAGCACCAATTATATTCTCTAATACAATTGATTTCTTAGTACCCATGTGTACGGTTCTGATTCTGTACAATTCTACTGCCAACTCAGTAAGAAGGGATTTTATGACAGTCTGAAAACTTTCTTTCCAAAGACTGTGTATGAACACACTGAAAAGCTATGTACATAGGCAGATACTTCACAACTGAATAAGTAAGATTAACTGTATTCAGATCCAAAGTTTTACCCGTTTTTACAACAGTGGGTCAAATAAATGTAGCAAACCCTCTTTTTGGTTCTTTTCCATTTTTGTGTTCTCCCATGTGCAAACTTCACTGCAGTTGGCACTGAAGGCAAATCTGCTCTTCTGCTAGTGAACCCACAGCAAAGGCATTGGGAGGCAGCTGAGATCTCTCACAGAACAAAAAAAGCTGTGTTCACACAGTATCTAATAGTGCAGTGTAAAACCCAGCATGTTTTAAGACTAACCAAAGCATTTCTTTTCATGCCATTGAAGAGTCACTTCTTGAACTCACTGACACCGTAGCATAATTTCCATTGGGCACAGTTACACAGGTATGTATTATAACACTCATGTTCATAATTCAGGGTTTTATAAAGGACCTAAACCTTGCTGTTTCATTCAGGAAATCAGTATCTGGTTTATTTCTCTGAGGAAATGCCTGTGCAAGTAGGTTACTCCATCAGGTCCCTGCAGCCGGTATTTTTCACCTTGTTCCAGAGAAGGGTGGGAGGATCTAGCAACTGATGAAGACAGGATAGCAGACAAGACAGAGCTTTGGCTTGATTCCATATGATAATTTCAGTGTAATTGTTTTGCCTTCAGGCTGCTGTATCTGATTAGACCAGTCTCTCGCTGATCCAAGGTTAGGAGAATGCAAAACCACTGTAGTGTTGTGCTAAACACAATGCAGCCAGACCAAATAATCTGGGCCAGTTACCCATGCAGATCTGCAGATAGAGGCACACATGCATTTTTGCATGAGGAACATAACACACAGTAGCTCCAAATTTGGGAGGAGGATTAATAATTTGTTAAGATAAAAGTTGTGGTCTCTACAGTAGGTTGGGTAATCATATAAATAAATGTAAAAGTCCATTTTAGAGCAGCCTTCTTTTAATACTAATTGGATGCAAAAATCTTATCACATTAGTAACCTTCATACCTTTATAATAAGTCTTTTATTGTATTAGCCAGTTTGGTTTTCACTAATATGATACGAAAGACTTGCTAATATATTAGGAAAGTCACTAACACTATTAATTTACTAGATAAATTACTTCTCTATCTTGGAACTTTAAATGAAATGGAATTCACTAATCCTAATTGGTTTGCCTTCTACCAGAATTATTTCCCATTAGTTCAGCATGTTTTCTTTTTTCATACTTGAACAGAAGAGATTTCTTAAACTCAAAGCCTTGGGGTACAGTATATGGGTTTATTAATTATCAGGTATTCATTCAAGGGGGTTAATTAAGCAATAACTTTCCATTGACTGGAATATACAAAGGAATAAAAGGCTTGACTTGTCCTGCTGATTAAAGCACTGAGGCCGTTGTGTCATCATTTTGCTCCATTTGGTTGTGGGGGGATAAAGATTTTTCCACTATTTAGCAAAGAGCTTGGAGCCCCCATTCCTTATGTATAGAAACTTTGTTGGTTTGTTGATTTTTGTCCTTTTTTCCTCCCCCATCTCTGCCTGGCAATGAGGGTTGTGACCTTCCCTTGCGGCTGTGGATCTTGGTGCTGTTATCCACTGCAATGCAGTAACGGGAGCTAAATCCCCTGGGAAACGAGGAGCTGGTGCTGAAGGCAGCATCCTGCTCAGTGGGTTGTGTATCTCACTGTAAGCACATGACACTTCTGCTGAGGGGTTGGTACTTGGCTGTGTATTGGCTTCCAGGCAGAGTTTATGGTGTTGGCTTTGACATTTGGGCCTAATTCAAACCTTTTTGGAATCAGTGGAAGGACTCTCCATGTACTTCAATTGATTTTGGATCGGGCCCAGCAGCCTTGGAATAGCTCATCTGTGTGAGAGACACCCTCTCTTCTCTGGGGATGTTGCCTCATCATTTGAGAGGAGCAGCATGTCAACTAGAACAGCTCCTTTTGGGAAGGGCTTGAGCTGCTCTCAAATGAGCACTTGAGACTCTTGTAAGGGTTGCTTTGGTCTCGGGCTCACCCTGCAGGAACTGGAGTCTGTTGGCTTCTAGGACATACCTTTGAGAAGTGGATCCTTTGAGGCCATAAATTAATATATTGGAATAGGTGGAAGAGAAAGGGGGTGTTCCTAGAGTTTCCCCATGTCCCACTGAACTCCATTTCATGTAACAGCCTCCCTGGGGACGTGACAATCTGTTTTAATTAGAGCTGTCTCTGAGCATCTCTTGATTATGCTGAGGAATGGGGCTCCACCGAGAATTCAGCTGACCCAAGCTGTGGGAGCGCAAAGGCCATCGTTGCGCAGGCCTCCCACGTACCCTCATTTGCACTGTGTGAGGCTCCAGCCCGAGCCAGCTCGCTGCTGGCCGGGCTCTGGAATCCATTTATAAAAGCTTGTGGTTGTGTCTGTGTGTTGGTAAATGCATATGATGCACTGGCTGGGGCTGGCTGAAACTGCCGCTCGCAATCAGCCCTGCATCACTGAGTCAGCGCATCCCGAAGCCTGAGCACATCTCTGCCCAGGGGAAGCAGGGCTGCTCCCCACCACGCCCGGGAAGGTGGGGCCCCCAGGTACCAGCCAGGAGCCCACTCGTCCCAGGCAGAGAGAGAGAAGGAGGTGGAGCTGCAGGCTGGAAAAATGTGTGATATTAGAGTGACTGCTGAGTTTATTCCCCAACAAGTGTTAGCTTGCTTTTCTTCTTGATTGTTTTGGTGATTGTGGTAAAGTGCAGATGTTATGCAATGGTAGGACTGGTAACACTGGCCACTGCCAACTGCAGTGCCAGGAGTCATTTATAAGCTTCCCCAGCAATGAGCTCTGTCAGCACACGCTTCACCTCCTTGTTGCCATTGCAGGCACCACTGCTGAGCCAAGCTGTGCTGTGACTGAGGTGCCCCTTCCACACCAGTCTGCTGGGAGAGGAGCTTCTTGTCACCATGAAACCACTGTGCTGTGCTCTTGCCATGCTCTGTTAACTCTTCCATATGAGCTCTGCAGCTCAGCTAGAGAAGCCAAAATTCCAGCATCACCTTACCAAGAGGGATGTTTTGGTGAAATGAAAAGGTTTCGAAATCCCAACAAGAAAGGCTGTAAGATTGCCTTGAGTGCTTGAAATAATGTATGTATACGTATATCTAGGTATACCTGTATAACTGCATGAGCCAAATGACTTGCTTTGGCTTGCTTATCATTCTAAGACATAAAACAGGTAATCTAGCTTTATTTGACACCTACAATAATCATCCAAGAAAATGAGAGGCTCTGTAATGGAGATCTATAAACAGGTCTTGCAGGTCATTCCCACCAGCTGGCTCTGCACACCAGGGCTCTATGGAAACGTGACTATAAACACTGTGTTGGATCAAGAGCTGCTCTACTGACAGAAGAGACGAACACTAAAGCAGTACAAAACTGAGTAAGTCTCAGAAAATGATTCACTCACTTAATTAATTTTCCATTTTGGTTGGTGGAATGCCCTTAGGTGGCTGCAGTGGGCTCAAGTTTCTTCTTTCTGGGCAGAGTTCACCTTTGCACAAGGACTGGGAAACTCTCCTCTCCCACCCTCCACGCACTGAGAAGCCCAGGCAGGATCCTTTAAGGGAATATTTTCCTCTACCCAAATCATTCTGAATCACACTAATTTCTTAAGGCACAATCCTATGTGGCTCAGAGGCTTATTTAATTGCCAGTGCAGTGGTATGCTGGGAAGCCTGTAGCCTTGCTTTGTTAAGCAATGCCCCTTTCCCATCTCGTGGAAAGTATCCCCAAGTGCAGTTTTCTGTCCTGACAGCCCCCAGTAAAAGCAAGCCTGTGTGGGAGCAGCCCTTCTTGCGAAAGATGCAGCGTTCCCAGCTGCCTTTTGCTGGGATTCTTCATTCCCTGGGTGGACCAAGCATTCATACAATAAGGCAGAGCAGGGAAGAAGAGCTGGACATGCATTCCCTATCCTTGCAGGATCCAAATGCCTCTGGTCTTCCATCTTGTACCAGGACAGCTGGAGCAAATTCATGCATCAATGCCAACGTTTGCAGAGTGCTTTTATGTCAGTTTGTGTGGTTGTCCAAGTTCAGTAGAAACAGTTTGCTTGCTTTCTTTTGAATAATAACAAATTGAAGGCTGTGCTCCAGCCATTTCTTCCACGATTTACAGCTACATCCTTAGGCACAGTTTTCCCACTGAAATCCTTTACTTGCATCAGGAGACAGGATGACAGGGGTGGAAAGAGCCCCCATGTCATGCCCCAGGCCATCCTAGGGAGGGGACAGGCAATCCTGAGCCTTATCTCTCCCAGGTCTTCCCCTGCGATATGCTTGGAGAAGTGACTAAGCTGGGGAGAGGAGCTGGAGCAACATGAGGTAGGTGTGTAGGAGGTTGCCCTTGGAGTTGTTCCAGCTTGTGCTGGGAGTCACCTTGACCCAGAGCTACATAGGAAATGTAAAACTGAATTTCTTCTTTCCATTTCTGCCCCACAAACTGCACAGCATAAAATGTATCACTTTCTTATTTTCAAATTGCTTTTCTATATGCATTATTAATGTAACTAAAACCCAAACCTTCAATTTATCACTCCCTGGATGCTTGCACTTAGAAATGTGTGTTATATCACTGTCTGTTTAGAGATGGTGTTAAGTTCTAGCTTGAAAAGAAAGGTGTGGCATTGGGAACTGTATCTTTCCTGAAAGAACACCAAAGTAAAGTGGCTTTTTTTCAGGACAGAAGCGTGTAAGGGTCTCCCCTGATATGGGTGTAGGGGGGCCATCAGGATAAAGAGAGGGCATGGCCCATTTTACTCTTTACCACCAGGCAGGAGCTACAGTTTGGCTACTTCTGCCATTGAGCCTGCATTAATGTGATTTGATTTTTCCTCCTTCCAATATTTTATTGATAAATATAGCTTTAAAACCCAAAATAGCCCATTAATAAATCATGGATATTTTTTCTTATCATGCTTTCGTCTGGTTAAGTCCTAAATTTCTACTGCCCTGAAGAAGACTTTGATTAGGGCTCCATATGGTACCAGAGATGGAAGGTTTATGCAGCTGGAGGTTTCTAGCAATCCATCAAAAGCTTTAGGGCTTCACTTTGCTCCTGAGAAAAGCTGATGGCAGAAGAATAGGTTCTCAGACTCAGACTGGTAGAAAGTTACTGACAACCCTAAGAAACCAGGTAGGGACTGCAGTTTTGACCCAGTGAGGATTTTAATGTCAAGATTCCCATGAGAGCCATTAGGGTAATGACCTCACAGGCTCTTCACGACCTGCCTTGGACGGATCTGAGCAGCAGATCTGTGCTAAAGGGGAAGGGAACATGATTCCCTTTCCCTGTGAGGAGAAGGGGCACTGTGCAGCTGCTGGCTTATCTACAGCTTGGTGTGGCCACAGGGCAGGGACCACCCACTGCAGAGCCCTGTGAGGGATGTGCCACCTGCCCAGCCATTTGTCCCCACCCTGAGCAAGGTGCTCAGCAGTGCAGTGACCCTGAGTCACCAGTGCTTTGGAGCTCATCAGGGTTCATGCAATGCAAGGGTGGAGGCCACAACACCTTGAGTCCCAGTCTCGCTTCTGCCAGGTGGGAAAACAGCTCTTTAGAGGCTGAGGATGGGAGCAGACCAGCGCTCACATGCACGACTTGTGGAGGGCTGTCTGTGCCTTCAGGCAGGAATTAAACAAGATAGTTGAGTTGAAACTGGGAGAAATTGCTCCTGCAGCAGCACTCTGACGTGGGGTGTAAGGTTTCATTTCCAACATCTAGAACCTGCACTCAGCTGCACTTGGGAGAAGCTGCCAGTTCAACTCTGGGCTCTGTCAGCAGGGCCAGGATTCGCCTCCCAGAATTAGCAGCCAACGTCAGGACTTCGGTGTGCCAGGCAGCAAAGGGGTCCCTTCTCCAAACATCTGCCCCCAGCACCCCACTGGAGGAGAAAAATATGAGCACAGGGAATTAAAGTGACAGCCCCTGTGATCTGGCATATGTCACTGCCTCTGAGGCTGATTTAACTGGGCAGCAGGTAGAAAAGACAAATATTCACTAGAGGAGCTGGAGAAATGGAGGGAAGGCAGAATGAGATAAAACCTCTTCGAGAGAGTGTTTTACAGTGTGGTTCCTTGGGGGGCTGGGAAGGAAGGAGAAAGTTCACCATAAATGGAAAAAGGTTTGAACTATCATTAATTTACCTTGTCTGGGCTTTTTACCACATTTCCATGCATGAGAAAAAAATGCACCAAAACTCACATGTTCGTTATTTTTTAACTACACAAGAGATAACTCTCTCACAACAGATTTATTTGGCTGTATATTTGCCCAGAGTATGGAAGGCCTTGTGATGGACTTCTGCTTCAGATGAAATAATCAACCCAGACTGAAAGGGCATTTATTGTAAAGGCAATATGAAAAAAAAGGCTGCTGCTGTCTGAACTGACTGACTCCTGCAAATTAACAACATAAAGGAGAGGTTTTCTTGGAAATGTGTAGGCAGGAGCTAAGCTCCACTGCTTGCACTGAGCCAAATGGGCTTCAGGAGCAGTGAAGGCAGCACCTTTCCCAAGGCTGCTGGTCACTCTAAGTTGATCTGGGATGTGACAATCAACCCAGGATCTCTCTGGCTCATACTGTGCCAAAAGGAGGTTGCGAAATCAGCCTAAATTTATCATTTCTAGCACCAGTTGTATGAGATGTATGGGTTCTGCAGGTAAATATATGCCTGTACCAAATGCAATTTGTCCTCTCAAAAATGGTGTCAGCAGCAGAAGAGACACTGAAAGATCTGATCAGCCTGAAGCCAGAACTCACATAATCACTTTTGCTGTGTAGAAGCTAAAGCTGATAAAAATGACAGGATTCCAGTGAAGGCCTGAATTGTCCCCAGGTTCAAGGATTCTTGGATTAAGGGCTAGAGTCTGCTAGGAAATTGAGGTTAAATTTTGTTCTTTCCCTGTTGTAGTGTTGCTTATTCAGAAAAAACAATACTTGGAAGGAAGCAAAGTGTATATAGACTTCTGCAGCCTAAGAGATGGTTTCAGTCCTGCATACTTTTATGAAGAACTCAATAAAAAGCATTTGCAAACATAATTACAGATGTAGTAATGTCCTCTAATAATGGATCATATAAAGCATGTTATGGAATACATTCATATCAACTTCTTGATGAATTATACTACCTGCTATAACCAGGTGTTATAAAAACAATTATGGGTCTGTGGGAATTACTGACACAAACTATGTACCCTTTAAATAAAATACAGTTTCAGGTAGCTGTAAAAGGTGCTGTAGAGGGTGGTGAAGTAATTTTTGAATGCTGGAGCCAGCAGCACAGAAGGGGAAGCCGTTCTTGGGGAAAGCATGGTGATAAATGGTGATAAATGGTGCTTCCATGTGCATTGGCTGACTCTTGGCTCAAGGCTTACAGGTTGGTCCAGCTGCCCTTGTGTGTCACAGTATTTTGTCCTGATTTGTGGTCCCAAATTCCCATCAAAATGTGCAGCTCTTTGCTCATCTAAGTAATGAATGAAAAATAATTGTGACCCTAGTCCTGAATTACTACCAAGCATTTATGAAGTTGCTTCAATTTGCTGGATTCCCACATGAAGGCTTTATTCGAAGCCTTTTCAGTTGAATGGAAATTTACTGTTGAATTGTGCAATCTCTGGATAAATTCTTGGTTTAATTTTGTGAGATTATTTCTTTAGGGCAGAAGGGATGTTATTCTGAGTTATTAGGTTGTGCATTTTGCTGTGTCATCAGAAAAACAAATGGATTTCTTCTTCTACTTCCTCATCACTAAAAACAGCCTCTAGTAAAAGATAAGCAGAACCAGAAGAGATAAAAAGGAAGCCCCTTCCCTTTTCTCCCAGCACTGAACCTTTACCCAAAATCTATTTTTTTGTATGGTTCCTGTTGTTGTTCATATATTTCCTAGTTCTGCCTAGGACAGGGAGCACAGTTGCAACCACACAAGTTCCTATTCCTATCATCGTGTTTCTTTGCTATTCAGAAAAAACCTTCCCCAGCTTCCCCAGTCCATTTTTCTTTTTTTTTTTTTTTTTTTTTTTTTTCAATAACAGATGTTTGGGCAATTTGAGAAAGCAAATAGTGCAAGGAACATGGGTACCACATCAGTGAACTACAGTTCAGTTGAAGAATGCAGCTGCAGAACCACACTCCTCAATGCATCACATTCAAGTTTTTGGGGAGGAAATGCACCATACAGGAGGCCCAAAGCCCAGCTTTCTGGAACTGAGGACCTGCTTGCAAATGAGTGAGATGCCCTTTCAAACTGCTCTCCTGCATATTTTCCCTATGAAATCCAAGTAGATTATTGTGCATTACCACTGTTATGAGACATGAGATTGGGATGCAGCTGGGACATATGCTTAGACACAGAAATTGAGATTTATTTCCATGTAAGCAGCTACCCTGACAATTTGCATGTACATCTTTCCTCCAAGGACCTGAAAGAACTTCACAAATATTGTTGGAAGCTCAGAATGTTCTTGCACTTAAGTAAACTCCTTCTTAGAGAGGTTAAGTGATTTATTTGAGGTTTCTCAGTAAATCAGAGGTAGAGGTAGGAAGTGAAACAAGATCATGACTGCAAATGACATCCTTTAACCTTTGGAGGTGCTACTGTGTATGAAGGCCTGACCCCACCAGCCTCACTCAGAGGAGCAGTGTCTCTGAAGTGAATGGGATGACTGGAGTGAGAAAAGGGCTGCAATATTTGCCTCTTTAGGCCTTTCTCTGTGAAGTGTTTAATATTTCCCCAGAGGTATGTTTGGCTTCACCTCCTACGGAGTGCCTTATAGCAACAACAACAACAGCAACAGAAAAGTCAGTCCCATTTTCTTCCTTTAGTGCTTAAAATCAGGATCCAAGGCGAGCGCTCTCTCTGGGCAGGCACTAAGCCACGGGAACCTGAAGAAAGTTGGTGTTTCTTGGAAATGGGCTTTGACTTCTCTGCTTTACTCCTTCACAGGGAAAGAAGAGATTTTGGGATACAGTAAGGACCTGCACGTTTTTCAGCTGGTAAAAAAACATAGTCCATATTTCTTCTCAGCAAAAGTTTGGCACTACCCCAACTTCAGCAATCACAAAGACTCATATGTAAGAAAGACTGCACTAAAAATATAATGTAAAAATATATCTTTACTAAAATGAGACCAGAATTCCCAAATTCTTTCTTCTTCCTCTGCAGGGAAAAAAAAAAAAAAGGGTTTGTGGCTACAAGCCACTTTTTGCCTATTTAAGTCTCTGTGCTTCTAATTCCACTTCTTTAACAGGCTTGAAATGAATGAAGAGGTAGCAGACGAGAGAGTGACATAGGCAGTAAATTATGTAAGTTCCATAAATGCGTGGCAGTGGCAAGAAGGTTTCAGCGCTAATGCAGGCGGCAGAGATTCCTGCCGGTAGGGAAGGAAGGAGGGAACCTGCAGCATCTGAAGAGAGAGGACTGCTCCAGCCTGCAGAGACGGGAGCCTGCCACATCCAGGAAAGGGGAAACGACTCCTGAAACCTGCACAAGCGACAATTCCCCCTAGCTTGAACTTCGACGACAAAGGGAAGGAGTTCATTAACTCTGAGCAAGGAGAGTTTGCAGAGGAGAGAACAGAAAAGCGGGAAAAAAAAAAAAAAAAAAAAAAAAGCACGCTGTTTAACTCTGGAGTTTTTAAAAGTGCCCTTGTTTGTTTTCTTGGCAGAGGAGCGCAGCGTTTGGCACCCATCCTTGGAAGGTGGCCCAGCCGTACGAACGCTGGGGTTGGCCCTTGCCGCGCTGTTGCTAAGCCGATGGCCCAATAGCCGGCGGGGCCCTCCGCACCCCACCCGTGCTCCGGCCGCATCCCGGCTCCAGCCCGCCGCTAGTAGAAGCTTCTTTTTCTCCCACTTGTTCATAGTAATAATTCAAAAAAAAAAAAAAAAAAAAAAAAAAAAAGAAAAAAAGAAAAAGAGACGAAAAAGTGCGGAGTTTATGTAAGCAAGCCCTCCCCGGCTCTTGCCAGGAGCTGAGCAGAGGGGAGCTGGGGAGCTGGGGAGCAGCAGCCCGTGCCCGGCTCCCGCTGGGATGGATGGGGCTCAGCGCTGGGCTCCGGTCGGACTCGTTCTGCACTCCCTCCCTCCGCTCCCACAGCCTCAAGGTATAGGGCAGAAACAAAGGGATTTTTCTCTCCCCCCCACCCTTCTCCTTTTTTCTTTTTAATAACTTTATCAACTCCGAACCCCAGGATGATTTGTGTGTTTCATACTCTCTCTGTGCTTTTACTCTCGGTTAGAACTTGGATCCTTTCCATTTCTCAGTTAAAAACTCTTTTTTTTTTTCTTTTTTTCTTTTCTTTTTTTTTTTTTTCCCTCTCTCTTTCCCCCCAGTTGTTTGTGGTTTTGCTTGAAAGGGCATTATTAACTCCTTCACCTCCCAGCTGGAAAGGGATCTCTTCGCTGAGCTATTTTAGGTATTTCTGGAGCAGAAGAATAAAGTGCTGGGTTTCAAAAACACAGATTGAAAAAAGGAGAGCAGTGATGGAAAAGATTTACATTGAAACTGCTACTGTAGGATAACCCCAGCTAGACAAGCAGAGCCCCCATTATGGATTTACAGGAGCCCTCACCACTTTTGCAAGGCACAGGATGAGGCTATTCCAAGCTAGTGCTCAAAAGCATCGATTTAAGGAACAGAAGGTGAGAGGTTTGGTAAAAGCATGGCAGGAGGTGACAGTCCTGGTTGGTCCACAATGGAGAGGCCACTACATGCTGCTGCTGGACAGGGCTGACAGCCCTCCCTGGCATAACATGTACACATAGCCTTGCTTTTGGGTGAAAAACTGGGAATTCTGGACTTCTTTGCTGCCTAACTACATAAAAAGGCAAAAGGGGCACTTTTGCATGGGGGCTGTGCTCAGTGCCATGTCACACTTCCCTGTGGCTGAGCATGAAGTCCTCAACACACCAGGGACACACATAAATTGTGGGAAAAGCTGGGCAAATTCTCGCTGGAAGCTGTAAAATGTAGAGGATTAATTTCCCCTGTTGTCCATAGTAGATGAGGGACTGGGAAGTTGGCATTTAAACCATTTTTTTGCCCTCCTCATCTCCAGTTGCAGCTGCAGACAGTGGGTATGGTCTCTCTCCCATGGGGAGGCTGGGCTGGGTGCTCATGTCCACACCTGCACTGCTCCAAGAGCTTTCCCAGCTGAAGTCCTGGAGCTTCGAGGGAATGCTAGAAACAGAGATGACTTCAATATTTGGCAGCTGATAGAATAAGTTATCTTTTTCCTTTTAAACAGAGTATGTTATGCAAGCAGGTTTTATTATAATTACATTATTTCTGTAGATTATAAAATAATCTTCTTGGAACCAGTAGGAATGTAAATTTAGTATTTCATGTTATTTGTGAATTAAACAACACAGCATTTCTTGTATACCTTCTCAAAGCCCATGAAAAATCCCCTTTTATATTTGCACGCCCTGTGGTAATTAGCACTTAGTATTTTTCCTTTTTAGACTTTAAAAAAAATCCTTTTTTATTGGTTAAAACAAGTGCATTTTTTTTTCCAGCATTCTCCCCAATATGATTGCTGTTCCTGAATGTTTCTATGCATGTTAGCATGTATGTTTGTTTTGCCTGTTAGTTCAGTTTTGTAGAACAAATGGAGAAAACGAAAATATAGATTTTTAACCGCAACAAGATTCCCTGCAGACAGGATTTTTTTTGTACAGCTATAGAAATGCAGCAGCTCAGAGGAAGGGCACAGCATGTAATTCTACATACATCACAGCCCTTTTTTATTACTCTTACCACAGCGGCTGAATGGAGAATTACAAAAACGATGTCCCTGATTCTGTAAAGATTTTAAAAAGAGGCTTAACTTTAGGCATACAGGTAACTTCAAAGGGAGTTAAGTGAAACTAGAAGATGTGAGTATTTCATGACAGATGCATGCATTACAGAAAATGATCTATACAAAACTTCATCCAGAAGTTCTGGAATTATGTTAGTTGACCTCGGTGAGCCAAACAAAAGCTCAGTTGAAATAATTTTCAGAATTTAAACCCAACACTTTTGCAAAACACAACCCAGCGTAATTGATATTGCTATGATTGCATATCCACTGGTTTTCTATAGGCAAAGGGTGAAATCCCAGCACTGCGGAAGGGAGTGGGAGCACTGCCATTGATTTTACTGATGCCAGAATTTTGCCCAAAACACTAACAATTCCTCTGGCTCTGAGTTTTCTTCTGTCAACTCTGACATTGTTTTCTGCACCTCTGCTGTCACATTGCATGGGGTGCAAGAGCACTTTAAAATTAACAGTGGGCTTGAGCTGCAGAGCGTGGCTCATTGATCAAACCTTTGAATCCATCTGACAGAGTTTGATGAGGTGTTTGATTCCAGCCCTCTGCACAGGCACACCTCTTCCCACACTCTCAATTTTGTTGGCACACCTGTTGTGACCCAGGTGGGAAATTTTGTATATTTAGCAAATCCCAGCCTAGTGGGGCAAACTAAGCATCAATTTTGTTTCCCCACGAGGAGCAAGCTACGTCAAGTACTGCACATCAGTTCATGATCATGGTAAAGCCACTGCGACAACAAGCCACCTCAGCAAGCTGTCATTTTAATGTTTTATCCATTTTCTTTTTGTGTGTGTTTGCTCCACATTTCAGTGAAGCCTCATCTCCCCTGCCCGCCGCCATCGGCTACGAGGCTGCAGCAAAGCCCCGTCTCCAACATGTCACATAGAATGAACCAGGAAAACTCCACACAAAACCTTCTCATCGCTGGCTTCCAGGGGAAAATTCCCTCCTGGCCAGAAGGAGAGGAGGACAAGTGAGACAGTGGTAGGTGGCACCTGCACGGGGGCAGCATTCCTGCAGCCAGGAGCGTTATCCTGGTGGTTTTCTGCAGGACAGGGACGGGGTCCTCCCCTCTGTGCCTCACTGCCACAGCTCTGCGGGATGCCCCTGCCCATTTATCACTTCAAACCAAGCTGAACAGCTCCACTGTAATACTGCAAATTACAGGCCTTCTAGATCATCATTTTAAAGCACTTAAGCTTGTGTTGTCTTTTAGCTTTTTGTTCATCTAACTGGTTAAGGTTCTGAAGTCCTAATCTAGTTCCCATTAAGACAAAGAAAAGGATTCCTTTCTCTGTGAAATGTTATACCCCAGGAAGCCAAAAGCTTTGGTGTCTGCCTTAGACATGTATATCTTACTGGCATTAACAGCTCAACCTATAGGTTTTTCTTCATCAGTGGGGAAGTTTTATTCTTATCCCCATTTTACAGGATGAAATCTCTTATCCAGTAAAGTATGTGAGCATGTGCCAGTTTCAACAGAGCTGGTGGAACCTTTCCAGTATAGACAGCATTTGCCAAAAGTGCAATTTGAAGTGGAAAACTATTCACAAATTCTGGTTGAATGTAATGCAGAGTTTTGTCAGAAAGAAAATCAGGGGAAATACTTTTCTCAGGGAAGTTTAAATGTTTCTTTTCAGTATTTTCAAAATAAACGATATAATTTTCAACTTTCTTATACCTCTTAGTTTTCAAAATTAACCATTTTACTTCATTGCTGTTTTGAAAATAATCTGGTCAATTGAATGTTAGACTTCTCAGTTAAGAGAGCGAATTTTCACTACTCAAAGTGTCATTTTGATGTTTTGAAATGGAGGGTTTGCTAGAATATTTTTTGTTTAAATTTTGGGTTAAAAACAATATGAAAACTTCCATTCTAGATCAGGCAATCCAATCTAGGCTGTCCCAAAATTAAACTTTGGGGGGGCTTTTATGTCTGTTCTACTGACACTTTGTGTGTTTCAGGTTGAACCTCACCTGAATAATTTTTGGAGTTTGCTGTTCAGCCACCAGAATGAAGGGAACACGTCTGTGCAGCTCCGGCTGGAGCAGTTTCACAGCTCTATTGTTTTCACTTGACTCCTGTGAAACTACCTGTGCTGGGAGTCAGCCACGTGGCTTTGAGTCTCCCTGAATCGATGCCCAAACAAACTTTGGGAAGTCAAACCAGGTGATGGGCAGAGCCCAGTAGGGAGCCCCACAATCCTGGCTGGCCCTTTGCTGCTTTTGAGTTCAGGACCCTTCTTATCCTCCAGGTCTGCAGAGCTCCCTACAACACATCTGGCTTAAGAGGGAAGGATGGGGGCTGAAAGGGGAATTATTTTCTTTTGCAGCTTTCAGTGCTTATGACCCAAATTGGGGAAGTGTGTAAGCTGAAAGAAATGCCTGGGTGGATTTGAAACTGAGATCAGGGCTACATTTTTCAGTGGTTCTTATATTAGTTTAAAATGTTCTTTTCCCTCTTATGAGCATAACTTCCTTTAAATAAATACACAGATAACTTCTCCTAGTTGCCAAGAGTTTTCCCATCCTCTTATAATAGCTCCTCATAATAATGCAAAATAAGCAATAAAACAAAAATGAGTTGAAATAATTTTGTAACGACTACTTTAACAATTAATCTGCTCAGGGAACAACAGGAACAACAAAGACATAAATTTAAACATGTACCTCTAAATAGCATAATTACCTTTTAAGTTTCAAACTGTACACATGAAAAAGAATTCTAACCAGCCAAGAGAAAAGGAAACATGATCCAAAGGATGCTTGCTACACACCAAAATATTTTCCACCAAACTAAGTTTTATGAAATTCCCAATGCTAGGCGATATGTATCTGCAGCTCACTCATTCTGCCTTAATTTGTTGCTCTGTGTGACAAGTTGTAGTCTGATCTAGCCTGACATGCCACGGTATGCACAGCACACATATATCATGATAAGACAGTTGAAAACCAAAGACAAACAGCCCCAAAGAGAGAGCTAAACAGCATGATCCAGCAGCGGCCTGCATCCATCAGAGGGAGGGTATTTGGGATGGCACACCTTCCCCTTGCAAGTAAATAAATAGTGATTGTGTGCTATAGCCGGGAGTGAACGAGATAACACAGTGTTCCCACGGACAGCTTCGTTTCTTCTCCTCCATGTGTATCAGTTACATTCTTTTTAATGACATCCTTTTTTATCAGTGTAGGGGAAAAACAGGGTGTCCTGGACTCGTAAACCCCACTGAAATGAGAAGATGGAATCACTTGCTGCTCACTGGAGAAGGAGACAAACGCAGCTGCTGCTGCTGCTGCTGCTGCTGCTGCTGCTGCTGCTGCTGTAACACAGTGCTCCAGCAGTGAAGATCTTCTGTTCTTTATTACATTGGTAAAAGCACCAGGAATTCAACTGGCTTTGTTTCTGGCCAATTTCAGGTTCCTCTTTTAAGGACACAGAATATTTCTGGGCTATAACTGAAGTGGTTCCGTTGTCCAGGATTCCTCTGGAGAATCTCTTCAGTGTTTGAGGTTCTGAGAGGAGCTACTGCCCAGCTGAAGCAATGTTAGTTGAGCTCCCATTACTAAAAAGCTCGGTAGGAAACAGGTGACTTTTTGTCATTTATTGAATGAAGGTGTTGGTAATTATGACAAAGAGCTCACTTTGAAGGGGTAGTTATAAAAACACCACAACAAAAACACATCTGTTTTGCTTCTCATGTCTCAGGTGTCACATCTGAGGTGTTTCTGAGGCTCTGGGATGCAGATGTTTGCAGCATTACACTGGTCTGATTTTCATTACTAGAAAACTGACACACACTAACACAATGATTTTTATCACCTTTATTTGGGTCACAAAAAATATAAAAACCCAGGGAAACATGGCAGTAATTTGTAATTAATTTTTCACTGTTATTTTTATAAAGGATGATGTTTTGACCAAGTGAAAGCTGCTTTCACTTCAGTCCCTTCAGCATTGCAAGGGTCTAGCTGAGAAGCTGAGAACTTCAGTTTATCTTGAAGTTTATCTTAAAGTGCTCTTAAAGCTGTGTCTGTGGTGTTGTACTGCCTCACTTTGAGGAACTGGGATGAAGAACTGGGTGTGTGCTACATCTGCTTAGTGTTTCTACAGACTGTGCAGGATAATCACTCATCCAGAAAGAAACACTTTCCACTCTACATGAGCATCAGTGGAAATGCAGATAGTTTCAGAGCAGTTCTCTTTTTATCATAGAAAAGTGCCATTCTCTATGGACCTGCTCCAAAGACTGATCATGTCAATGTGAAGACTCCCATTGAATTCAGTGTGACTTGGAGTGGTTCCTAAAAATGGGAACAAAGCTGCAAACTTCATAAATCTTCTGATGTGGTCCTTAAAGCAAGCACTCAGACCCCATGGGGCAAAGGTTTGTGATTAGAAAGACAATTTGGCCTCTCATTCTTCCTGAGCTGAGCCATTCAGGTCTCACTGAAGATTCATTCTTTCAGAAATATCATATGCCAGTCAGCACGAGGGATCATTGGTCTGTTAAATGCTACATTATGCCTTTTACTTTTCATTATGCTATGAGATTTGATTAAGGCAGTCAATGACCCTGTGCTTAGAAGCAGAAGGAAAAAAGAAGGGAAAGAAAGAGCTAATGGAGCCATAGAGCTAAAATATGTTGCTGAGAAGTGAAACAATTGAAGGTGTGGAGGAGAGAGGAATTATCACAGCACTGTTGGCACTGAAGTGGTGTTGGGAGGCTTTTACCTGCCATAAAGCATATGCTGGCACTATTTCATCCTCCACCTTGGCCACAATGCAGACCCTGTTTGTGTAGGAGGCTTTCCCAGCATGAGAGCAGAGGAGCACACGGATGCTCACACTCCAGAATCCCAGGCAATGCTCACCAGCAGCTGCTGCTCCCAGCAGCCCAGTGCCTGGTTATGGCTACACCCCTACACCTTTCCCAGGGAGGTTTTAAAGGTGCTTAGGAAAATAAAAAGAGTTGCACCTCTGTGTCCCTTTGTGCCCTTTGGCAGAAAACCACTTTTATTTCCTTTCCACCTCTCCCTTCAGACATCCTGCATGTTCCCCAAAACTTGGTGCTTCGCTTGATGTGTCAGAGCCCATTGGGAAGGAAGGACTGGTCTCTGCACAACTTTCTGTCACAACTCTTTCAGCATTTTGACTCAAGGTGGTTTGGCTGCATCACTCCCTGGGTGCACTGGAGGTGCCTGTCTCCCGAGGCTCATGACGTGAACCATCGTGTTGACGTGTGGAGCCTCTTCTCCAAGCTGCTCTGTATAAGTCATTCAACCTTTTAATTTGATTAGGAGGTTAATTTGCATGGCGCTGTGAGTATTCTTTTACTGGAATATATATACTATGAAATGTATGATGTAAGTTAATCCAAAGCTAAAGAGGCCAATAAAAGCCAGTTCCTTAAGGAGGAAGAAAAAAGAGCAGAGCTCAATGGAAGAAAAGCTTGGTCTCAGTCCAGAGTCCTGACTCATTGTTAGCCTCCAGAGCGTCCTGACTAGCATCAACGTGTCCTGGAAGCAATGTGATTTTCCTACTGTATTAATGAAAAAATAATAAAATGTAATGCTAAAACAATAGGACATACCAGAAAAATTTCCACTGAGGAATGGGGCTCTGTAATAAGCTCATGTCAGAATGATTTCCATCCTGTTTGCAGAATCTGAGCATATGGTGGAGTGACACGACTTTGTGCAGGCTGTGGAGAGTGGAGCAGCTCCTATAGATGTGCAGACTGTTTCTTCTGTACCAAGTGCTTCAGAAAGCTGGGAAACAGAATATTAAATATATTTGTATTAATGGGAGCCACCCAGTCAAGAGAGAGCTGTAGGAATGTGCTGTATAGCTGCAGAGAAGCATTAAGAACTCACAGAAATCTGAAAAATGCCTCAATGGCTTTCTACCCGTGTGTCTCCATAACTATAATCTCAAAAATATATATAATTTAGAAGTGACGGCGTCCTGGAAACTTGACTAGTGTGAGCTCACAGTTATCTTTTGCTTGATCCTGTGAAATAAATTATAAGCAGCAAATCCCAACTGCAGATAAATTCTTCTCCATCTGTTTTCCTATAAGAGAAAAAAATGTAGAACTGCTTTCATGCAACAATTGCACAAGCAAGTCATAAGCTTAGAGACGGAGAAGAAAGCTAGAATGCTTTCTGGTTTAATGCCAAAGATTTTTAAGATAAAAATTCTCTGAAAGTAACTGCAATAAGCCAATGACTGTTGAGCTTAAACAAACCTCAAGTCAAGTTATATTCAATTTCACTTCAATATTCCTTAGGAGAAAAAGAAAACATAAATGCAAAAACCAAAATTTTTATGTCTTGATTGTCATCTTTTTCCCACAATGCGTTCTAAACTGAAATGAGGTCATTTGGATTTTAGTAACCAATCCAAGTACAGTGCAAAATATATTTCAAGATAGAACAAGAGTTCACATCCCAAAAACAAAGGAGTTAGCAAAAATATGAAACTGCATGAGACTGAATGCTCTCAATGCCTAGGGAAGTATAGTTTTACCTGTCAGAAACAAAAGAGTTGGTCTGCATCCATTCCATAGACATAAAATAAACTCAGCAAGGGCTGCACAACAGCTAAAGCCTGAGAAAATACTGGCTAAACTTAGCAGAAGAGTTCCTAAATCAGAGCTTTTTGCGTTTTTTTCCAAGAAAATTTTGCTACATTTAAAAATAAAGCAGGTACAATCCTGTGTGAACCAATAATATGCTAAAAGTAACAAAAGATGCTTAAACAGTTATAATTATAGCTTGCAAGTCACTTAAATGCCTTGCATGGACAGTCCATAAAGAGAATATGACCAAGCACTATGAATGAGAGCCTGAATAAACAGTAAAGATGTAGAAGTAAGGCTAATGAAAAATAAACATTCTTGTTAGGAAGAGAGAATGACAGCAAGAATTAAAGTGATCCAGGGTTTCAGGAATACAAGTGAGTGAACACGTACTGCAGATTTTACATATGAATATCAGCAAAGGATCTAGAAAAACAAAAAAAATTAAATGTTTAGTAGTTACATCTGTCCCTCTTTAATCACAGCATGCTTGTTTAGGACTTTGTAGGCAGTGAAGGTTTTTTTTTCACTTTCATGTTTGTTGTGTTTTTTTCAATCTCTATTAAATGCCTATCTGAAGTGCTCTGACCCTGCTGGAAATCCAAACCCCCAAAATGCATGAAGGGAAAGAATCCAAATATCAAATGTAGCTATGAGCAGTTACTCAATCCATCCAAACAAAAGCAATCAAGCCACATCCTTCTCTTTCCTCCCTGGAGACTCACGTACATCTAATAATAACCCACCACGGGCACTTTGAGGAAAGGGAAGTGGGGAGGAGCTCTGAGTTTTGACCCCATTTTAAAAAACAAATTGTCTCCAGGCATTTTGGTGAAAGTGCATCAGCTGGTGACACCCCAGTGTAAAACTTTATGTGAATAATCTGAATTACACCCAGAGATCAGGTGGAGTATACAGTGCCACTTGCAACGTGCGTGAGCAACTGGGGAGGCTCTCACAACCCTGCTCTGCAACCTCTGAAGTGTTCCTGCTGTTCTGCAGGAGCATCTCCTGCATGATTTGTATTGGAAAAGCCATGACAAAATAGGATGAGTTTTTCTCCTGATGAGACAGCCTGTTCATGATTCATGGGCTCTGGGTCTCTGCTGCCCTTGCCCATGTTCTTCCCAGGAGCATGGGATGGTAACACCCATTTAATTCTCCTGCACAATAAATGTGCTTTGGCAGGATGTATTTAGGTGACAGTTTTGGGGAAAACACTTGGTTTTCTGCTGACAATCTTGCACCAAAGAGACTGGCAAGATTAACTGGTATGTAGTAGCCACAGAGGGAGGAGCCATGCACTGTCTGGGGACTTAGTCTGGCAAATTTGTGGAGGTGATTAACACCCATGAGCTGACCAGGGCTGCTCTTATGTGTGAAGTTAAATATGTGACTGCTTGCAGGGTGAGGGGCTTCATGTATTTATACCTCCTGTCCTTGAAAATGTAGCTTTCATGTGTAAGCACTTGATTAATGTGGCTAATTCCTCTGCATGTGTCCCCAAATGTGAATTCATTATGAATCTACCTGAAACTGTCTTTTGCAGTTGTGTTGGTTTCAGTTTGTAAGAAAGTTGTTCCTGCTTGTACAGCCGGGCATTTCTTTTGTTCATTTTGCTTTGTTGGAGGCTGACAGCACACTGGCTGCACTTCTCATGTGATCATTCCTGAAATTGCTTCGTGCTTGGACAAATGTGTAGGTGTTCTGTGCAGCTTCTTTAAACAGTGAGTGAAAACAGTACTTCAAGAATAAAGGAATATACCACAAGATTCTGCCTCTTTCTGCCACTTTTGACTCTTATTCAACTAATGAGCTTATTTTTACTCCCTATCTTTCATCCCCCACTCTGTATTAACAAGTTTTCCCTTGATTTCATTGATTCTCCTTGCCCACAATGGCCTTTTTAAAATAGTTTATTCAATATGTTTATTCTTCTGAAAGTACAGGCTGCCAAGAGAGGTTGTGGAATAGTCATCACTGGCTCACCTAGACACCCATGTATTAGGGATTTTTAAGGATAAGGAAATCAATCCTTCTGTGATTCATGGGGAGGAGGGGACAGATCAAATGACCTGGTAGAATACTTCCTTCTAATTTAAATAATTCTGTTTTGGGTTATGTTTCTTTTTTTGTTGGATTTGGGGTTTTGTTTTTGTTGTTGCTGGCTTTTTTTCCTTTTTTTCTTTTTTTTTCCTTTTTTTTTTTTTTTTGTTCTAAATTCTTTTTGATCTCAATTTCCTCTTTTTTTTTTTTTTTTCTTAAATAATGTTCTCTTGTGTTCATATTCTTTGAAAGTATGGAGAATTTGCATGAACCAATTTTTATTAGTTCCCTTGAGAATGTTAAAAACTTCAATTAGGTCACAGTGAAGTCTCTTTTCCAGAGTGAAATTCCTTAATCTTCCTTAATAACTTAAATCTTTGAGAAGTGATGTTGTTCTGTAATGCATTTTCCTCAAAAGTAATTATATACCAGCTAAGTTGCTACATAATAGTCAGTGCTGTGTTGTGCTCTGAGTATAATCAGTCCTTGGGTTTTGTAGAGCCTATTAGCCCTGATGGGCTGGAAACACATGACTGTCAGGACGGGGTTGCAGGCTGGGAGATAGGAATTTCCAGTATCCCAGAAGCCAGCATTTTCTATTTGCACAGGAGCCTCTCACAGTGTAAGCTGATATTCTGCCTGAATTTCTTACTAGATCTGCTCAATTGTAATTTTGGGATTATTTTAACAACAGCAGGCAAGGAAATCCACGAGGCAAATGTGAGTTAACAGGCTGAGGAATGATGCAAGCTCTGCCTTTTGCTTCATGCATGTATTATCATCCTTGCCCAGTATTTGCTATATTTTCCAATAGAATGCATCAAGCTGTTTAATACTGTAAGTAATCAAAAGCCAAAATCCCAGTATTGATCCTGGGGCAGGAGGAAGCCAGAATCTCTCAAGTCTGGGAGAGACTCCCCTTTGTGGCTGCCCTTGTGCTGTTTCTTCCTTGGTTTATGTCAGCTTTGGGGTCATTGCATAACCACCCCGAAACACTTCTACTTTCTGGAATTAAGGGAAAAGAGCCATCCAAATCCTCTTAAGAAGCTTTGAAAGAGCTGCTT
Organism: Vidua macroura; assembly: GCF_024509145.1. Lineage (NCBI taxonomy): Eukaryota > Metazoa > Chordata > Aves > Passeriformes > Viduidae > Vidua > Vidua macroura. The sequence goes on along the minus strand of NC_071581.1, from coordinate 17,562,577 downwards.
GCTTTCCTGCGTGCAGCAGTGAGCCCACCGTTAGTGCATCGTCTGCTTCATTTCCTTGGCCTCTGCTTTCTCACCAGGAGCTCAGCGTGCTCCAGTGCCAGTTTCCAAAGGGGTAAAAAGAGACTCATTGGGCTAAAACATAAGAATAAAGTCATGCCAAAATGGGTTGTTTCTAGAAGACCTTTGGTGTAATATCAAGAACAGTTTTATCTCACCCAAAAGTATAAAATGAAAATTATGGAGGGCTCCGTGGTCTATATGGATCCAAAGTTTCCTTAGAGCTCTCTTGTAGGAATTAGAGTAATCTGCTTGGAAATCTGCAAAAACATGGGGATTGGAGATGTTAGTAACAGGGGTAAGGTGCAGGGATCAGTAAATGATCAAGTTTTCCCTTGCTTGTCTCCTGCAGACTTTATTCCTATTTCTGGTCTATGTGATCTTAAAAAGTGTGGGATTGAGGCAAAATCTCATGGCCCAGACACCCTCCAACCTGAAAGGCTGCCATTAAATAGCTTCTTGTTTCTTAATCCTCTAGTTTTATGAGTTCATTTCTTCCCTGGGTGTCTTCAAAATGTTTGCTCTTTTTATGGACAACGAGATACAGATGTTTTGCAATTAAGAGCATAAACATTCTGCTTGAGCAACAACAGTTTATAATGCCTTTTCATCTCAGCTTGGTTGATATTGTTCATAGGCACAAGGTGGTTCATGCTGAAGTTGCCTTCTTGCTCAGCCTTTCCCTCATTCCACATACAGTAGATAAAGATGGGGTTTTTTGAAAAACATGAGCGATTTAGTTAGTTTTCTTAACCACTTCCAACTGAAGAAAAAATCAGGGGTTTCATAAATCAACAAAACCTGCTTCCTGCAGCCCAGTTTTGCTGATGTAACTTCTTTCCCTGCTCTGCATTCTCCTGATGCTTTTACCACCTCTGGAACATTGTCTCTGCTAATAAAGGTTCTTCTATAACTCAGTTGTTCATGAAGTCATGATGAGAAGCCCTGCTCTTCCAGTCCTGCTTTTTTTTCTGGAGTAAAGACCCTTTAATCATTCTGTAATAATTACAGCCATGTTTTCCCTTGGCCCTGTTGGCATTATTTTGAGGGCAGGCAGTGGTGTGGCCCTGACTTTATGGATGTGTATGATTTTGGCAAGGAGAAGAGGTTCAAACATTTCTCCTCTCCCTCTGCTGCATTTCCTGTAAATCTCTGCATGCCTCATTTCTGCTTTGCAGTCTGCAGTCTCATTTCTCCACACATTCAGCTACAACAGCCTGGATGTGGCATAATCAGAGCTGTTCTTTCTGCGCTCAGCACCGCAGCCCTGTTCTGGACACAGAAGTGGCACCCCTTATCTTTCTGTCCCACTTGTTCCCTTGAGAAGGAAAAGACCCTGAAGACAGGATGGGACCAGAGGTGTCTCAAATGCCCCATTTCTACAGCATGTCACCCTCCAATGTCACTGGTCTGGAACTCTTCTGGGGATTCAAACCTCCTCCTGCACCATCAGTTGCCTGTCCAAGTGTGTCTGGGGTCACCCTCTGATAAAACACATGCTTAGGGATCAAATTCAGAGGTCATGCAAGGAATGGTTCCAGGACAGCATCTTCAGACTTTGTTTTGTATCATATCAGGATTCAAGTATTGTATAGTCTTGCCATGCCAGGATATTTTTACTTTCCTAGAGACTGGAAACAAAAAAAAATATTTTGTCTCCTGGCTGGAGGATTTGTCCATATTTGTTCCAGCTTAATTTAACTCTGGTTGGATTCATTACATCCAGTTTCTAGGCTTAGCTCAACTTTGGGACGTATGCTTATTCTGCTATAACTGTTTACTTCACATATTGTGCTTTAGCAAAAGTCCTTTGCAAACTCTTTAGCAAATTCCCTGCTTATAATAACTGAATAGCTGCTTTCTTACAACACCCACTGAAAGGCACTGTGGGAAAAAGAGGCCAGATTCACAGGGAATGTTTTATTATTATTTTTGGTTTTTAACCTGGCAAAAATGTGTATTTAAAATGTTTACATTAGTTAAAGTCAACAATAACAAAGTTTGAACCGGGAATAGAAGTCCCATGGCACTCAAATTAATGCTATATGGAATTGCAAACTACTTTAGAGGCCTGTTGCACAGCAGTGTATTCAAGTCCTTAGCTGGAGTCTTAAGGGTCAAGTTTCTGTCACTATTATGCATGTTATTTGTATATGTATGGACACAAATAAATGTTCCTGTACTGCATGTGTGCACACACACACATGCACCATGGCCATTGCCAGACCCCAGTGTTGCCCAGTCTGGCTGCAGATTTCAGTGGAAATCATGCCTGGAAAGATCATAAGCTCTGTGCTTGCAGGCAAAGGGGAAGGAGCTTTCTGGGGAATGCAGTGTCACCACATGTAGGCTTGAGCTTGTTACAAGATGTTTCTGTTTCTGTCTTGCTGCTGAAAGAGAAATAAAGTGGGAGAAGGAAGAGGCTGCATGAAAGGAAAGGATCTTTCCCACTGAGATATTGTGATTGCTGACTTTTGAGTTTCAGAACTATGATCCTTGCATGGAGCTCTTTCAGCTGAGAAGACAGAAACTCACAAAATAATGGCATTTTCTGCCTTTAGCAGGAATAGTTGTTCACCATTGCAACAAAAAAGGGATACATGTGTTGGTATACAGACCTGCTTTCTTCCTGATAGCAAAAATGCCATCCCTGGGCACTGCCTGCCCGTGCTCTCCTGAGGTGAGACCACTTCCATTCCAGCATCCCCCCACAGAGAAGATTTCAATCATAGCTGGTGATGAGCTGCTGAGATACTGTGGGTTCTTCAGCCAAACAGAAACTGACTGCAATGGGGGATGAGGAAAAATGAAATTGTGTCAGGTACAAGTTTATTCTTGTTTAAGAGGTATAAAACTACTGTATTTTTTATTTCCCTTGATATCTAGGAGGTGGCAGACAGAACAAAAATGCTGAACTAGGATTCACAGTTTTCACAGCAGGTAGCTTTGACTCACTGATAGCAATACAAGCTTTGATTTGGAAGAGGAGGAGGAGGTCTACAAATGCCTGAGGTGTCAGTTGGCCCTAATGAAGACCTGGCTGAGCCCAGCTGTGGTTTGTGTGTGACTCCTGTGTGCCTGTGCTCAGGAAGGACTGATCTGTAGTTATCCTTTATGCAAACCTTCTATCAGCAGCTTTGGTACCTCCTGATCTGATTCTGAATGATTGTGGCTAAGCTGTGGAACAACATGATGCAGCTTATTATAATATTTGGGAAAGAAAAAGATATCCCAGTGTTCCTGATTATGGGGGACAAACTGGAGCTGTTTAATGCAAACCATTAATGATCTTATAACACATTTTAAAGCCAGACAGTACCGTGATTCTCATTTTGCAGCATTTTTATGATTGAAACGTTATGGAGGCAAGCTGATTGCCCAAACCGGGTTTGTTGAGTGGATGTTTGCGGTGGACAGTGGTATCAGCCTGTGTGCTCCTGCCGGGCTGAGCCTTTCAGTGCCTCCCAGCAAACAATGCTCAGCTGAACTCCCAGTGACCCAGTTGTCTGTGCTAATCACTCGCTGATTACTGGCTAATCACTGCCTTGTTTAGAGCAGCCAAGCCAAAACCACTCTTTCTTAGCTGCACTTGGGAAGTGGGATGCACACAGCCTCCCCACGGCTGTGCCACGATTGCAGCCTAGGCGGGTGATGCATGGCAGGCTTGTCCCACGCGTGGCCCTGCAGCTGTGGGCAGCTCAGAAGTCTGAGCTGGGTTCCCCAGCTCCTCTGTAGCCCCATGCAATGAAGAAAGCCCCATTTGTACTGTTATCTGCCTCTCACAGCTGTTACAAGTGAGAGGACAGAAGTGCCTGCTGGGGTTGGTAGGATAGATTTTATCCTCTGATCACCTCATGCAGTGGACTCACCCCAAGGTTGTGGTCTTGGTTCACTCTTGTCCTGGAGTTCAACTCAACGTGGAGAAAAGGGACAAGGAGAAGGGGAAGGAACCCTCACCTGTATTTCTGCAAATGTGTCACTTAATAGAGCTTGAAACAAAAAGTACTGCTGAAGCGTGAACTTTTGTTACCAGACCTTTGTAACAAAAGGCAAGAGAGGGAAGTTACAAACCTTCCTGTGATACTGCCCCGAGAGAAGGATCCCACTTAGCAGCATGCTGCATAATTCAGCAAGAAAAATGTGGGTTTAAAAGCCAATATTATGCTTGTCCTTGGCCAGAAGGACGCAGGCAATGGCCTGGCCTCTTTGCCAGCATGTTTATTAAAGGGTTAATCAGCTATATAAGGTTAAATTTCACCCTGGGGATTTTTAGTATGGGCTTTCTGGCCAAACTTATCTTGCTGTCAAACAAAAACCTGCAGTTTTAAAACAGGAAATAGAGATTTTTTTTGTGTGTTGTTTACAACTTATGATGAGGGACACACTCATGACATGAGCTGTCCTGTTCTTGCTGATCTAAAAAGCACTATAGTGACAGCAAGAACCAATCAATTCATGCAACCTACTAGCTTTGACTTTTGAGGTCTTGAAACTTGCTTTTGATGCAGATACATTATGATCTAATGGATATTTTTTAAAGAGTGTGAAATGTGTTTTTTTTTCCCTTCCCCCCGCCTTCATTTGTTACTTTGCTAATGCAGCCACAAGAATAAAAGAATAAATACACTCAAAAGCAGAATGTTGTGTTCTACAATATCCCAGGTTAGTTAATCTATGTTATACACACCTTAACGTTTAACTTCTTTAAGTCTACCTGTAAAGGCATCTGATCACATGGGAAAATTAGTTTAATCCACCACATTGCTGAAAAAAAAACCACTACCTCTTCTGATCTTACCAGCACTTTCTGCTCATTTGAGGTGCCAGACAGGAATGATGAGACAAGAAATGAGGCTTATTAGCAGAGATATTATGTATGAATAAAGTGATCAGCCCTCAGTTTGTTGTCCCTCACCAGTTACCATGAAAGTGAGATGTTTTTTCTGAGTGTGTATCAGAGGAAAAGTATATGCCTGATGGTTTGAAATACATTTAACTCTGGTTGAAAACACCATAGTCCCCTACTAAGATCTCTAAACCATGGATTTCCATGGACCACAGTGAGAGAAAAGTGGGGCTGACCCAAAAAATCTGCAGACTTCCAAGCTGGCCAACATTCTGATGGATCTGTCAGCCCTAAACTTGGATACACATCCATTCACACAGATCACGAACAGGGAGTATAGAATAGCAGGGCTAAACTTTGTTTGAGAAACTTGCTATTAGAAATATGCCAGGATTTCACAATAAAAGGCAAAATATATTGAAATTTATGGGGTTTAAAATTTCCTCACAATTTTTAAAGTAGGCTTGTGTTTGCTTTTTTGTCTGACCCTGCTCACCTTTGCCACTGAGAAAGAGCCAATTTATGAAGGAAGCTGGCTTTTCCTAAAGGCAGATTTGAAATTTCATGCATGATGTTAGAATTTCCTAGCATTTCTCCATGCCAAGAAGAAGGCTTTCCACTCAGTTTCCCAGAAAAAGCCCACAACATTCAAGGTACATAGTTTTCAAAATGTTGAGATAATTCAGCTACAAATATTTGCAACATCCTGCCTTGGTTGTTAAAGCAAACATTGCTCAGGGAATGGATGTCTCTTCCAGGGTCTAGGAAGACCAGGGTATCTAAGTCACTCATTTTTCTCTCTGACCATCTAAAGGAAATCCCTGCACCACTCTCTTACTGAGTTTCTTTAAATGGAAGATTAAAAGTTTCTTTTTGTTATGTTTATCTTTATGATGTATTGCATACAATAGGCCCAAATACTATTTATACAATATTTTATATTTATTTTCATGCTATTCAAGAGGTATCCAGCAATTATATGGAATAAAAATTGGACTTGAATGTATAATGCTTTTTCTAAAATTTCATCATGTTTGGGTTTTGCTCCTTGTCCTTTCCAGAAAGCTTTGATGGACTACTTGCAGTCTGCTTTTTATCCTTTTTTTTTTTTTTTTTTTTTTAATTGGTAAATGAACATACTTCCTCCTTCGGTGTTAGAAATACTTCTTGGTTGTGGGAATTCACCTTTTGTTTCATCTTAAAACTCTAACAATATGGAGCAGATTGTTTGATAGTGCAGGGTGACACATGTGCTTCTTTAAACAACTGTTGTCTTTATTCTTCTGGCAGCAAATGCCATGGCTGTCAAATAAAGTAAAATTGACTCCCACAGGAAAGCTTAAGGAGTCAGATACGCCATCACAAATTCTGGCATAGACTGCTTGGAAACTTTTCTTCTTGTTTGGCAGGACATGTGTTCAGTCCCTGAACACACTGCTCGGGAGCTGTTACAAAATGCAGAAGACAATAAATACTAAGCAAGTTAAAATTTTATCTGCTTTGAGAGATAGGGGTCTGAATGTCTGAGACACGAGAGTTCAATTGACAAGAACAAGAGATCTCACACCACTCTTGTAAATGAAAGGCTGCTAGGCAGGCAGCACCTTCCCCAATGTCATGTTTTTCTTAGAACTGGGGCATATATTACACACAAATTTGAGATTATCTCCAACAATTATCTAAAATTAACTGTGGTTTTCTGATGAAAAACATTTAGAGGAGGATCTGATAATGAGTGGGCCTATTTATAATGCCTGCTATGAGAAAGAAAGGTTTGCTACTCTGATTGAAACCAAAACGCACCGTGTGTCAGAAGATGAAAGAACATTGGCTTCCTTTCCTTTGCTTATTAGCAGCAGCACTGGGATTTTATCACATCTATCAGTGGTTAACTGAAAAGGGCCAACATGAAGAAGATGTGTTCCCATTTCTGCTTCTTTCGGTGTGGCACCAGCTGCTCTCTGAGCACCTCTGCTCCCACAGAGCATTTACACACCATGGCTGTCACACAGGGCAGATCAGAGCTTTCCTGGCAGCTTTTTAACCTGTGCACCTCAGAGAGGGGCGTCAGCTTGGACAGCCAGAGCTGGTTCATGTCTGTTTGGTCCTGCACCAGGACAAGCCCCATGTGCACCTCAAGGCTTGGTAGAATGGGGCTGCTCCAGCTGCACCTCGAGGGTGTCCCAAGGAACCACCCAAAGAGCATCCCAAACATCCACCATCACCTCTGCTCACTGACACAGTGGAGCTTGGGTGCTAAAAACATGAGCTCCTGAAGAGCCATGGGCCAAACCCTTCTGCAACACCACACTAATTTAGGTGTGACTTGCCCAAGGGAGCCATGCTTTTGTTTGATTCAGAGGACTCCCAAATATGTGTGGAGTCCAGCTGGATATGGTGTTATCTATTCCTACTTATGAAAGGCTGGAGCAGTCCCAGTGCAGGAGGCTCAGAGGGAGACACAACAGCACAGGTACTCTCCAGATCAGCCCATCTGGATCTTTCCAGCCCGGAATGGCAGAGGAGAAGCAGCAGTGGTGTTACATGAAGTGTGCTTCCCTTAGTCCAGGCACTGAGTGAGAACAAGTCACTGTGTTTAGGGACTCCCCAGGCTATACTGAACACAAATTACAGGGATGGTTTTGTCAGCAGACAGTATCAGTGGAGAGGCTCCTTTTCCCAGGCCACAACGTGTTACAGGTCACAGAATGAGTCTCCAAAGAGATGCTGTGGTTTCACTCTTGGCTTTTTGCACATCTTGGACTGCACAGAGCTGAGTTCAGGGACCTGATTCACATACAAGAGAGTTACAGTGAGGAATATGTGAAAGCTCTGATTTCTAAAAGCATCTGAAACTTGGCAATTTCACCTCATGGGTAATGTCTACATGGACATATGTAAATTATTTTCTTCCTTTATATGAACCCAAAGAGAGTAAAATTCACAAAACTCATATCACCTAAAATTCACACACTGAACGAATTCACATGCTGATTAAACAAAAAAAAAAAAAAAATACAACCATTCCACTTATCCAAAAGGCTGATGGATCTTGACAAACCTTTCAATGAACCCATTGTGGCTTGTCATTTGTGGAAGCCACAGAAACCAGGTGGATTTTGTTGTAAGAAATTTTCCATAGTTCTGCTTATCAGTCATGTGAGCATGGGCAATTATTTTCACGTCATGTTTGCTAGTACTGATTTACTTTGAATTTGACTGGTCTTAAAAAAAGAAAATCTTTAATCTAAACCAAACAATCCTTAATGCAACCAAATGTTTGGATGAAGAAAGGGCAAATGTCTGTGTGTTTGTGAAAGCAGCACCAATAAAAATAACACAGGCACCATCTAAGATTGTAATGCCACCAGGCAATGCAGAATAACTAAAAGGGCCAGCTGTAACCTTGCAAGGTTGAAAGACGTTCCACTGTCTCTTCAGGATACTGGCTTTAACTGGAGAAGAGGTTTAAAAACTTTAAAAGCAGTCACTCCAAAATGTTTGCAAATCTGACTGCTTCTTTTGTCTTCCATTTTTAGAAAGGACAACTTTTTAGAATTTTCTGCATGAGAAATGTTTTCTCAGCTGCTAAAGCTAATTAGGAGACACAAGGATCAGTTTTGTTATATTTTCCTCTGAAAAGAAGTGAAGTTATTTCATGCAATTTTTTACCCAACTCTGCTGTGTGATGAGCTGCATACAGAGCATTTTATTTATACCACTTTATCTCACACCTGTTTGGATACTGGCTGTTTTATGGTATTTAAACATACTATTTCTTGCCAATTGCTTTATCTCCACAGTTCCTGCTTTTGCTGCAAATGTTTCTTATTAACTGTAGAAGAAACATCAATTGCTCCCTGCACATTATTAGCGAGGACAAAAATAACACAATTGTTAGTTACTTCCAACATGTTATCACTGCAGACCTATAAAGCAGACATTCTTTCAAAATATTGTAGAGGCTCTTTTACTCCATTGAAAATAAATAATACATGCTTTAAGGACTTGTTATTTCACTGGAATTTTGTTTTTAAATGGAAAAAAAAAAAAGCCAAAACTCACTAAGTTTCACTGCTGTGCAGTGTGCTGTCTTAGGTATTTTGTTGAGCACACCTCTGGAGCTGCAGACCTAGAAAATGTCAGGCAAAGCCCACAATGGGGGCACACAAGATTATTCATGCAGATAATGTGTAATCCCTCAGGGATGCCCTCCTCTGCTCTGGGTATTTCTCCCTATAGCCTCATTTCATGGGTCAGTGATTTTCAACCCTGCAAGTAGGAAGGAGGTGGGGGCCACCTCTCTGCAGATGCTGTTTTGGGGCTCTGCACTGCTCAGAGCCCTCGGGAGCACTCAAGGACTTCCTCTGCCCTGAGCCCCTCTGGGGGAGCCCTGCAGTGTCCAAACTGCAGAGGTGACGTGAGTCACACCGAGATCACCTGGCAGGGATTGTTTTGGCACGGAGGCCAATGAATGCTGGTGCTTCTCGAACCTTCCCCTGTCACAGCAGCTGCAGAGCCACGAGCTGAGCAAGCCAGGGCAATGGTGCTGAGTGTGTCCACACCCGGCCTTTAGGCAGCGTGTCCTGGCATCCCCATTCCCAGGACAGAGGCTCTTTCCAGCTTGCACCAACTCTGAGCAGCCCAGGCTGAATGTTCAACCTCTATTAATTGCCCATAACCCTATATTGTATTGCTATATTGATGGCTAGATAGAGATCAGACAAGGGGAGAAGAAGTGCTGAAGTAGGTGTCCCTGGCTGCAGAGTTCTGGATCTTTACCTCAGCATTTGCAAGGGCTGATTTCAATGCAGTTGTCAGGCAAATATGCCCTGATTGCAGCTGGGACACAACAGGACTGCCTGGAGAGAGGAGTTAACTTTCAAAGCAAGCTGCTGTAGCCAGGATGCCTCACTTCATGGCTGCTTTCTGAAGTAGATTCTTTCATCCACAGCCAGAGCACACACCACCCTCCATCCTTCTTCCTTGGGTGGTGTTTTTACTGGAGGCATTGCTGGATCTGAGCTTCATTTTATCCTGCCTTACTGCTACTGTTTAAAAACCCGTCCAACTTGAAGACACGTGTCAGTGTTGCATTTAGGGCTCCAGCTTATCGTCTCTTGTTTCTTTATAACCAAAATAGCACCATTTGAAATAACCTACATACCTGGTAATGAAGGTAGCCCTACATGAGCTCTTCACAATGAAACTTCCCTTACTAATCTGGGATTGAAGAAAAAGCAGAATTTCCAAAGGACAGAATTCCTGACCTGAACTTGCCTTCGGTGATCCTCAAAGGCTGGAGTTTAGTTCTGAAACCGCAAACTTAATAGGGTTGTTTTTTGGCTGGGTATTTTTGTCATTTCCTTTAGGCTTTGCTGTATCAACATGAAACTCAAAAAGCCCAATTTGCATTTGCACTCAGGTGCATTTGCACTCCCCTTTGTTAAAACAAACAAACAAACAAGCAAACCAGTTTTTCAAAGCTCATTCCCTACAAGCCTAATGAGAGGTTTCTTCCACTAAAACACCTGGTTTTAGTCATTGCTGGTTGCAGTATACTGACAATTCATCTGTTCTCAAAATGCAGGGAAAGCAGTGTTAATCCTGTGCCTGGGGAACTACCACAAGCCCAGCCAAAATGGCTCTTGTGACTATAATCATTCATTGCTCTTAGATATTTTATGGTGAATCAGAAAATGGATTCTATTTATATGAGCATTTCTTAAACTAACAGTGGGACTTTTGTGCAAGTGAGAAGTAGGCTCCAAACCTGTGCACATTAAACAGAGATGTGTGACTGATGAATCACACAAGAGCCAACAGTGCCTGATTTCATTAGCTTTATTAATTTCTGTAACACAAACCATTTAATAGAGGCCTCATCTTCAAGGAAAAGTTTTTAAAGATTTGCAGAGAAGAAAATAAAAGTTAACTTGGTTTGGATGTGAGATGTGCCAAGCTACCTGCAAAACACAGCACAGCAAAGTGTCTGCTCAAAAATGCTGTAAAAAGATTCTCTCTGCACTGTGGGCTGCTGCTGGTAAACCTAGACCTGTAAATCACACTTCAGCCATGAACATTTTCCAAGTACTTCCCAACAATATATCACATTGCTCAACATTTTAAGACTGTCTGACAGGAGACCGTGTATACTGGTAGCAAGTTAAATAGATATGGGCTGGTGACACAGACCCATCATCCTTCCATGCTTCAAATTTAAACCTGCTTTCTCCCACTTTCATGGTGTTTTAGTACTTTTTTATTCCTTAAATTTGTTATCATTAGGCAAGAATGACCTAAGCTAGATTTTGAAATCTGAACTTGTTTTTTATTTTGGTTCTAAGTCACTTCCAAGCCCAGAGGACCATTTGTATATGCTGTATATATAACCTCATGAAAACAGGGATTCCTAGAAGACTTTGGCAAAGAGAATTTAAAGATTGAGATTTCTCTGTGGTTGAGCACAACCCTTGTCTTAATTTCTCAACTCAAAACCCAGAGTAGCCCTTAGTTGAATTCACCTCCAGGCATGAACATCTTTCTCCCCATTCCATATTTTATGCTGTATTTATTTTTGACATGGGTTAAAATCAGTCTGGTTTCTTTGGTATGGGCAGTCCTATCTGATTCTGAGATGTGCACTTAGTTGTTCACCTCTGGTTTAAAAATGTTGCTCAACCCACCAAACAATAGATACTCAGGGAAAGAATTCTCAGTGTAGGAGAGCTTGTATATTCTTTACTATCACAGTGAAGATTTAAGTTCCACCTCAGTGTTTTCATAACTTTACACAGTTGTTGCAATAATTTATCTATAGTCAGAACTATAGTTCTTGTTTTACTGCTTAATGTTTAAAAATCCTTAACAAGTGTCAAAGCAGAAATGAATTATGTTTTATCTATTTCAGAGCTCGTAATTAAATTGCTTTTTCTTGCACTAAGACAAAACCAGGGAAAAAAAGGCAAACTCCTACCAGAAATGCTCACCAATAGCATATTTTCATCAGCACACTGCAGAAGGCAAGAGCAGTTAATACAAACCTGGGTGTAATTATTTACTGAGCAGTTTGCAGGGCATCCGTGCCCACTCTGTTTGTAAACTGGCCAACGTTCTGACTCACGTAGGAGACACATGTAAAATATCTGTCCTACAGAAGCCTCACTGCAAATAAATAAGACTATGTGGGATGTCTCCCACAGCTCATACCACATCACAGCCCCTCTTACACAAGAGATCTGTAGGCACAGCAGAGATACCAGCGTGCCCATCTGCACCTTCATCATCCCTTTATCGCAGGGCTGCTTACAGCTCTCCTCTTTGTAGGCAGGTAACAAAGCCAACACGAAATTGGCTGTTCAGCTCAAGCACTGAGCAGGCACAAACCATGTGAAAACCACCTTCCTCTTCAGCAGGGCAGACAAAGCTCAGCTCAGCTCAGCTCCCCTGGCAGGTTTACAGCCCTGTGTGCTCTGCTCGGGGGCAGTAGGGGATTCCTGCAGCACCACCTTCAGAGAGCCACTCTTGGGAGAGCAGATGGAGACAGGAGTGCCCTGTCTGGTGAAGGAGGTGCCATCTGTGCCAGTAGCTAAGAAGCAATCTGTACACAGAGCTCAAGAAGCAATGGCAACCAGCTGCTGGTGCTGAGCGCCACGGAGGAGTCCCATTCACAGCAACAAATCCGTGCAGTCCCGGCCTGGGAACATCCCACCAAAAACACAGCTCTTGTGCTGGGCCAACGCTGCTCAGAGATGAAGAGCTGGAGGTGTTCAGCTCAGCAAGCAAAATTCATTTGGAAAGGGTCTTAGGGCATGATTGAAAAGCCACTAAAGTGAGCAGTGTGACCTGCCACTGGCTGTTGCCTCGTGGGGCTGGCTCACACCGGGGAGAACTGGCCCCCTCCCTTCCAGGCCCCTTTGGCTCACAATTTGTCCTAATGTTTCAAAAGCTTCACATACTTTCAGAGCATGTCCTCAGCTTTGGGAGGTGAATTGCTGGGAATTTGTTTCTAATATAGGTAATTTAAACCAACTATACAAATATGTGGTGGATTACTTGACATATGGTGACTGGTGGATTTTGACATATTTCAGATCGATGATAAGACTGCGCCTAAAAAATGGCAAAACAAAAAAACAAAACCAAAAAGCTGAAAAAATATCTCTTTCTGTTTCTGTTTATATACTGCAATTATGAGGCAAAAAACCCCAAACTTGTCTTGTTGCATTCTTTGTTGACATACCAGAGCTGGTCAGTGAAGGAAAATGGACTTGAAATAAATTCATGACCTTTTTAATTTCTGAAGGGGGAATTCCCTTGGGAATATTATTATTTTTCTAGAAGCCTGCTGCAGATAATAGATGTGCTTTATGTCTTTAATGATGGCTGTTGTGAAGCTCATAGAAGAGCAATTGCAAGCTACACTGCAGCTTCAGAAAGTTGTACTTTAACACACCAATTACTATTAATGAAACACTTGGAGAAAGATTTACAAAACCAGGCCATCTCTTTAATTATTAGCTGTGCATTTTTTCATTCAGTAGTTTTCTTCCTGACCTCACTGATACTTTTGGGAAATCAATTAATTCTGTGGGAATCTGTGGAGCTCATTGGTTCGTATAAAACTGCAATGAAAAGCTTCTTCCAAAAAAAAAAAATAAGCCACATTAAACTTTATTTAAAAACATACCAGAAGAGCTTCATCTCCATTAAAGTCTACTTTTTGGTCCTTTATGATTTTCAAGTCTTTAGTAAGAACCAGATTCTGAAGTAAGATTAGAGCAGTGCATCAGTTTCCAATTGATTGCCTCACAGATGTTTAAAAGGAAGTATGTTATCAATAGAGATTATTATCTCTATCAAAATATTCAGTGAATACTAATGTTATTCTTTTCTCATTTAAATATAAAGATCAAGCCAAGACCCTGCTTGCTTGAAGTCAAAAAACCCACTATCAATTGAGCAAACTGCTCCGTGAATATTTTAAATAGATTTAATTTTTTTTTTTCATACAGGATTTAGATGTGATTTCATGTCCTGTTCTAAGATCAGTATTTGGAATGAGAACATTGCTGTCTCACATACACCTAGACCTGAAAAACTAAAATATCCAGAAAGAAAACTGATTTCAAATTCTCTTTCTTGAACTTCTTTAATTAATTAAATACGTAAATAAAGAGATATTTTTTTCTGAAGTATTTCTAGAGGAGAGGAGAGGAGAGGAGAGGAGAGGAGAGGAGAGGAGAGGAGAGGAGAGGAGAGGAGAGGAGAGGAGAGGAGAGGAGAGGAGAGGAGAGGAGAGGAGAGGAGAGGAGAGGAGAGGAGAGGAGAGGAGAGGAGAGGAGAGGAGAGGAGAGGAGAGGAGAGGAGAGGAGAGGAGAGGAGAGGAGAGGAGAGGAGAGGAGAGGAGAGGAGAGGAGAGGAGAGGAGAGGAGAGGAGAGGAGAGGAGAGGAGAGATGATGGCATGGGGGCCCTACAGACCCGGGAGTGGGCAAAAGGCATGGCTCATTATTCCCTCAAGGACTCCACATGCCAGTCTGTGCAATCTGATTTGCAATCAATTGCAAGTGATTACACATTGTTTATCATCGATTGGCACAAGGAATCCTTGAGAGAATAATGAGCTGCAGCTGATGACAATCAGAGACTACTGTCTCATTGCAAGTTTGATTGCACATCCTTCCACTGGTGCAATCGAGCACCCACCAGCACCACAAAGCACCACTGAAAATAATAAATAAATAAATAAATAAATAAATAAATAAATAAATAAATAAATAAATAAATAGATGATGGTACCAGAAAGCAAAACATTAAAAGCCCTTCTGAGAAATGAAGGCTGAGTGGAAGTTCTTGAGTGTAATATTAGAAAGGTTAACATCGTTAGAATGCTTTGGGTTAGAAATACAATAAAAAGGTGTCAGTAGATCTTCCAGCTTTTCTTTTGACAAAATAAAATCTGAACAATGGGCAAACTTTTCTGTACACAAGCAGGATAAATTTGGACCAAGGCATCTAAAGGAAATCTATTCTTTTGAAATAAAGCCTGCAGCCAAGTTGGAAGTTTAGAAAGATGGAAATTTTAAGACAATCTGCTAATACCTCCTGGTTATCAGAAACTCACCTGTTCTTCTCAACATGGGCTGTCTTTCTATCAGCAAATGCACAAAGAGCAAAAGTAAATTATTTTATCCTGCTGGAGCTGTGAGCTTTATCAATGCAGTGTACAGCTCTTTGAAAGTGAAACACTCTGGCCCCTGTGTTTTAGAAAAGAGCAACTAAAATTTCAGTAATCAGCAGATCTAGACGAATACTCTCACGAAAGGGAGCTCATCCCTGGCTTTATGTTATGGTTTAGGGACAGGAGCCATTAAGGATGGTGTATTCATTCCTCTGTGTATTCATTTTGTGCCTGGCATGGTGTACAGGACGACCAATGCCTGTGACAGATTCTGAAGCTACAAATAAAGTAGCAGCAAATGCAATCATGTCTTGTATCTGTCTCAGTGACAATGATTATGATGAAAAATATAGATTCCTTCATTAGGGATTTAAGTTTTGGAAGTTTATGTTCAAATCTTGAAAACTTTTTTGCTGTCCCAGCAGTGTCAGCAGGAGTTTTGCCACTGCCTGTGCTGGAGCTAAGATGTTTGCCTTCTGATCAGCTCTGTGAAAATAAAGCAAAATAATTACTTTGGGATCTTGTGTTTCATGGAGCTATCACATAGATCGCACTGCCTCCCTAGTGGCCAGCTGTCCACCACCTCCAGCATGGGTTAATTCCCTGTGTAGGCCAGCTTGTATGTTCCCCAGGATCTGTGACTCCTATTTTTAGCATTTCAGACAACATGGATTCCAGCTGGGTTATCTCATTTAGGAGATTATTCAAAAAAACCTCACTATTGTGAAATATTCTGGAGTAGCAATAATCTGGTGGCTGAATCAGGTGCCCAGAGATCTCAATAAATCTGTGGAAATGAGGAGATAAAAATTGTTTCATTACATGCCAGAGAAACAAGTGATCAGGTTTCATTTAGATCTTGTTTTCCATGGGTCTCCCTACACCAAGCTCCGTCAGAGACCCTCTTTGGAGCCTGTGGGCCCTAAATAAAATCCTCTCATTTAACCTTCACCCAGTTCCCCAGGCAGAACAGAGCCAAGTCAACAGCCTCCCCAGTTCACAGTCTAATGTTTAAATACACCCACAAACTCAGAACTGTCCAACAAAAGCCACCAAGCATGACTTAGTCCTCTCCTTTGGTGAGAAATGTCAGGTAGAGCTGTACCAGCTTGTTAGCACAGAATACAGTGTGCTTGGTCTCAAACTGTTAATCAATATCTCTATCTGAGAGGTGACATTTCAACAGCTGTGGAACGCTGGAGCCTGTTAGAATCTCTTTTTTTTTTTTTTTTCAAGTGTCAGATTATAAACTTCATAAATAACTGATGAGCACACCTCTAACAACACCACGTGTGTTTGTGTGTGCCTGTGTCAGCACCTTTCTGGATGTAAGCACGGTGACCCTGGAAAAAATAGAATGTACTTCTTTACACACCTGCCCTGTGCTGTAAAATTTTAATTAAGCACTGACATACCCTGAGCCATTTAAACACCCCCAGACCCTGGAGAGGTGAAAGGAATCACAGAAACACAAGGCTGGAAGAGATCTGGAGGGGCTGACTGGTCCATCCTCTTGCCCCAGGGCCAGACTTAAGAAATCCCTAGTACATCTCTGTTGAATTCATTCCTTAAAACCACCTTGAAATGGAACATCCACCACCTCCTCAGGCAATCTGTTTCACTGCTTCTAATGTCCAAACTATCAAAGAGGATTTTCCTAATATTTAACATGATAAACTTCCTGGAGTTTAACCACACAGAAAAATAACCAAGCAGGGCAAGGCAAAAAATGGTGGGGAGAAAGAGATTGGTGTGAAAAGGGGAGTTGGATGAAGAAAAGAAATATTTTAACTGGAAAATTTACTTGGAAGGAAGTGAATGTCAAGAGGAAAGGCCATGCAGAGGAGGACATGTAGCTCCCTGCACAGAGCTGTAAGAAAACATTTTCTCGGGGGAAGGAAAAAAGTCTCTGAGAGTAAGAATTTTCCTTTCAATGTTTTTCTCTTTCCACCTTCTTACTTTTGCACTTTTCCATGCTTCTCAGTATTCCACTTTCCAACTGTGCTGTAGGTTTTTTTTCCCCTATAGTTAGAGGGTTTTTTCCTTCTATAGGTTTTATTGACCAAACAATGTATTAAATTGTCAGGATGCAGTATGCTCAGGGAATTTCTGAGGCCAAACCAGCATCAGTGACTGTAGAGGAATGCATACTCCAGTACAAAAAAAAATTCAGACATCTTTCTCTGCTTGTACATATTAATACCTACTTACACATTGTGAAAAGCTCAGGAAGGAAAATTTTAACTAATCTTATATATATCTTACATACAAACTTGCTTTTGAAAGGCTTTTAATTTTCTTAGCCCTCTCAACACTTCCCTGAGACATTGGCAGTCCTTCTTTAAATGAAATGATAAGAGCAACACAGGTGGATATAAAAGGAAAAAACAAGAAATTAAATTATATCAAAGAGAAAATGCTGCTAAGAAAATATGTCTCAGTTTGTTGCTATCAGGCTTGTGGTGTGAGACAAAAATAAAGTTTCTTTATGACTTTGACCTCTCAAATGTTGCAGTGACATTATAATTTAATCATAAGCTAATAATTTACCAATTCTCTACTTTTGAGTAACAGAGAGTCATTGTGAGAACAGCAGTGAATTTTCAGCTCTACTTGTGTCTTCATCAAGGCTATAAAAACTTTTTACAAAAGACCACAAGAAAACCAGTGAGGTGATCACACACAATAGGAGAGCTGAAGTTATCAATACAGTAATTTACAATAATTGTATTTGCAAATTGAACATCATTACAATAACAATAACTATAAAATCCCAAAAAGATACTTGATGCTCTTGAGTAATTACATGCAAATAATTTGTATCTAATTCCAGACTCTGGCACGCTCTAGCCTAGCCTTTCTCAGAAATACTTGCTGGCAATGAAAAAATAAGATGCTGCCCAGGCCACCTCTGCTGGGAAAGCTTTGTGTTATGCAAGAAGGGTTCAGATTTGGCAAAGAGAAACAGTGCATCCACAGAGAAACCTCTGAAGGATCCCAGTTTGTCCCTTGCACACGTGATAACAGCATTTATGAGATGATTCCTGTCGAGGTCTTTGGCTCCACCTCCTCACATCCCTTCTGCTGGCTCGTGCTGAGCTGTGCCCCCTCAGCAGCGTGGACACAGTTATTTGGCACTGGCCAAACCAAGACAGGGAGGAGAAGACCTTCTGCAATCTTAGCTAATGTTTTCCTTTCCCACGCTGATGAGTGAGGAGCAGGAGAATTTGATCCTCCTCTGCCCAGCCGGCGGAATGTTTGTCACCAAATTTTTATACTCCCACATCTTAACTGAAGAAAGGAACTAAGGATTATTTCTGGACCATAGCTCTTCTTTTGGCTAGTTCTAGGGAGGCTTGTGCAGACCTCCAGAGACAAAGAAAGCTAAACAAATGAAACAGAGGGAGAAAGGGAGAGTGTGGGGACTTTGGAGAGTGCAAAGACTTTAATGTCCAAAAGTAAAAACAAATCAAAGTGCAAGGGCTTAGTTTCACAAGCATATATTTTTGACAAATGTATATTATTCATTAATAATCTATATGTCTTGACACAAAGTTCTATGTTATATCTCACTATGGATATTGATTTTCATCTACTTTGCTCTGTACATGTTCAGTTTCAACTTTTAAAGGAAGAAAGGGATTGAGGTAGAGAACAGTGAAATGGGAAAGAGGGTAACAGACACTTTTTCTGCTTTGCTTCATGATCACTGACCGAGTGATGGCTGAGATGATCATCCTGTGTAGTATACACTGATTATTTTTTGAAAATTCAACCACTGTCGGACACAAGGAAAAGTTATGTGTCTCTGTGTACAGACAGACATTCCAGGTGTACCAGTGGACTGGCTAGATTGGTTTTGGGTGCCACTACCTGTGGAAAAAGGTGTGATGAAAATCTATACTGACCTCCAGAGATGTTGGAAGAGAGAGGCTTCTGCCCTAAACTCCTGCTAGGCTAAGCAGGAGGAAAAGGGATTCCCCTGGGGCAGAAACGGTGGCACCTCTGCAGGCTGCAGTGCTCAGAGTGTGACAGGGCCCTGGGCAGGGCGCTGTGCAGGCAGCTGCCTGTCTGTGCTCCCCGTGTGGATTTCAATATGAAAGGTGTGTGCTGCCAGATCCCAAATCACAAGCATCAGTTGTTGTTTGCTGTTATTATAAGCATCCCCACACTGCTTTTCCTCTTGGGCAAGAGTGTGTGTATCTGTGTGTGTACACACATATATAAATCCACATATGTAGAGGTATGCAGATCATATAAATAAAACCAATACCATCTACAAGCTTGGCTTTGATGTTAATGACGTAAAACAAGGCGTTTTATTTGGAGTAGCTGGTGGATAAATATTGTTGCAGGCATCACATAACAAGCAAACTTGAAACTCCTTGGTGCTGCAGCGTTGAGGCTCTGTATAATTAGGTCAGTGTTATAGCTAAGGGGAGGAGGAGCCAGCCCTGAATGATGCAAAATCCTTTCATTTAGAAAGCTTTTCCTGTGGGGGTAACTGAGCATCACCTCCGTCTGATGTTGAGGGAGGTCTGTTCAATGTTTAAGGTTTTTCTGGAGGAATCTGTAAAAGACAAAGCTGTGACATGTCGTTCTCTGCTAGCTTGGAGTAAACTATCCAAAAGCACTCCAGATGCAGAAATGACTGCCTGAGTGGAAGACAGGGTAGGTAGAGGGTAAATCTCCCTGAAACCAGAGCATCAGCTTGCAGGTCTTTACATTCTAGCATATACATCAGACACTCCTGGGAAGGGTGACACTCAGAAAAGAAGTCATAATTATTTGTTTTGGATATTAAGTTATGTGCTAAAGAACACATGTACCTCGGGACTTCTAGCTCTAACAGCTACTTAAGTTTCAGTAAACGGAGTGAACAAATGAACCGAGTGAAAATGAGAAGGAAGCTTCTGACTCACATCCTCTCTCTCCTGACTGTAATAAGAAATGTCTTGAAAGCAAAATGTATTATTTTATGTTATCAATAACCTCCCCATTGAGTTTATGACAGAGTTATTTACCTCCATCTGAACGTTAAAGAGGGGTTGGGGACAGAAAAACATGCAATTTTTTTGAGATGTTTCAAAAATTTGATTGTGTGCAGATCAGAATGAAGTTGTTCTAAATTAAACAAAGTATAACCTGAGAGAACATTAATGATAGCTGCATAACGAGGGAATTAACTTGGCAGGTCAGAGACCCAGACAAGGATCTCCAAACTTCTTGCAAAACCTTTGTCTTGAAATTCATACCTTTTGACCAAAAGTTGTGATTTTGTCAAAGCAGCTCTTTTCAGCAAAGATATTTTAACCAGCTCACCAGCATGCTAATTTCCCCTCTTCTCATTCTCCACTTGACTTCCTCCAGTGTTTTGGGTTGCAATGCCAGAGCAGCGGCAATCAATAGCCCAGAAAATTGTAGTATTGCATGTCGCTGTAATGACTCGAATGCTGGTATCTGTGTTCACTTCTTATCTGGCTGTGATGATGCCTCCTGATTGGAAAAGAGGGGCACTTGCAACAAAGCTCCTCTGAAATTATCCTCCCAATGTGTGCGTGAGGCAGCTGGAAACCTTGTGATAACAAGCAAGTCAATCTTCACTTTCTCATTGTCTTTGTTCAGGTGAGTCTCTCACCTGCCCAGAGGACTTGGCAGAGGAGCTTTCCTGCACTTGGCTCTAGAAAAGAGGGGAAGAGGGACAGGGTTCTTCTTTTTGGTTAGGAAACTATTACTCCACATGGTCTGAGGGATTTTTAAGTCCCATCCATTTATTCTGTGAGATGGAAAATATTGAAATGCGATTACCTGGAGATTACCACGAAATGTGAATACGTGTGAAATGCACAAGTACTGTGTTGATTGTGGCTCCTCATATTTTCCTGTCTTGCAGATGCAATGGGGTTTATGGTGGAGTTCTCTCTCTGAATAAGATCTCTCCACATCTCTGTCTCCTGAACTATTATTCCCTGGTTTCCAGTTTTGTAATATTCAAAAAGTGCAGTAAGTTGTGCTGCTAATCTCCCTTAGATTTCATATAGCTCTTGTGGATGCACGGCACAGGGTATGGGGGAATGAGGCTCCAGCTCAGGGGGGAAAAGAGCTGGGCTCAGAAAGGTTGATAGAGAAGTGGATTTTCTGTGAGGGAAACAGGGAATTTGATGGGACAAGAAAAATAGTTGAGCTTTGGCTGTATTTCCAAATTTATGTGAGAAGCAAATGCGCAGAGAAGGCTGTTTAGGGGATTCTTGGTGGAATAGAGTAATGCCACTTATTGCTGTGGGTTAATAGGGGACATAATCAGCCTGCTAACAAAAGGGACATGTATTGTTTAAGACATTCTTTGTTCTTCCTCTCTTCTTGTTCCCTCAGGTTTCATGAGTGATGAAAAAGGCATTCTGATAAACTTCTTAACAGGAAGAGAGATAGAAATCTGATTTATTTGCTTTCTATACTGCTGTGAGAAGTGTTTTGTAGTGGTTGAGTATGTTCAGTGGTAGAAGTCCTTACAATTACTCTCCTTTGCCTTGTGCTCTCCAAAGTGTTGGGGAAGGAGCGTGGTGCAAATGTGGTGCTCTCTGTCCCTGTCTCTGACAGTTCTCTGGAGGAGGTGGAGGCAGCTGTTTAAGCACTGTTCAATACTTTCCAGAAGTAAAACCCCCTTCAGTGTAAACCCAGGCCGAGGTTCTGGGCTTCCTTCAGTGGCAGAGATGGAAGATGTCTCCAACCAGATCCCCAAAACGTGTGTGTGTGTGTGTTTTCCCATCCCCAGCTAATGCCAAGTTTCTTCTAGAGCTTACAATGGATGCCTGTGGGCTGAGGACATCACGCATGGTGTGATGTCACCAGGGCAACCTTCTGAGAGCTAGAATGAAAATCTGGTGAGGTCAGATTAAATCATATGTCGTGCTTTCAATAAAGCACATTTTCTTTACCCCGAGTTTGTCTTGGGAGATGACAATGAATTCCTTTGATACAAATGAAGAAGGAGCAACTTCTGCTGAACACTTTTGTAGGAGCTGTTTTTAATTCTTCTAGTTTTTTTTTTTTTTTAGTCTGCAAGAAACCCTCCTGTGTATGCTGCTCTCATTACATACAGAGCTGTTCACCCAGCATAGTTGAGACACAGCATTTTAAAGTCTGCAATTGGTGTTTTTTCTCTTCAAGAGGGTGTTAGCAGAAGGTTACAATTATACATACATTTTAATATGTAACCCTCTATTGTAAACAATTCACTCTTAATATGTCTGGCTTTTGTTTGCTATGAAGTTCTACATTTTATCTGGATAAATGATTCGCTTGGCTCTACAGTAGTTTCTCCATATAGGTACAATCTCACTCCAGTCATCCTAGATTATTTTTTAACATAATCTAATTTAAAAAGAAAACCTCCTCCCTGTTTATAAAAATATTATTTGTTCCTGGCTTTCATACATATATTTGGAGGAAAGAAATGAGTGATACTGAATAATGACTAGCACTCAGTCTCTCTAACCACAAATTATGCACCTCTATTTGCAATTTATTCCAAATGTTCATTGTTGTTGGGGTTTCTCTTTGTGTGTTCTCTCATCTTGCCGTGCATATTCATGCTCACAGCTCCCCTGAATCCATATGCAGAAACACAAGTACCCGAGCTGGATTGTGGAGTGTGAGCTCCTGTAAAGGCACAGACACTTCTGTGGTTGCTGTGAGATTGGGTTTAGACACAAAAACGAGTGGGTGGAGAAATACAAAGACCAACTATTGCACCACCCCAGCACGATTTATTCCATATAGAAATGGGGGCATAAGTATCTGCTGTTGATATTGGAGCAAAGCAGAAATAGGGAGGAATTGTTTCTGTGCTGCCTCAGAAGGGAATATCTTCCTCCCTCTTCTTTCTTGGGGTGTGTCCTTGAGATACCATCTAGTTCTGTCATCTATAAATAACAAATATTTCTGTAGCACAAACGCAGATGCCTATCTGAATAAGATCTCTCTTACAACAAGTTTATTATGTGGCAATGTAGGAGAGGAACCTCTGGATGGAAACACTGGAAAACACTTCTCTTCCCACCAGAGAAAAGCCTTTGCTCAAGATACTTTGGATGCCAGGTTAGGGTAATGACAGCAAAGGGCTGTGGGGGCTTATCCCACTCAACACAAGCTGTATGTGTTTCCTCAGCATTTGAGGAATACTCTAAAATCAGTGCTCTCTGTGTCCCCACAGAAGCAGCAAAGAAATGGGGATAAACCCTCCCTGGCTTTTGTACTCCCGCATTTTTGTCACTGATGACAGTGAAATGGGAAAATGGCACCAAAAAGTTGAAGTTTCTCGCTGAGGATCCAGAGACAGGCATTGGGAGCACAGAAAGGGGTTTTAGTTTGCTTAGTTAGAGAAGAGCACAGTTTCTAATCCCACAGGGTTTTTCTTTCACAGACTGTAGAAATAAATGTTCTTTAAGAAGTCAGCTCCTTGGACATCCCTGGGTTGAAGTGTGCAGACAGATGGTCCTGAGTAGCTTCACACTCAGGTGTCTGCATTAATGATTTCTTGATCTGTGGAGTAACTGCTCCAGAGAAGATCCAAGCTGGGTGAGAGGGACAGCACCAGGCAAAATCCTGTCTCCCCCAGAATCAAGGGCAGCATTCCTCAGGTACCAGCTCCCACTAGTCCAGCCTCCCACCTTCCCTGTTTGCCCAGAAGTGATGTTGTGAACTATGAAATAAATAAATCAGTTCTGCTTAATGGCATTCTCTGGTCAACCATAGATCTAATACCTACAGAACCAGAAATTCTGAATACAGAGGTATATCAGTCATGGAGAGGGAAATGCAGCTCTTTCTTCCCAGACAATGCAAAAGACCATTTTTTTTCAATGTTAATTCCCTATGTCAAGGTTTTGCACAGGTATTAATTAACTTTAATACACACTTCATACACGGTTACTAATCTACTTTCTGTTCTTTCTAAGCAAGATAAATAATACCTTCCAACTCTAGCCTCTCAGAAGATTGCAGGCCCAGCATAATATTATGAAATGGAGAAGACTGTGTCTATTTTTTACCCAGAAATAATGTATAATGTACTGAAGTCTAAAGCCAAATTAGCTGATGGCTTGGAAATGGTAGGCAATACATTGCATTAGTGATCACCACCAGCTCCAGAGTTAGGCAATTCCACCATGGAAAGACTCCAGGCAGCTCTGGAGTCCAAATGAGGAGTTTGTCAGCTTGGGAAATACAAGCATGGGAGTTTATGGGACTGAGATGACCTTTCATATGAGCAGAGTGTAGTTAAGAGATAAGTGTGCAGGCTCTGGGTTGACTTTATCTTCCATCTGACTTCCCTGCTGAGGAACATCAACCTACTGTGCGTAACATCAGCTCTGCCCTGATGCTCCTGTGGCTCAAGCTAAAAAGGCAAGGTTTCAACTGATTTGGGACTGTCATAGGTGGATGAGAGGCATGTTAAGATGCTATTTAGGGTCAAAAAAAAACAGGGAAAATGAGCCTGTACAGCTAAAGGCCTGCAGTTCACTAGAGCTGAGCACACACAGGCGTGCCCAGGCAGAAGGTGTGTGGATGGGGAAACAAATCCCAGAATTAGTAGCTTGAAAAAGACCCAGGGCAGAGAGGTGACTTAAACACAGCCACAGAAGCATGGACAGGAATGGTGAATGCAGCTTCCTTGTGTGCTAAACTAAGACAGTCTCCTCAGGACAATTTTCAAATTGTACTGAAAGTTTTCCATTCTTAAAGAAAAAAATACTGCAAACAAAATTAGGAGCTTTGTTTTTTAACCTTTATGTTAAATACATTAAAAATGAACCTTTCAGTATTTATTTTCACTGGGAAAATGGGTAAATTAGGTATAGCTGTGATGGTGAGTGAGAAGACAGGAGCACTAACCTGGCTTCTTCCCTTGCCAGTCTGGTTCAGTGAGAGCAGCATGGGGTTTTGCATTTCTGAAAGTGAAACCACTTATTTGGGAGAATTGAATAAACAAGTTTACCTGCATCTGTACCTCGAGTTCCTCCCTCTAAGGCCCATGCACATCCTTACCCTGCTTTTCATAGCCTCAACAGATAAAATGAGCTGTAATTACACCTCAATGATGTTTCTTTCCTCTTGTGGATGCTCTGTTGGGCAGCAAGCCCTAACAGCCTGACTCCTTACCCTGCTACTCCACTATTACACTTTGATATAATCCATTGGACCAGTGGTCTCAGGAGCTGGAGTAATAGAACAAAATTATTTCATCACTGGATGTGAAAATCTTTTGAACTCCCTTATGCTGCTGTCAACTGAGTTGTTGCCTCCAGTCTAGTTGTTTCCATTTTCTGAAGACATCCAAAAATCCTCTGCAATTTTTTCTTGGCTTTCAGGCGTATTTCATGGAATGGTTTGGGTTGGAAGAGACTGTAAAGATCACCTAGTTCCAATCCCCTCTCAATTTTATTTGTTGAAATTGAGAACACGTCAAAATTCTCTCCCAAGGTGGGAACCCTGAAGTATTCATTTCCTGAAAAGTTCAGCTTTACTAATCACAATCAGACACTCCCCAACATAACAGGTCCTCCTGGGCTTGTAACAACCTTCTCAGAAATCTCACTTCCCATCTCCTATGATAATATTATCTTGATGGTGGCTTTGAGTCATTTTGGGGATACTTACATGGTATCTACTGAAGTTCCTCCTGCATTTAAGGGCCTCAACCAAAGTCCAGTGAGAGATTTTCCACCTACTTCAAAAAGAGTAAGATAAGGCACTTGAAAAGATCATTCATTTAGAGAAAATAAGTTCTCTTTGCAAGTAGATACATGCTGCTGGGCTTGAATCTTTGCTAAAGGGATTGTAGGCTCTATAGTGTGTGTGTGAGTCATGCTGGTGAATCAGAGTTTTCCCTGGTTTTCAAACTGTGGTTTTCTTTGTAATAAAGCATACATTGTACTTTCATAGCCAAAGCTCCACCATCACATCCCTTTCTCAAATGTACACGCTAAATGGGAGAAGCTATCCGTGGGCTTAAGTTTCTCACACAAATAAAAGGGGAATTACCAGAATTACACACTTTTGTTTGTTTGTTTGTTTCCAAATTGGATCTTTTTTAAGGTGCAATATCAGTTTCTTGCAATAGTTTCAAAATACAGGAACGGTTAAACTGCTAAGTATTTTGGGCAGGAGTCAGGCATTTCTGTCAGCTAAGTTACCTTCTGTAAATCTAACTTCTCTGGGGAAAAATGCACCCATTTTTCCAGGGAGTAACTGATTGCTACTCTATGATGAATGTTGAGCTCAACAAAAAACATATGATATACTGCATGGTGCTAATTATCTGATATTTTGCTGTTCTGTCTTCATACCTCTCTCTTCAGTATTAATCCTCTAGGCATTTCTGTTGTGGAAATGGTCTTGAAGCCATAAAAACAAATGCTATTTAGGATGTCGGGCTCAGGTGCCTGGTTAGAGTAAATCAGCCCTGACTGGAGTGTATTTATATTGCTATCTCTCTCCTGGAAATCCAGATTGTTACCATCTTCTTTGGCTTTTCACCAGATGACCTGAGACCTGCTCCCAGAGGAAATGTGAAGCCCCTCCCCATGGACCCTCCAGATACTCGTGCACTGATGGGAGGTGAACCAGATGCACCTCTAGGTCCTTTCACTGGTGGACATTGTGATACATCAAGTTAGCAACACAGAATTAGATCACACCAGATTAAAAATTTTAAAAAGACCCAATTGCCTAATCATTAGCAAGAAAAAGGAGAACAGAAATAGAGGAGAGAAAGATCTGAAAAGATTTTTGAACAACAGTTTTTAGGGTGTTTGATTTACTATTCAAGTGTGCACAGCTGCTGCTCGGGGGGGAAACGGCACCATGCCAAGAAGGAGAGACAAGGGAAGAACAGTAATGAGAGAGGAGAAGACTGTTTGCAGACTGGACTATTAAATGAGCTTGGAAAAAGTCCCCTCATTCCCCACTCCATAAAAAAGTTGTCTGCTTCAAGGCCCCAGTAGCTCACAGATATGCCACTTAAGCATTGTTGATGCCATGAACTGATGGCAGGACCAGAATCCACCCTTCATCCCTCCAGCCTGGTTTTCTTCAGAGACATAAGCTGCAATAAAAAACTCCTTTACTGGTAGCTCTCCCTCTCACATGTTCAAACAATCAGCTTGAGTGGGAGATATATAATTATTCATTTTAGTGAAACAGCAGCAGTCAACACTGCTTGTCCACAGCAATTCCAGCTCTCAGTGTGGCAGCAGCACCATCACACAGGATGTCATAAAGCTCCAGCACCTGACATCTGATGGGAGCAGTCCAGGTATGGATCAGAAACCCTTGCCAAAACTGATCAAAGCAGACCACTTCCTTACTTTTCAACAAGGTGAAGGATGTCTCCCTTTGGACCCAGAGATTTGTCATCATCCTAGCACTGCTGTACTTGTACAGACACTGATGGACTCAGTCCTAATGGCATTGATTGTTTCACTCAGGTGACACTCCTACAGCATGGCTGTTCATCCTGCTGCTCTGCCACAGGCACCTGACGTTTTCCTCTGCTTCC
Organism: Vidua macroura; assembly: GCF_024509145.1. Classification (NCBI taxonomy): domain Eukaryota; kingdom Metazoa; phylum Chordata; class Aves; order Passeriformes; family Viduidae; genus Vidua; species Vidua macroura. The sequence goes on along the minus strand of NC_071581.1, from coordinate 17,534,934 downwards.
TTTGGTGCTATATTTGCTGTTCCACCTCCTTGGCTTTGCTCATGTTTTGCACTGTCAGATGGTTTCAACACCACTCTGCTCTTGCTGTAAGGTACAAGGGCACAGGCAGCAGTCCTGCCAGGTCCCTTCCTGCCAGTGGAAGGGCTTTGACCCAGATTTTCATCTGTTCCACACTGACCAGTGCTCAGCAAGGCTCTGTGTTACTGGTTTGGATTACTTTGTTTATGAGAATCTCGCTTTTGGTGATTAATGCCTGTGCATTGTACAAGAGTGGCTTCAAATTTCTCTTTGAAACATGGCTCTAGAAATGCTGCCAGATGATATTTCTTCCCAGGCAAACGGTTCCTTTTCTATGGAAAATGGGAATGCTTTGTTGGTTGCAAAAGACCCTAATATGGTACAAATTATCATCTTATTTACAAACACAGCCCCTTTGTTCCAGTAAGAGGTAAGAATACACTGTTCAAACACTGGACTGTTCAAACTTACCATAAACTAAGCGGGCACTGCCCTCCCAAGTGACCAGCTCAGATGATTCACCAAACCAGCTATTGAATTCCACAGCGAGGGCTCTGGACACAACATCTGCTTCTGCCTAGGCTCTGCTGGTCACAGCCTTCTGATCCTCCAGCACTCACTTGGGAGCAGGCTGTGGATGAGCTGGAACTACTTCAATTGACTTAACAAGATATGGAGTTTTTTTCCCTCCCTGTGGTATGGTCACAATTTCTTTTACCTTTTAGAAAAGAAAATGTTTTAAGGAGACATTTATTTAATTCCTAGTCCTACTGCATTTTTGAGATTCAATTTATCGTGCTCAGTGGTCATGACAAACACACTGTATCCAAGTGCAGGGAGAATTATTTGAATGCAGATTGACATGAAGGAAAAATTTTCAGAGGAGCTTATGTGACTAAGGTGTACAAATCCCATTGACTTTGAAGTTTCTACCTAATATCTTTCTAATGATCTTAAGAGTCCAGTTGTCTGGTTTACTAATTATGAAACCAATTTTCAAAAGCGTCTGTCAGACTTTTTCAAATGGGACTTAAATTCTTAAGTCACTAAAGAACTGCAGCTTGTATGTTAGTGGGAGCCTTGGTTTTAATTGAACTTAAAAACACATCAATGTGATTAACAGACAGGTAAACTGAGAAACTGTGTGTTAGGACTTTGATTTCATCCAGCTGCCTGCTCAGGTGGTGTTGGTGTGTGTCTAGGTGGTGTCTGTGGGCATGCAGCCCAAAACAAGTCACCTATGATACATCTTACTTCCATCCAAACCACTCTGCTCTAGTCTCATCATCATCTTTCTCACACTTTGTATGTTTACTTGTTTAAGTTGCTTCCTACTATTTAATCTTAACTCCTTGTCAATGAAAATGTTGCTGTGATAAAATTTTGCTTTTCTTTGCCATCATTCTACCAGTGCTAGAAGATACTCTTGAGCTTTTGTTCTATACGGTTTCAAAAGACTCATGTAAAGTAAGGCCCTTTTGCCCCACTTCCTTTTGAAATCATTGCTTGGTGTAATATTGGCTACCATTTGCAAATTTTACACTTTTTTAATTTAATTTGATTTCATTCTCTGTCTTGCTCTTCTTGAGTGACTCCCTTTTCTTTGATGTTGTACAAATTAAAATCCCACTTTGCCACCTGCTGAATGTAGCAGGATTAATGGTTAAATATGTCCTTGGAATCAAGTCTCTTGAGACTTTTACCCACTAATACTGCTCCTGCAGAGATCCTCAAATTTCTTGAGATACTGATGCCAGTGTTTGAATAGATGCAGTTTTTGGCTGACTTTTTCATCCACAGCAAAATACTCCTAAAGCCCCAAACTGCTTCTCAGTGTGACTGTTCTGGGGCAGTTTGAGTACAAATGTTTTAGAGCAGGGTAGCTTTTTTTTATTCCTTTGGCTTGCTTAAAAACATTCTGTGTAGATGCATCTGCGTTGCAATCAATGTGTGGTCATTTGGCTGGTTATCCTTTCCAATAGAGCAATTCAGCTGCTCTGACTGATCTACTGATTTCAAATAGCCAACATGACATTAAAGGGCAAGTCTCTTTGTGAGGTTATCGTTCCACATTTGGGATTTAGAAAGGAAACAATCTTCTTAATAAAAACTGCGGGTTTGGGCTTGATTTTCTTTCCCTTTCCAGTGTGACACTTTTTTTTTTTTTTTTCTATAAATAGTACAGCAGACTGAATGAAAATTTTGATCCATGTTTTGATGTTTCAATCAAAAGCACAGGCTGCTGTTCATTATTTTATGTATATAATCCTGGACACACATACACACCCTTCCCAACATAAACTCCTGATATTTACACATGGGATTTCCTAGGGTCACAATTGTTTTCCTCAGAAGTTACTCATCTTCCTTTTTTATATGCAGCAGGTAATTACAGACAACATTATCCTCTTTGAAAATTCCCTGAATTCTTGGAAATGAACTGGTAACCAGTATAGTGTTCTCCTTTTCTGTAGCATTGATATCAAATTCATCAGAACAATCCAAACACTGATTAAGACAAAGTATTACTTGATTTTGGTTGAGTCATCCTTTGTTTTTATCCCTTTCCTATCCGGTATCTCAATCTCATAATTGCTTTTAAATGTCACACGTGGTACCAGAGCTGAAACACTGTTTGAAATAAAACATGACCAATTATTTGCTTATTTACTACTAAATGAACATTGTCAAATTAAAACATCTTATTTTCCACATGTAGTAAAGCTGAAGGGAAAGAAAACTAAGGGAAATGGTCCAAATTCCTTTTCTGCAGGGATTTCTGAAAAGAAATAATTTCAAATTATGTGGAATATGCATTTTTTCCAACAAAAGACACAAAGACATTCTATGATGCAGGGAGTGCTGTTAGTATGCAGCAATAGAGCTGAGCATGTCTTTTCATCTATGATTTCTAACTGGTTTCCCAATTCTTTGTTTTGGAACTGGGTTGCCACCTTCACATTCAAAGCTTTTCTGCAAAGATTTGGGTTCTTTAGCCTGTGGACCAGCCCCACAGTAGCCTGTGGAGGATATATTGTGGAAAATATTTGGACTAAATAAATGGACTAAATAGTTTATTTGCTCACCACAAAGCAGAAAAGGATAGTTGAAATCTAGGTATCTCCTTGCAAGATTGTGGATATGGCTAAAGCTTGAAAATTAGGGAAAAAAAATCTGTCTTGCAAGTTATCAAAAATTTTAATTGCAGTCGTGCAGATCCTTGCTGGGAGCTATGAGATATCACAACCAGAGTGATCTGCGCTGGATTCAGATGGACTTCCCAAATACACCCACTCCCAAAGGATCACCTTGCAAGGACCAAATTGTGAAAACTTTTTTTGGCTACCCAGACTGAGTGAGCCAGTCAGTTGAGCTCTCCCTGGGACAGCTGTGAAGCCATAAAACATACCTCAGTGGTTTCCAGGGGCAGGCAGAATTGCAGCGGGACTTCTTGAAGCGCTTCAATGCATTTGAGCTCACCAATAGCCCTTGTAGAAGGAAGCATGAGGCTATTAAAGGGAGTTTAATAGTGTAGAAGTGAACCCTGCATTAAACCAGATAGCAGCCACACATGCCTGCTTCATTGCAACTCGGCTGCATGACCTTCTCTATATAATAGGTATCATTCTCTGTGCAGGAAAACCCTTCCCATAAATGCTGTTAATCTCATTCTAACCATACTTTTGTAAATACAATGACATGGTCAATGGTCCCTCTGAGACCACATTTCCCAATAATGAGGGAAATGGTATTTACAGGAAAGACTTAAATATTTCTTTTGTACCGGAGCATGCATTTTTGCATGTAGTGTATGAACCCCCTAATACAACTATGACTAATGTACCCATCTAATTAAATTTTTACAGCATTCCAGTGTGTCAATGTCAAATATTTGCATCCAGTTACCCTCCTCATAACACTGTCAAATAAACTTCTGCTTTTTATATTTAGTGTCTGCTTCCCTCCTTCCTCACCATGTGAAATCAAGGCATCATCATCATCTTCATGAAGACAGGAGAACTGCCTCCTGCTTCCTCTTGTCCCAGCAGTGACCCCATAGATTTTGATTTGCCATTTCAGATATGCTGTTCTGCAGGAGGATCCCATGCACTGTTATTCAATGCAAAGATTAGAATTTGGAGTTATAAGATTACATGCATTTGCAAACAAAAGGAAACAAAACATATATAAAACTTTATTTGTTTCATTTGCTGTTTTCCCTGCAGAAAAGTGAGGCTTTCCCACTAACCAGATAACTGCTTGGAAACAATTTGGGCACAGGTAAAACAGGAAAACAACAAGCTTAAGGCTGGTAACTGTTAGGACATCAAAGCCAGGTGAAAAGGTCTATAAAGCACCTCTAGGTTATATCCCTCTAAATAACAAAAAGGTTTATGGGGATAAAGTGGGATTACTCCCCCAAATCAGATATCACAAGAAAAATACAGACATTGTTTAGTTCAGCCTGTTTAATCTTTCCTTACAACACAGGCAGTTCATCATGCAATCTGCCTGAATCCCTAGGTAAGCACTAAATTGTTGTCTTTAATTAGTCTGCAAGTTATAGTTTAAATGCAGTGGCCTGACATCTCAATTAGGTATGCAAGATAAGATCCCAATAAATGATTTCTCAAGTCTAATATTCTGCACTGGGGCCTTCTGGGGTGCCGACACAATGGGTGCCCTCCTGCCCATACAGCAGATGCAAACAGGGCCATTCACAGGGCTCTGCTGTGAAGGAGCATTGCATAGTGCTTTAATCCCTTAGTTCAAATGCTTTTTATTTGAACAGGTTCTAGAAAAGAACCCTTCATTAATATCATGAGGAACAGACTGGGGCCAAGCCTATTAGCTGCCTCATGGCTGGAGATATGGATGGATCTACATGACAATAAAACATTGTTTGGGGGAGTTTATCAATCAACTGCAAATGAGCATTTAGAGTTCAAAAGTTTCTTCAGCATCAGATTCCCAGCAATGAGTAAACCAAGAGGAAAACAGGACTTCTAGTGATGCCCATTCCCTCCTTCTCATGGAGAAAATCACAGACCAGGTTTTGGTACAGACTTGAGCTCTATGCCTCAAGCTTTGTGTTTTGTTTTTAGAGAATTTGGGACATTTGTTTTTCTCAAAAATTGTTGAGCCTTTGACACTTACAAGAAAACCACCAAGCAGTGACAAAGACATCTGAGGGCTTCTCACAGGAGAAATTGGGAAAAGTTTAATCCAAGAAATAATTGCAAACTAGTCAAGCTTGTTCTGAGAGACTGAAGTATGTTTTCCCTTGGACTACAAAATAAGGTTTAGGTTGTGTGGAAAGAGATTAAGATGCAGTAAAATAGTTCCTAAATTCAGGGTGCTGAATAATCCTGACTTTGGTGCCTAGGTTTCCAGGACAAATGTTTGCAAAATGCTCAGAGCCCAAGCATGGGATTCACACAGATGAGGACAGTCAGCAGGGGACTGCCTAAGTGGTCTTACAGGGAAAGACAAGTGAAGGTCTGGATTTTTAAAAGATTTAGGGGCCTTCCTCAGGATGAAGCAGAGAGCTGTCATTTTTCAAAAAATCCTGGTTGTATATTTTCCATAGACATTTCAAACCTGAATCTTTCCCCTAAGAGTGGAGAAAGGAAAGCTCTTCTCTGCTCTGAAATGCAGCGGTAGGGAAGGTGGAACCAGCCTGGCGTGCTGAGAGCACCACTTTCCTCCTGACCTCCTCCTCAAGGCGTTCAAACCCACAGCTTTTACCTTGCTCTGATGAGATTCCTCCCTATACCACGGCAGTACTCGAGTCATTTACTGCCCTCCCCGTGGAAAGTGCTCCCCTTCACGCAGAGCACTGCAGCCTGCAGAGAGGAGGAAACCCGTGCCAGGACCCCAGCAGGTTTTAGCTTGCTCCAAGATAAGGAGGGGGAAGCACAGAGACTCTAAACCAGTGCGTGAAAAACCCAAATGCTATCTAAATTTCTCATTTGGTAATTAAGTGGTTGAGAGAGAGAACCCGCATTGCCGTGTCAGTGGGTAAGCAGTAAGCTGGTTCAAACAAACAAGTGCTTTTCAGCAGGGGCTTACTCATAAAAAATTTCATATCTCATTAACCAGTTGATTCTGCAAACCTCCCCCACCCGTTAATTTTTTTCCCCCATCTCTTTCCCTTGGCATGCTTCCTATTTCTCACAGAAGCAGCTGCACACAGTTGAATAGTAAATCAAACACCCTAAAAACTGTTGTTTTAATACAATGTCTAAGATTTCCCAATTCTTTTTTCGCCCCTTATTTTTCTTGATAACCATTCTGGCTCATCTTTGTCTAGTAGTAAAATAACTAAATCTGGTAGCAAAAGCCTGACCTGTATTTTTATTTTTTGTAGAAATTATTGGGTAGGTTAGTAAGTGAAAAGCAAGTAATCCACAAGCAGTTTAGATAAGAGGATATTACAGGCTTGCGTTGTTAAGTGGTATTAAATACATTTTTTAAATTACATTTCAGTAGCAAATGACTTTTCTCATCAGACTCTCTTGTGGCAGAGCTATTTCTTTCTTCATCGTGGTTATAAGTCTTTGGAGAAATCAGTGTATGCATCCCCCGCAGCCTTCATTTCATCCTCTCCCTGGGCCGTGCCATCTGGCAGTGTCATCTTTCTCTGAGTCTTCAGGTGCCTCTGTTGGCTTGAAAAACCTCCTGAAAGCAGGCTGAGTTCACCATGTCTGAAGAGACCTACTCTCCAGGACAAAAACACCTTCAAGAGTTCCTGGAGGTGTTTGGAAGATTCCCAGCCCATGGTGCAGCGTCAGAGGTGGCTTCCTGGCTCGAGGAGGGGTGAATGAATCCCCCCTGGCAAGGTTGCAGTTCTTTGAAGCAGATTGTTCAGAGTAATCAAGTGCTCAATCTGCTGAAGGAGTTATTGAACTTTTGTTATCTCTGTACGACTTGGCTTGTCTAGTGTGGGATGTGCAACTTCTGGGTCGGTGTTCACATCCCTGATTACACACAATACTGGGTTTTTTTCTGTTTTGTTTTAATCTGGGCTGTGCAGGGGAGCCAGCCAATGGTAAATCCATCTCAGTGACATGCTGTCTGTTATGAGTTAGGAGGGGAGCTGTTTTGATTATTCCTGTGATGTGCAAACCGCAGATGACACTCTACTCACTGCCAGGGACACCACCAGAGACTAGTGGGGGAAATACCCTTCCCTAAAAAGCAGCCTCTGTGTTCTCTTCTCCTGGGAGAGGGGACTGTGAACACTGGTGAAGGCAGAGGCAGGGATGTACACATCCTGTGCAAGCAGCTTTTTCCAATAAGCCTCCAAGAGCAGATTCCTTAATGGAGTCTCCATGCTGCTATCAGTGGAGGCAAAGTCAAGACCACATCCTTGACTCCAGCCATTCTGAAAAAAAAGACAGATGACAAGACTGAGAGAGGGAACACCAGCCTTTGAATAGGTCCTCACAGATTCTGTTGGCATCCCTCAAAGCTGCATGGCCATGGGGAGAGCAGAACTCCTGCCATTCATTGTTTGTTTACCCATGTAAGACATCTCTGGTGAGGTTAGAAAGAGGTTCCCAGTACTCACTGGAAGCAAAAATCTTCTGCATGATTACTTGGAGTCCTCACTGTATTTCTGTATCCCCTGGTTGAAGCTGGGAACCCTTAAGGGGAGCTGGAGAGGCTCTGGGAACTGAAAGATGTGGAAATGTATCAGGAACCTCCTGGCTGCCCACTTCTCTCTTTTCACAGAAAGGAATCTAGGGAAATCACTACTACTATCTCTCTTTGTGCTCCTGCTCCCTTCTTGTGGGACATTGTGTTTCTTGTGGCTTTTGGTCTTTTGAAGTTAAGTTTGTTATACAGTCTTGGTGAGTGCTTTGTGGCTTGTGGTGGTGTGTAGGCGAAGAAAAAGGACAGAGTTGTGCCGAGGGCAGTTTGGTCTCTGTTGGTAGAACCTGCTGCTAAAATCAAAGCCTGTTTCCTAAGCTAACTTTAAAAACCACTCCAGCAAGCTCTGCTCCCTGCTGCTCAATGCCCCTGTCTTCTGAAAGCCACACCACCCGTGCTTGTTTTGGCAGATTCTCGCTCTCCTCCGCCTTTCCCTGCTGAAGCCGTAACTCCAGAGCCTCCTCCCATGGTCCCATGCATTGCACTGCTTTCTGCTGGTCTGGCAGCATGGCCAGCAATAAAAATGGGATTGGGAAAGGTCTGCAGACCTCACTGGGCTAAATATCTGTTATGTGGGACTGGGCTGAGCAACCAGCCCTGAAGTACATGTGTTAACAGTGTTCAGCACTGGAGCCAGCATTAATGATTTGTGGACAGACCATAGTACTCCAGCTAAGCAGATTAATGCCTCACCTGGTACAAAAACCCTGTGTAGCTGTCAAGTTGCACACTGTCCCCAAAAGACTGTGACAACCACTCTAGAGCCATTACCACCTAACTAGCAAATAAATATTTGGGCACGCAGGCTCATTTGGAAATGTGGATTATTTCCTGAGTGGCTGCAATGGCTCCTCTAGGTAAACACTAGCTCAGGGCAGTCTCTACAGCCGAGTTTTGACCCAGTGGACCTTGGCTGGCAGGCAGGAGTGTGTGCCTGGGCAGCGAGCCCCAGGCTGGGAGCAACGTCTTGTTTCATCACATAATGTGTCTTCCCCTTCCCACCCCACTCCTTTTTTCCTTTACATTTCTCTTCAGAGGAGACCATGGGAGTTTTCCAAGCAAGGAACTAACAATATAAGTGTTTTTAAAATGAGTTTGAGTTTAAAATTAGAGTTTTTCAGATGAAGCCTTAAGAAATTCCATACTGGGCTCCTTTTCCAGAGATGTTAAATTTTGTTTTGCATTTAAGGATTGTGTTTTAGTGGACAACTAACTTTTTCTTCCTCCCTCACAGGACACCTCCATGTTGGCCCTCAAAAGGCTCTTGCTCTGTCTTCCAACTTTTTTTTTTTTTTCACTCAAGTGTCTCCAAAGCACATTTCCAAGACAGAGGAACAATTAGGGGAATCGGGTAAGCATTATGCCCCCATTAGAAAGATGGATTTTGTGTTGAATTTAAGGAACCAGATGACCTCAGAGGAATCTGAGCAAGATTTGGGGTTCTGCCTCCCATAGTGCTCAGCTCCCTCAGTTATGGCTTTGGTGACTTGTACCCCAACCCCTGCAGGTCTGGTGACTACACTGACATCAGCTGGCTTCAGTCCTCAGTGCTGGAAGGTGTTCATGTTGTAGGATTCTCTACCAAAACAGATTTCTTTCTGCTGAAATATGCCTTTAAGCTGAAATCAGAGTCCCTGGTAAATTGCTAAGCACTGTCTTTGTTTCTGTCTGTCCCTGGAGGAGGACGTTTCTGCCAAAAGCAAAAATGAAAAATGCAACCCCAAAACCTGAAGATGGTTTTGTTGGGACAGGTGATGCTTAGACATGCTAAATAATCTATATGGTCAGTACAAACTGTATTTGAATCTCTGAAAATCAAGGCACTAAATTTGTGTCACTAAACAGGGAGATTTAGGGCTTCACTTTAAGAAGAGGTTTCAAAGATACCCAGAAAATCATGAAACTATTTTAGGCAATGTTAAGTCCTCACTGCTCTTCTGTAGTTTTTAAAAATTTTTCCCATCTCCCCAAATTTGAAAACATTTTCTTCAAGTGCTGTCAAGCTACAGCTACTCAGTAATGCTAAAATCCACTTGAAAGAATGTATTTAAAAATGAATACACTCAAAGATTATGCATTAATTCATATGCATGGATTCAAAGACATTGTCTCATAGACAACAGTGGCAGCATATTGAATCTCATATTGGGGAATCATTTCACAGTATTTTACTGTATGTTTTAGCCTTATCTCTTTGCATCTTTATCAGAAGCCCATATATGTCATCATTCATCTCTCTCCTTGAAACAACAGAATTACAGAATTTGCTGAAAAGTGTTGCTGTAAACTTTTTTTCCCTTTTCCCCCAAGTGATCCCTCTGGCTCTGGAAGGAGAAGGGACCTGTTGTGGGGATTTGCCCTTTGAGGAAGGTGAAGGGTGCAGCTGGAATTCAAAACCATCTGGATTTGGGTTTTATCAGGTTCTCTGCGGGCCTATGAAGGCACGAGAAATCTGGTGGATTAATCTGCTGTGGAGGGGGACTCTTTGCCACAGATACCAGACACACAATTGTGCTCAGGATGTTTTTTGTTATGAGAACTTACTCTCTGCAGGGAAGGGGAAGCAGGGGGAGGGGGGGCTTTGAGCAGGGGTGAGCACCAACTCCCATCAGAAAATTAAAGTCTTTGCAAATATCCTCTGCATCCCTGTACAGAAAGGGTTCTTGGGGAAATTTTTAAAAAATCAACAGCCAGAGTCTCTTCTCCCCAGCAGTATTTCTTGATGATGACAGAGCCCCTCTTTCCCTTCCCCCCTTGCTATCAGCTGGCTAATCTGCCTGCACATTCTGACACACAGCTGCGAGAGATGAAAACTGTACTGTTGATAGATGAAACTTTGGATAAGATTACATGGTTTTGAATATCTTGATGACATATTTGTCTGAAAAGTCTTTTAGAGGACAGCCTAATATAAATGCACGGAAATGTTTCTAATGACTAGCATTTGTCTACGTACTTGGTTTGGAAGATTAACATTCACGTGTTCTTCGACTGTCATTTGCATTTGTATGTGGAGGCAAACTTTTCAATAATCACTTCTTCATGCCGAGAAGAGTTAACAATTTATTCAAAATACACAAGGCCAAATTAGTCCCTTCTGTGAGGCTGGGAGCTTTGGTGGAGCTGCACCAGTGGTGGGTTTGGCTTCGCTGCTCTCGGCAGCAGCCGCAGCTCCGTGCCCAGGAGACCTCGCCTGTGGTAATGACGAAAATCCCTCCCTAGGAAAGCACAGCAGAAGGGTGGAAAAAACCCACCACCCAAGGTCAGGACAACTGCATCTTTCATCTGTTTGGCTGCACTGAACTCTGGGTTGTTTTCCATTTTTCACTGATAAATGAATGTAGTAAGACTATTTTTTTTTTGGTTTTTATTCTTATTTTCACAACACTCAGTGGTGTGGTTGGACCTCCAGAGTCCCATTTGTCAGCTGGGGAGAGGGCAGAGAGCGCCTGATCTTGACACATATTTCACACAACCAGTCAGAGTGTAGCACCTGGGTGCTTTGAATTCCTGCTCTTGCCTAAGGTTTTCTGAACCTTAGGAGTCTTGTTGCCTCAATCACTTTAGACCATTGACCTTCAAGACTCTTGAAGAAAAGAAGCATCCATTCCTAAAATGTGGAAGTGCCCATGGTCCCATTCAAGTCACAGCAAGCAGGTATCTGTATCCCTCTACCTCAGTTTTGCTCTGATGCAACAAATGTTGACAGAGGGACTTCCTTGCTGAGGGTCAGAAAGGACTTTGGTGGACCATGTGTTAACATGCACCTTTACATCGTCCACTAATTAAACAAAAAATAATTAGACCTCATCTGTGCTGCAGTAATGTGAACCCTCTGCCTTCCTCTTTCCTGCATGCAGCATAAAATGAAGATACTCCTCAAATCTGGCCTCTATATGATACATTCCAGATGTCTGGGCTAAAAAAATACAACTCAACACTGCAGAGCTGCACTCCTGAAATGGTGGGGTGTCCTTTCCAAGAGCGTGCAGGAAACAGGGCTATGGGAAGCCTCCCTGTTCACAGCACTGGACAGAGCTCAGCGCAGCTGGGAGAGGAGGCAGCACGTGGGAAGGGAAGGTGCAGGGCTGGATATTTCATGAAACGTGGCTGGGGTGAGGAAAGACAAACACTTGCAGAGACTGGTGGAGCTGTGCACCCCTGAGGGCTTTGGCCAGTTGCTCAAACATAAATGAACCTTTCAATCTGCCTCTAGTGGTCTCAAATGGTGAAATGAGTGGGTACCACCACGCGCCAGGAGCACTGTCTGTGCACTGATGTGGTGTGTATGGTGCCTTGGTTCCAGGAGGAGACTCCTGCCTGGTGTTGCTGGCTGCTGGTCTGATCTGCCCACAGGCTGTGCAGACCCTCCAGGAGAATGCTGCACCCTCCACTGACCAGGAAAAGGCAGGAAGGAAGCCTCTCAAGGACAGTACTGGATTGTTCAACAAGAGATTGTTCATCTCTCCTCTTCTTTAACACTGTGCCACTTTCCAGTCACCTGCTCTTACTACGGTGAGACTTCCTGTTATAGGTCAGGTATTTAAACAGGTATTTAAATATTCCCAAATGCTTGAAAATAACCCAACTACCTGGTTGCTTCCTCTTGAATTCTGCACATGCTTCTTCAAAGGCTCCTGGGATGAGCGTGCCTTTGTCCATCAGTGTTGTACAGCCACAGCCACCGTGTCATTTCTGCTCCTCTTCTCACACCACCCTGTCTCTGCAAACTTACACTGACACTCTTTTGCCTTTCAGAAAATGTTGACATCTTGATGTCTTCTCCATAGACTCACACTGACACAGTGTTAGGGACTATGTGATGACACCACAGCCCACGTTAGTGAATGGTGAAATAGCCCTGTCACAAACTATATCATGAAGTATCAAAACTGTTTAAAAATGTAGTTTCCTAGGAAAAAAAAAAAAAGGAAATAAATCCCAAGGGCCTTAAGCTTACCTTGAGGACTGCTATGCTCAGTTAGATACAAATATTGATGCTTAAGTAAAGCATTTTAACCTATGACAAATATAAATGATATATAATGTATATGTATTTATATAATGGCTACACATTATCAAAATTCACAGTACCTAGGAATGATGCTCATGACCTGTGGGCACACCTCATGATATTTTTCCAATACAGGTGCTTTGAAACTCTGGCTGGACTGATACTTGATGATAAATGTTTTGCTTGTTTCTTTATATGAAGCACAATGACCAAATTTGAACTGCCACAATCTGGGATTTAATTTTCAGGTATGAATACTCTTTATTACAAATGCAGAATCAACTATTATTCCTTTTGGAAATGGTGGCATAAATTACTCCAGTGCGCTTACTCAATTTCTTCTGAAATTGACTCTAATACAGAGTATTGATTTCTGCTGAAAATTACTTTGAAACTTGACAGGGCTCTGTCAGAGTTTAGCAGTGAAGGCCTCACTATGTGTGGCAAAAGTTGGTTTCTCTGTTTCTTTTGACAGTTATGAGAATCTGAAATAGGTCAGGTGAAGATGAGAGAGATTGCCCAGGTTTTACTCCTTTGCTACTCTTTTTAAGCATTGAAGAATGCAACCAGTACAGCACAAGACTGAAGAAAATAGCAGCTTTAAAATAGGTGCAGCTGTTACAAAGAATTTTTCCTGTTAATATTTGGGATAGTCATTATATCTGGGATGAGATAACTTGGACAAATCAACAAGTTAAGATAAATAGTTTTGATTTCTTTGTTTGTTTATGGAAAAAACACACATTTGCTTAAGAATGTTGGAGAGGTGATTTTGTCTCTTGATCCAAAATGTGATTAATAGTAGGGCAGGCAGACATACAGTTGGAATTTGACCACACAGGACAGAGTTCATGAGACAAATTCAACCCCGCTTTAAATATTACATGGTCTAATGAGCTTCAGTATTTAGTTATTTTCTTAAATGTCTGCCTTGCAGACACCTCAGATCTGGAGTCGGAACATCCAGCTGTGCTCTTGCTGCTTCTCACAACACACTGTAATTAGAACGTGCTGATAACTCGGTTGATGCATGAGAGATAAAAATCCATTCTACCTCATGCTGGTGGTAAAAATGTGGTTTCATCAGGAAAGAGAGCGAATATGAATTAAAAACACACTGAAGACAACAGTATCATTTTCACCAACACACTCCTCTGACATCACCGACAGCAGCGTGCGTTGAACTCTGCTGCTTTATCCCTGGCATGGCATTGATCTCAGCCATGAGTCAGGATTCAGTGGTACCAGACACTGCAGAGAATAAAAAAATAAAATATTCACAGCCCTGGAAAGAAACCCTCGTGTCGAGAAACCATCTACCCAGTGGCTCCTGCAGCAGAGCAATTCGTGAAGAGCTCCTGCTGCTCCAGAGTCAAGCCTCTAATGGAGCTAATTTTTCTCCTGCATCCTGGGATAAACTTGTCACACAGCTTTGTTTTTATGAGTAGGGGACATGACATCTAGTCAGGTTTTCCATGCTAAGAACTTCATGTTACATATTGTTAAAGATGACTGAAATAGGTTATGTACACATCAAAATGAGTGAACTTTTACCTTTCCTATTGCAAGTTATCCGTGACATCCTTGGAAATCATTGACTTCTCAGCTATTGACAGTGTTGGGGGAAGGGGAAAAAGGTTCATCTTGCAAGAAATGCTGACTCAGAGATTTCTCAAGAAAATCTACTTTCTTAGCGGAAGAAGGAAGATTCATTCCTTGCTCATCTTGGTGAAATCTAATTGTGATATTTATATTCTGTATTAATTTGATTCAGTAAAGATTTTCAACATAGGCAAAGAAGCCAATCATAATAATTTGTTCTGAAGCTTTTATTACTATTGTGTTTTGAATGCAGGTATTAAAACAGCAGTGGAGCAGCAGATGCTATCCCTTGCATATTGTTAAAGATGCTACCTATGCAATTCCTAAAAGCATGATCCCTTCTAATGGGAGGAAGAAGCAAAACACCCATTGACTTCAGCTGGTTATAGATTTCATCAAGCAAATATGGGGCAGTGCTTCTTGCTGGGGAACAAAGTCATTTGCAAGGAATAGTTTACAGTTGCTTTTGCTTCTCCTTTGTACTTTTAACTTTACAAAATGGAGTTGAATTCCATATATAAAAGTGACTGCTTTGCATTAAAAATAAGTTTTCCTTTCAAGTTGAACAAGCCTGCTTAAAAAAGAAGAAACATTTGGTACCAGTAGCTGTGATTTAGTGAATATTTTTTCTACTTTTTCAAGTACTCATTACAATTCCTACTTATTTTATAGCAATATCACACAATAAACATTTCTTTTCTGATTAAGGGATTGAAGGAGAACTGAATTATAAACAGTATTAATATAAGAGGGAATTTCTATCCTGTGCTCTGTGGGCCTGAGTTTATATGACCTTAAACAATCAGTCTGAAGAAGTGACATCAGCTGCTGTACACATTCCACATTACTGAGGAATTAAATTAAGCAGCTTTAATATCTGTGAAATGGCACAGGCCTGAAAGAGAATCGTTCCAATTTATGGACTTTGTATCTGATTTACTAGTGCATGTCTAGCAATTTCAGAGCCACCAATTGCTTTAAGACCACCTCCAAAGTGTTTTTATCACTTACAGTAAATGTGCTAACATAATGTTTTAATTAAACATTTAAAGTGCATCAAACAAATTTATTGATGCTGCCAGAAAAAAAAAAAAAGTAAAGAAGAAGAAAAAATTCTGCTATTTGCAAAATAAACCAATCTCCACACCATTTTGTGACCCTGGAAAGATTGGTCTTAAACATTTCAGCTAGCATCTATAAATTAACAAAAAGATTCCCCTCCAGTTCCCTCATTTTCCATCCCCAACCTCCAAATCATACTTTGTGCATAAAAACATGGTAAGAGCTTTTTGAAAGCTATTCAGCTATAATGTCAAATGGTTGTGAACACTGCATTTATTTTTTCTCCTTGAACATAGGCCTGATATTGAAAAGATATAAAAGTCCCAGCAGCACTTTATATTGATGTTGGCATTAAAAATGCTTTTTCTGTTAGTGAGAGAGGAGTTCCCCCTTAAAAAAATAAAAGCCAATACCAGGCCTATCAAAACTTTATCATCCTGTTACCACTTTGGCACCGTATTAAAATATTCACAACCGAAGCTTGTTTTCATTAAAAATCCTTTTCCATCCTGCACAGGGGAACACAGTCCTGACACAGATCCAGAATTCCTATACCCATTTAAAAAGGAGAAAAGCAAGAATTGCATTGACATCACCTGAAAAAAACGCACATTCAGATTAGGTCCCAGTTTGCTCCCAGTCGGGCACTTGCAGAGATGATGAGTGGTGGCAGGGGCAGCCGTGGCTTCTCCTCGCCACCTCCTGCAGCTCTGCCCATCTCCTCCCAGGAAGGTGCACCTCGGGCACCGTGGCACAGCAGCTCAGGGCAGAGAGGCTTTTTGCAGAGGGCTAAATTGTGATTTATGCTTTATGGCACCAAAACTACAGGCATGTTATTTGTGTTACATAACATAGCTTAGGTTTTCTTAGCAAGGGGAAGAGTGTTTTGTCTTTTCGAGTAAGCATTCATTTTGGAGACAGATAATCATGGCAGGTTTGCTTTCCTACATGTCTTTTCTTACATACATCTGCCATTGTGTGTGAGAGAGCAGCTAAATACAGTGGGTCATAATATGAATGGAAAGCATCTTTCCATACCAAAGAGACACGAGGATTTTGGTGCCTGGAGATGGGATTCTAAGAAATTCTTGTTAAGGTCAGTACTGCTGCTAACAAGATGATATACAAATGTAGAGTACATTTCATGTATATTATTATATTATATTATATTATATTATATTATATTATATTATATTATATATGTAATGTATATTATGTATGTATATTATGATATGTATTACATATCATCTGCTATTCAATTTGTTCTATTTGTTCAAACATGGTAGCTATAAACATCATGTGGTTGGAAAGGAAATGAGCAAGATTCCCCATAATCATTAGAGCTGCCAGGAAACAAAAGTCAAGGCAAAACGCAGAGCTCAGAACTGGCTGTTCCTGGGAGACTAATCCTACCTCTGTTAAGAAAAAAAAAAAAAAAAAAAAAAAAAGAAAAAAAGACAAGTGAGTTCATCATGTGGGATCAGAACCCTCATTTTTGGGCATCATTCAGTCATGGGTTGCATGAAAGCTGTCGTGTCATCTATCATGATGCAGGATAATCCTTTCAGTGTGGATATTCAGTGATGCGAGAACCACCGCTAACCCTTCGTCCTTTGTGCTCTTTTGTCACGTCCTGAGTCACCCCAGCTTTGCTTCACTGCACCTCAGAAGACAAATCTACTGCAGGCTCATGGTAGCTGTGGCTCATGGTTACCTTGTGGTCCACATCTATTTTTGTATCTGTTGTCTCCTGCTTTATATTTAGCTCTTTGGGCATTCTAGAATTTAGCATAATGGAGCCCAATCAATGATGTGAGCCACTGAGCAGCGACACAGTGTGACTATGAAGAAATAATAATTGTGGCTTTCAGCATCAAGGTGGAGACATTTTTCTAGAGAAAAGAAATAAAGACCTCAGAAGAAGGGTGCAGCATTTCTCTTCATATCACTTCATCGTGCATGATTTACCATTGTGTTCTAGGGGACTGATTTTCAAAAAGAATGAATTTTGCATTAAATTCTGAGTATGGTTGCTGCAGAAGATATGATATTTGCCTATTCAGATGATGAGCTGGATGCATAAGTGATCACATCAATGGGTAATATGCACATTCAGCCATGAGAAAAAATTTGCATGCCCTTTAAAGACCTAAAAGTTGAACATCTGGCCTTTTCTGTGGCACCTCAATTTTTTTATCAATGTCTTCCCTTCTTTGAAAGGTTTATTCCTAAAACAGTCAGATCCTCATAGGCTTGATACAACATCCACTGCACCCTGTTCACAAATGAGCCAGTCTCAGCTGTGGTGAGAATGACTTTAATTTTTCTGCATTACAGAGGTGGTGTTTACCACAAAGTCCTTGAATTGCACATGACTGGACACTCGTGAGTGCTGCACCTGGGGCAGTCTGTGTTCTGTCCAAATGAAAAGTTTCATCAAACCTCTGTAGCACATGCTTTAGGTAGAATTGACAGCCAAAGGGAATCAGATGGCAATTTTTTCCTCCTCACCAGCTCTTGTGTTTTCCAGAAATAAATAGTTAATTGTCAGTATGAATTATGAGGAGAGAACACCTGAAACGAGATAAAACTAAGTACCAGGTACTGCTCATTTCCTCACAGATTTTTTTCTGCTCTCATAACTGATATCCCATCCCTGGGCTTTCTGCTGGGTTTTCTGGTGAGACCAATACCTTCAACTTTCCAGAATACTGTATATTTTTTTCATATCTTACTAATTTGGACACATGGTGATGAAAATTGCTTCTAACGAGAAAGTCTGATGTACTGAGCACTTTTCTTGTGTCTGTTTACTACTACCTGGCTGGTGATGCTGAAGAGCATTGATATGCTATGGGTGTTCCCTCCTCAGAGCAAGCCTCACATATCTCATCTTCATTTCTGTAATTTTGCCCTTGCCCCAGCCACTCCAAGCCTCTAAAGAAGTTTGGATCTGGGCTGTGAAGCTATGAGTCATAGTAATATTTTCACACATCCCAGTATATTAGTTAGGGGACTTGTGAAACAGAGGAAGGACAGAGTGTTATTAGTTGAAATTCCCAAATGAAGGGCCAAACGTTGAAAAACTTCCTCTGTTTTTATCAAGCCTCAGATGAGGAAAAAAGTCTTATGTAGCATCAATAAAGAGTTACCTGCTAAGTAATGAAAGAGGGTTTTCTACTATATTCCATTAATCAGACTGAATTTCAGTCTGGGTAGCAATGTTGGGGTTCATGGATTTCAGGTGCCCTGCCTGGGGGTTTGCAGGACTAATACCCAGAAGATTGAACCCCATTTTTATGCTTCAAATTGTGAGGACAAGGAAGCCCAGCTTCTACCCCTGGCAGCTGCCATCCCAGTCCAAAATAAAGGAGGATGGCCCTCTCCAAACCTGGGTATTGTTGAAGCAGGTGATAGGGAAGATAACGAGGGGGTTTATGCGTTTAATTCTCGCTTAGGCAGACTGCATGCTTGTACTTCTGACCCCAAGATCAAGTTCCAGATAGTGATGTATGCAAAGTTTAGTTATCTTTCAGAGAAGCCACCAGAAGCCTAAAACTGAACTTTTTTTTTTTTTTTTCCATGAGGAAATCCCATAGCAGCCCTCCTCTGCTCAGATAACTGCAGCTTTGCAGCACCTTTGCTGTGAACAGGCATCAGAGGAATTCTTGCTGGTGTCTGGCCAGCAGGCAGCATGAAACTTCTATGCAAACAGAAAAATCAAAAAGAGGGGTCTGGGAAGGGAAGGACAGACACTCGGGAACAGTCCCCTCCACTGAGCTGACAACAGTTTGCCCAGCTGAGGCTTGGCGTGAAGTGTTTACTCATCTGCCTTAGCCCTGGAAAATGAAAAGGAGGTTAAAAATTAATCAGTGCAACTGCTGGAGTGGGTTGACATGGTGGTGCAAATT
This sequence comes from Vidua macroura, assembly GCF_024509145.1. NCBI lineage: Eukaryota > Metazoa > Chordata > Aves > Passeriformes > Viduidae > Vidua > Vidua macroura. The sequence continues at coordinate 17,515,671 of NC_071581.1, read as the reverse complement.
TTTTCTAATACCAGGAACGCTGTGTAGCAGCAGAGTGACCAGGCATCAGGGTTCACATGTGGTAGCTTGACCCGTGCAATACAAGGCACTACATGACCTTTATGGAGTGAAATGCCCTTTTTTGTACTGACCTGTTTAATTTTGGTGACACAAAGGTGTGGGTATCCCGATTCTTCTGAGATGGTGCCCACCCAGCTACAGCTGGCTTTTCATTCTCAGCAGTACTTACAGAATAATTTGGCACAATGGATATCTTTCCTTTAAATTTGAAAGGCTAGATTTACTAATGGCAGGCTCTTTAAGTCATCTGGAAAACTACAGAAACCTTATGGTGTATCATCTGTTTATTAGTGGCTCCTAGAGCTTGATTTTGGTTCATATCTCAAAAAAGGACTTTGCCAGGTGCTGCTGGAATCATCTTTAGTCTGAACCTTGAATTTCAGGCAGATAAAAGAATGAATCCCTGTTAGAAGAGACTGCAGGGGATGGAATCTAAACCTGCTGGGGCTAAACTAACACCAGAAAGTGCTAGCCTGCCACTGCAAGAGGGCCAGTCTCTAAGTAGTTTGGTAGTTACCTTAACAGCTATAAAAGGTGTAAATCTGTAGAGAGGACAGAAAGAATAAAGAGAGAAACTGCCCTACCTGTCTCCTGCTCCACAGGGAATAACACAAGCTTCATTCACAGTAACTGATCCTAGTAACTGCTCTAAATGGAGAGGAAAAAGCTGTGGCTGAAATGTCTGTACAAATTACAGGGAGACAAGCCTGTATCTCCAACTCTCTCTCTAATTCTTGCGCTGCACCACTGCTAAAGAACGTTAAGCCCCTTTGTATGACACAGTAATTATGCAACTAAACAACTTCAGGCATAGGAAGACCTCTTCAGCAGCACCACGAGGTTATTGCTGTCTCCCAGAAGAACACGTGCAGTGTTGTGTGATAGGTGTGTATTGCCTTAAAAAAAACATATCAGACTTTACATTTAGAAGAGGCAAGAGACCACCTTCTTTGTGTTATGAATACAGGTAGTTGTAGAAATGTGCTCACACCATGAGCAGATGGTTCCTGGGGCACAGGGAATAGTTTTTTTGCTTTTCACAAGCCAAGCTGGTTTCGCAGCAGAGGAGAATAAAGCTGAAACATTTCAGATATTCGGAGCATATCACGTGTGGCCATTAGGGCAGGATTAAACAAACATAATTAGAGAAAGTCCTTCTGAAAGATGGTTCTGCTAAAGGATTCAAGTGCACACCTATTCTGTGCCCTGCTTGAAGTCCTAATGCTGCTCCACTGCTAGAAGCAAATGCCTTTTGAAGGCAGCTCAGAGCCACCGAGCAGTCGCTTAGCTTTATAGTTTGCTAGCTGCATGTCATCTTTGAAGGCTGGGAAATTGCAGAGGCAGTACCGTGATTCCCAGCCGAGTGAAGCAGACACTTGACACATTTCATCCCTTGCAATTAAGGGAGAAAAGCAGAATCAGGGGAAAATTGAAGCAGCATTTTAGCAATAGACCACTCCCTTATCAAGATGAAGTACAAGCATAGATATATGCAGGATGGATGCTAAGCACAGACAGTAATAAATGCATGTGAGTTTTGCATTAGAAACCTCACACTTAGAAGACTTCTTTTATTGCTCTTAGTCATTTACACACATCCTTCTAAAGTGAGGAAGCTCAAGCATAATCAAACCCTGTGTGCAAATTACCAAGTCAAATGCTGTTGTTCTGTTCTGTTGTCTTTTAATAACAGAGCGCAAACTTCCCAGTGCAAAAATACAATCTTGTGATAAAATGACTAATACATGACTAAAGCCAGTTTCCATTGTGCAGGCATAGCTCTGGGGATCATTGTTTTTCATGGTAGATCCCTCAGACAGTGAATTCCTCTGGTGGTTGGGATTATATTAATGACCAAGACTGTTAGTCACCTCAAGGGAGCTGAAATAGGATGCCACTCTGGTTGCCATTATTAATTCCAACTGCAGGTGTGAAAATTAATTTCATGGGTATTTTTATCATTTCCTTTTAGTTAAGGATTAGAGTTTCCGAATGACCCAGACTCCGGATGGAGACGAATCTGAACCAAGTCTGCCCAGCACTCCCGTAACAGTGGACCAATTCTGATGGTGTAGGAGGGAAAAAAATGGGGTATAAGGCTTTCCATCCCTCGCTTGAAGGCAATTAATGGCACTGAAAGATATCAGATGTCATAATGACATACACTTCTTTGCACCAAGACTCTGTAAAGCAATCCAGTAAATTGCAGGTTGTTTTCATTTCTGTGAAAGAATAACACATTTGCCAATCGTGGGAGAAAAAAAAAAAAAAAAGAAGAAGTTAAATATATCAAACCAAATCAAATGTAGCTGATTAGAAAGCTACAGTTTCCATTTGCTGGCACGGCTACTGTTTTCACATAGATTTTCTGACAGATGCTGCTATATCTCCACAGTCGACAGCTCCAGCAGCCAAGCTCCTGCCTGGCGTCCTTAACCATAGGTGGAGTTGGGTTGTTGAATTTGGGGAATGGCTGGAGAGGGCAGGAGTTGGAGTCAGCTGGATCCGTTAAGGAGAGACAGACTGGGAAGGAGGAATCCCCCCACTTCTCCCCCTCCCCATGATTAAGCCTCGACTCCTGCCAGTTCAACTGGCAGAGGTGTCGGCTCCAAAGCTGTCCTGTATTCACCGACACCTCCTCCTGCCAGAGCCCCGTGGGTAACGCTCAGAAGATAAGCAGGTTAGGCCAGATTCTGTCAGATAATTAAGGCTTGGAGTTAATGTAAGATCCTTAGGTGCTCTTACATACATACTGCTCATCCGGGGTTTGGATTTATAACTCTCTGTGCTCATAACTACCTTCCATCCGACAGCTTTCCTCATGGGGCATCTTTGCCGTGCGGGCAAGCGCTGTGCCTGCCCCAGCGGTGGACAGACAGACAGACAGACAGACAAGCCGCGCCCGGGGGTGGAGGGCTCGGAGCTCCCTCCCCGTCTGTATCGCAGCCATCAGCCCTCCACCTCTCTCGAAGTGTCTCTCCTCTTATTGCTGCCATGCGAGGTTTTCCTGCCCGATCCCTGTCCCCGTGCCCCTCCCGGAGCCGTTTCCAGCCGCGCCATCCCAGCGCACAGCGGGGAGAAGCCGCCGCTTGGAATTGGCTTCGCTCTCCCCCTCCCTCCCTGTGCCGGGTGACCCTCCTCGCCCGGAGCTGCCAGAGCCGCGGGGCTCGACGCCAGCCCTCCTCTGTTATAATGAACCTTTTTAGGTCATGTAAGCCAAGAACCTCGTGTTGCTAAAGACCCCATCAGTTACTTTAAGCAGTTATCGTATTTTACTGTTTACAGGGAGTAAGTCCAGAGCATGGCGCTCAGCCCATCGCATGCAGCACAGTTTATCACCAAAAATTAATGAGTTTGTGCCATCCCGCATTTCAAGGCATTAAATCACGGATTTGTTTAAAATTTACTGAAGTTCACAACTTTTAATAAAGACCATCTCAACCTTCACAGTTACACGCCAAAACATCATGTCAGAATCATGCCCGCCTCACCATTTACTGACAGCTGACTCCGAGAAAGAGATAGCATATACAATTCACTTATTTTTTCATGCTGCCATTGCAACCATTCTTACTGTTGAAACAACTTGATGCAGAGCAGAAGGGGAAAAAAGCAGCAATTTTTCTGAGGTAAAATAGATACAAATGAAGTGTGCATATTGCAGGACATTAGCAGGATAGCTCAGACACATAACATTAATGTAATAATTTTATTCTCTCCCCTTAGCTTATGCTAGTTTTCTGTTTCTCTAGAGTTTTCAGTTTAATTTGTGCGAGAGTTTTTACCAGATTCTCCATTTACCCACTTTGGCTAATCTCAAGAAAACACCACACTGTATAGCTGAACATCATCACCCAGGTTATAAATGACAAATTCCACCATAAAGCTTTATAAAAACCTTTATTGCAACTTAAGTCTTTATTTCTTTTTATTTCTTTTTAATGAATAGATTTTTTTTTAGCATCAAAATGTCTTCATTGATTTTTACATTTAGGCGAAAGCTGTTCATGAAAATTACTAAAGTAGGACATGCATTATGGAACAAGCACAGAGCAAATCTGGTGATGCCAACCTTTAGCCACATCTCAGAATCACTTGCAGCTTCCCAGTTGCAACTCTGTGCTATCTTCCCTTCAGAGAGAGAAATTGCCTCTAGATCATACAACGTTATTTGCAATATTTCTAGCATTTTATGAACATTATAAATGAGAAATGAAAATACCCTGATTGCTAAAAAGTCATCACTTGATTTGGACTCTGAGTAGACAAAGCAAACTCACACACTCAGGTGTAGCACCGATGCTGCATTTTCCATATAGTGACTGTCAGGCACTACCAGGGGAATAAAATAGAAGCAGCTGCTAAACCTCACAATTCTTAGAGCTAAAACACAAGCCCTCTTGGATGTGACACAAAAGCAACCAAAATGTGTGTTTAAGCCTGCCTTTTCAAGCTACTTTTTTTCTAATTTAGCCACAGAAACTTTACAGACAACTGAATAGAGGTTGTGTATTCATGATCTGGGCAGAATGGCCAAATAGGAGACTGTATAGGGAAATAATTTTTTTTTTCTCACCTTCTGCAGCTTTGAAATGCAGCAAGTCTGGTGGATTCGGTAACACTAACACAAAACTGGAAAGTGAAGAGAGGAGAAGCAAGTTTCATTAAGAGGAAGAATTCTACATAAAATATACTGGAGCTGATGGAGGAAAGGAAGAGACAGCCAAGATGTTCAGCTGCAAGTGGAGTCCAATTTGATGCTCAGCATGAGTTTAAAGGGAAGATTTTCTCAGCCTTAAAATAAAAGAGCAGTATTGGATGCGTACGGGGCAGAAAACTGTCGTCACAGAAATGGATTGTGCTGGGCTTGGGAAAAGCGAGAGTGGCAAAAGTAGCTCATTTTGCTGTGCTACATTTATAGATGTGCTCATTTGAATGCTCCCAGGAGGACCAGCTTTCTGCGTCCAGACAAAATTATACAGGCATCCCACCACGCCGCATCCCGGTGCTACAACCTCAGCATAAAGGAGATCCACCACAGCTTAGATGGGAATTCTGCCTTTGGATTTTGGGGAGCAGACCCGATTTCCTGCCAGCAGATCTGCTGCTGTCTTTCATTTCTTGTAGGATCAGCCCTCTGACATAAACAAATTGCTAACATCAAGGACCTGATCCTGCTTCCACTGAAATCAATACAAGTTTTGTCATTGGTTTCAATGGGATCAAGGATTCAATCCCACCGTTTTTGAAGTCAATAGGCATGGGGTTTTCTCTGAATAAGCAAGGTTGTGTTGATACTGCAGAATGGGCCTAAATTATATTGATTATTTGGACGTAAACCCAAGTATAAAAACAGGATTAGGGGAAAAAAGGGAAATGTATGAGAAAGTGAGTGTAGAGCAGCATCCATTCCTGGCGTGCAGCGGGTCAGCAGGAGCTCAGCCAGAGCAAAGGCTGCAGCAGCACAGCACCAGGTAGCCAAGTCCACCGGAAAATTTTGGGGGGAAGAGAGAGAAGAAATTCATCCAGGAGATAATTTTTCATCTGCTCCTTCTAAAGCAAACCTTTGAGTCACTCATCCTTTATTAAAAACAAACAAAACATTGACAGAAGAAATTATTGTCACATAGACACACACAGTAATTGGTTCTGCTTCTTCGCTGCTCCTTCTTTTCCCTCTTCTCTGATACAGGGTTGTTCTGTGTTTCTGTAACAACTACTGGCAAATCAGAATTTATTGTACATATGCTTGTGCTCCACTTAATAAAAAATATACTTATATTTTCAGATAAACTTTGTTAGTAATTCATGAGGTAAGTGACTATTTATGCTAATAAGGGAGAAATATATTCTCAAGCATAATGCATTACATAAATTTGAATGCAAAATGTTCAATTATGAAGTAAATACAGGTAATGCAAACAGTAAATTACATCCAATAAAAATATATAAAGAATGTGTCTTCAAAGAGCGAGAGGCTTTTATTTGCATCTGTGAGTTGTTTAAAGAGAAAAGAATTAATAAATACTGAATTACTCTTATGATGATTTAGCTCATAATTCAGCAATCCATAACGACTCCCAGTAATCAGACTGTTGTTTCATACCCTCCAATATAAGGCAGGACTGTTTCCTCAGCAATTTTATCCCTACCAGATTATCTCGTCTGATTCTATTAATTCTCTCCCATAAATCTGCTAACAGTGATATGTGATTTACTTACCCTGTTAACTGATCTGAAGACTGTTAAAAGGATTTATCTAGCACTGCACCTAGGAGTAGTTTATGCCTTATCACTCTGTTACCCTGCAGAAGTCTTTCTGAAATCAGTTTGGCTGGTCTGATAGTTAAATTCAGCGGACACTGTTTAGTTCCACACCATAAAATAAGACACTAGATAAACAAAAGGAGCAGTAACTGTACTTAACGTGTTGGTCTTGATACGTGTTTAAGTTATAACAAATTACTCTGTGAGTCCATATAACACAAAAGCTGCACGTTTGCTCCTGCTGGATGTGGTGTGTGGGACAGGCACACGCGCTCCAGCGGTGCAAGCTCTGCCTCTGCTGCTGGCGTGCTCCACACAGGCCAACCCCAGAGGCTCTGGAGTTAATGTTTCACATCCCCCTGCACGGCCTGTCAGAAAACTCTCCCACAACAAATATACATTAGTTTGGAGGCTCACGAACGAGGTCAGCAGCACACTGGGAGCGAGCAGGGCACCACGGGTACGTCGTCGAACCGAGATGCTTGAAAACAAACCGGAGCAAGAAGCTGTGAGAGGGACAGAGGAGTTTTCCTTCTGCCTGGCTCGGGGCAGGATTGTTACAAACAGTGCTGGGAAAAGGGAGAAGTCTCAGGGAATTGGCCTGCGATAATTGTGGAAAAACTGGAGACTGAATAGCTCTAATTGAAATGAAAGTGTGTGATTGTTATGGAAGAAACACTGTTAATAGAGGACTGTAAATGTTTAGACACCCATTGTGAATAGCCAAATAATAAAGAAAAATACTACTAAATCGAGAATTATATACTGTAGGGAGGAGAATGTTGCTTCTGAAGGTTATCCAAAAATTGCTAATAATCTTTTTTCTCTGCTGCACTGAACAGTAGAGACATTTTGGTGCAGCAGTTCTGTGTAACAATCACACAAGAACAATACTGTACAACTAATAATTTTACTCGCTGCTCTGGTAGGTCAGAGCTTCAATTAATTTGCAGTACTTGCTTACATTGGTACCAATTAAGAGACGGTCCCCATTAGCTCACACACACAATTTTATATTCTTTGTCTAGAGTTCAGAGTTTACTCAGGAAATTTACTAGTTTGCAAATGTAGCATTTTGAATCTTCAAATCCAAACAATTTTATGGGGCTGAAGCCACATTTCTATAGCCATCTACCACACGGCCTAAGGAAATATTACAATATGTACGTTCTAAAATGCAACCACCTTTTCATTTAAAAATATTAACACACACTTTGTGTCTCTCACAGGTAAGCATTTTAAGGGGTATATAGTGCTACATTCATCTTGCTCAGAAGAAAAAAAAAAGATACAGAGAATTGGCCTATCCTGGGGGGATTTATGCTGTGAGCCTGAAGTTTTGTAGATTCCAACCAAGTGAAGAAATAGGAAAGTCAGCCCGAGCAGTTAACTTGCATTAACTTTGTCATGGATTGCCATCTCTAAGATCAAGCTTCTCTGTGTGTGCGAGTGTGTTGCAGGACGGTGCACAGCTGTATTTTAATTTTGTTAGAAATGTTGATAGCATATTGTATCTTTACAGAATTGCCACTATGATAATTTCTAGATCTAGTTATCTTCCTAAATTCGCAGTATGCCCTACCCCTTTCAGCTGCCAGGAACAGTACATGCTGTATGACTTTCAGATGTTAGTACTGGCACTCACACTGATAATGGCAGAGTCAGAAGATGTTATCCATTCGAAAATCCACTCGCCAAGTGCTATTTCCTAAGCAGAGATTCTTTGGCTATTGCAAATGATGAGTTTCACAGTCGGTGAAAAATCACCCAGAGCCTTGCCCGCACCTACAGAGTGATACCCTGAGTGGGGTTATAAATAGCAAACTCTGGGGAGGAAGGGACTGGGCTAGGGGAGAAGGGAGGATTTGAAGTACAATGTTCAAGAAGCAGGTTTAATATATGACCAAGTGTCAGAAGTCAGGTTTCTGAGAATTACTTTTCAGATAAACAACTTTATAGCACCGCACTTAATCTTACTTACTAGAGACATCTCATTTATCACGGAATTACAAGTAACTTTAATTCTATCGATATTCCCATAAAGCCCGGTCGGAAAATCGAGCCTGGCAGCCCGCAGGCTGCGGATCTCCCTGCTCCGCGATGGGACACGGCGGCTACAGCCGGGGCCGGGCGGGACCGCGGCGGCTGCGGGGGCGGGCGGGACACGACGCGGGGGCCCGTCCTGTCCCGTCCCGTCCCGTCCCGGCGCTCGGCACTGACCTGCGGACGAGAGATGGCGCTGTCGAGGTTCGAACCGAGCCGCTCCGCCGCTCCGCTCCAGCCGCCGCCGCTCCTCGGCCCCCGGGCCGGCCCCAGCCCCCTCCCGAACGGGAAGGGGGGCTGGGGGGGAGGCGAAAGTAAATACAATTAGTTCTAAATGTATTAAATTAATTAGTCCTGGCCCGCACGCCGAGTGCGGCGGGAGGGGGTGCAGGGGGAGCGCGGGGTTTGCAAACTTGCGGGGCACTCGCACCTCCGGGCGGGCGTGGGGGATGGAGGGATCGATGCCCCGTCCCCGTAACAAAATAATCAATAAGTGACCGGGGCGCTGCGGGGGTGCGGAGCGATGACCCGCGGCCGGCACGGGGGAAGGGCCGCCCGCCCATCCGCAGGTACCGCGCCGGGCACGGCGCAGTCCCGCGCTGCCTCCGCGCTGCCCGCTCCCTCCCGGGCGCTGCCGGCTCGCCCGGAGTACCGCGTCCGGCGCTCCCCCTCCCTGGTCCCGGCCGCCCGGAGCTCCCCCGCGCCCTCGGGTGCCGGCCGGGCTGAGGGGCAGCCCCGGGCCCTCCGCCCCGGGGCAAGGCGCTCACCCGCGGGCGCGCACGGTGCGGCGCGGGCGGAGCGGGCCGGCCGTGGCCGAGCCGAGCCGAGCCGAGCCCGGGCGCGGTGCCGGCGGCCAGGAGGGGGTTAAGCGGGCGCTGACAGTCAGCTGAGCCCTGACTGACAGCCCGCAAAGTTTCCCTGTCGCTAGACTCTTATGCTAATGAGGCCGGGCGGCGCGCGCCCATTGGCCCGGCCCTGAGCCCGTGTCCCGCCTGACGTCACGGGCGCTATAAAACTCCGCAATGCTTTAAACTCTCCTGCCGGATCAAACCTTTAAATATTTTTCATCTTCTTGCTGTAGCTTTGAGGCCGAGTTGTTTTTTTTTCTCTCTCTCTCTCTCTCTCTTTTTTTTTTTTTAACTATTATTATTATTATTATTTTGGTCGCGATACAGACTTTGATTTTTTTTTTTTAATTTTTTTGCCTTCGCTCTCTTTCCCTCCTCCCTCCCCCGATGAACCTCTCTCCTCGCTCTGCACTTTGCAGGAGAGAGCCCAGAGGAAAAGCACCATGAAGTGTTAAAAATAACAAAACAAAACAACAACAACAACAAATTTACTCGCAACAACACCAGCTAACACTTCCAGCTGCGGCTCGCGAGCTGCGAAAGAGCGAGAGGAGAGAGAGAGAAGGGAGGGAGAGAGGAGGAAAAAAAAAAAACCTCTATGCAAAAGGCGAATAGCGAGAGCCCCGCGCTCTGATGCATCAGCGGAGCCTCTGCGAGGGATAACGCGGAGCGGGAGAGGAGCCGCCGGGGCGGACCGGATCGGAGGCAGAGCAGGAGAGCGGAGCGGAGCTCGCCAAAAATCAAGCTGGCTCACCCGGTGGCGACTCAGAGCAGCCCCCTCGCTCCCGGAGCGCACCCTTTCTGGAGGACTCTCGGCAGCAAAAGGATGGCATCAGAGCTGGCGATGAGCAGCTCCGACCTGCCCACCAGTCCCCTGGCCATGGAATATGTTAATGACTTCGATCTGATGAAGTTTGAAGTGAAAAAGGAGCCGGTGGAGACCGATCGCATTATCAGCCAGTGCGGCCGCCTGATCGCCGGGGGATCGCTCTCCTCCACCCCGATGAGCACGCCCTGCAGCTCCGTGCCCCCGTCCCCCAGCTTCTCGGCGCCCAGCCCCGGCTCCGGCTCCGACCAGAAGACCCACCTGGAAGACTACTACTGGATGACGGGGTACCCGCAGCAGCTCAACCCGGAGGCGCTGGGCTTCAGCCCCGAGGACGCGGTGGAGGCGCTGATCAACAGCAGCCACCACCCGCTGCCCGGCGCCTTCGATGGCTATGCTAGAGGGCAGCAGCTGGCCGCGGCCGCCGGCGGCTCCGTGCCGGCCGAGGAGATGGGCTCGGCGGCCGCCGTGGTGTCGGCGGTGATCGCCGCGGCGGCGGCGCAGGGCGGCGCGCCCCACTACCACCACCACCACCACCACCCGCACCACGGCGGCGGCGGCGGCGGCGGCGGCGGCGGCGGGCACCCCCACGCCGCGGCGCCGGGCAGCGCGCCGCCCTCCTCCGCCTCCTCGGCCGCCGGCTCCGGCTCCGGCGGCGGCGGCGGCGGCGGCGGCGCCGGGGGGCTGCACCATCCGCACCACGGCGGCGGCGGCGGCGGCGGCGGCGGCCTCCACTTCGACGACCGCTTCTCCGACGAGCAGCTGGTGACCATGTCGGTGCGGGAGCTGAACCGGCAGCTGCGGGGCGTCAGCAAGGAAGAGGTGATCCGGCTGAAGCAGAAGAGGAGGACCCTCAAAAACAGGGGCTATGCCCAGTCCTGCCGCTTCAAGAGGGTCCAGCAGCGGCACGTCCTGGAGTCGGAGAAGAACCAGCTGCTGCAGCAAGTGGAGCACCTAAAGCAGGAGATCTCCAGGCTGGTCCGGGAGAGGGACGCCTACAAGGAAAAGTACGAGAAGCTGGTCAGCAATGGCTTCAGAGAAAACGGATCCAGCAGCGACAACCCTTCCTCTCCAGAGTTTTTCATGTGAGTTCCCACAGCCTTGCCACCTTAACTAAAAGTTCTCCGTGTGAGTTGTTGTTGGGGGCTTTGCTAGAGCCACAATCCCGCTTGCCACCTTCTATTACCTTTTTTTTAAAAAAAAAAAAAAAACTCAAAACAATTTTAAAACAAAATTGTTTTTTGGGTTGGTTTTTGTTGTTTTTTTTTTTTTTTCTTTTTAAGGTGGGCTGGCTCCGTGTTGGCCAACCTAAAGTTCTACATGAGTTTCCTTTCTGTTTATTATTATTATTATTATTATTTTTATTTTTTTGTGGGGGCTTGCTGTTGTGTTTTTTTTTTTTTAATTTGAAAGATCCAACTCGCCACCAACTCAGTTCTTCATATGAAGCTTGCTCTTCTTTGAAACCTGCCATCCACATTATATATATATTTTTAAGTTCATGAGGTTTTTTTCTTTTGAGCTTGCTGTGTCCAAAAAGTCAGATCTTTTCTTTTTTGCCATCCTGAGTTCTTCATATGAGATTTGAGCTTTGCAAAAAGAAAAATAAAATATAAAAAAATTTAAAAACTAAACAAAACAAAAAAATAAAAAAAAAAAAGTGAAAATTTTAGACTCCAGCTTGCTGAGTTCCATCAGTTTTTAGCGTTGTTGTGCAAAACTAGAGATATGCCTAGATCAACCTGCCAAAATCAAGCCTGCATCAACCTTCGGTGTGTTCCTGTGAGTTTTGGCCTTAATCTGCCAAACGTGAGACTTTAGTCTGCCATTAGAATCCCATACTCATCTCATGCATTACGCTTGCTATTTTGTCTTAGCAACAATGAACTATAACTGTTTCAAAAGACTATGAAAAAGAGACATTATATTAATAAAAAACCCTGCATGCTGGTCATGTACGGTATAATTATTTTTTTTTTCTTTTGCTTGGAAATGGACTTTTGGAGACTATTATGGCATGGCATTCATCCTTTTGTTTTATTGCCTCATCACTTTTTTGGGTTGAAAGCAAAAAAGTGCAACCTTTGATCTTCCTCCTCCTCTTCCTCCCATTAAAGTTTGCATCTGCTCTAAAACTGCTTTGAGTTACTCAAAACTTCAGACTTCCTTTTAAATGCACTGAAGCATTCCCTCTCAAAAAACATGCCAGAATGGATTTTGGTAACCTAATGTGGCAAAAAAAAAAAATTAAAAAATCAAAAAAAACCAAAAACACAGAAAGAACTTCAGAAAGATGTTCAAAAACAAAATTCACATCCCACTTTGGGGGGACATTGAAACCATGCTGTTGCCTAAAAACAGTCTAAAATTAATTTTAAGTGATCTGCCCCATTTTTTCTTTTCCTTTTGCGTTTGGTCATTGTCAAATGTGGAATGCTCTGGGTTCCTAGTATATAATTTAATTCTAGTTTCTGTCATCTGTTAGCCCAGTTAAAATGTATGCTACAGATAAAGGAATGTTATAGATAAATTCGAAAGAGTTAGGTCTGTTTAGATGTAGATTTTTTTTTTTTTTTTAAAGATTGATGCACTAAATTGTTTACTGTCGTGATGTAAAGGGGGGTAGAATTTGCAACGGGACTGTTTTAAAAAGTAGTTTATGCAGCATGTGCTTGCAACTTAAATATAAGTTGGGTATATGTAGTCCTTGCTATACCACTGACTGTATTTGAAAACCAAAGTATTAAAAGGGGGAGGCACCCCTGTTTATATCTATAGGGGTATTTTACATTAAAAATGTATGGGTTGTTTGTTTTTTTTTTTTTTTTTTTTTTCAAAATTGAAGTATTTGGGACTGAATTGCACTAAGATATAACCTGCAAGCATATAATATGAAAACAACAACAAAAAAATTACGAACCTGTTTAGAACGCTAATACAATTTATGCAGTTATAAAGATGGCATTACTGCACAGTTTTAAAATGATGCAGATTTTTTTACAGTTGTATTGTGGTGCAGAACTGGATTTTCTGTAACTTCAAAAATTCCACAGTTTTAAAGGCAATAATCAGTAAATTTTATTTTCAGGGACTGATATCCTGTCTTTTAAAAAAAATGGAAAGTAAATCTTACCACAATAAATATAAAAAAATCTTGTCAGTTACTTTTTCTTTTACATATTTTGCTGTGCAAAATTGTTTTATATCTTGAGTTACTAACTAACCACGTGTGATGTTCCTATGTGCTTTTCTTTCATTTTCAACTCTATGGTTATATCGAAAGAGAGAATAATCTACAATAATAAACTGCATTTTTTTGATTCCGTACTCAGTTTCTTAGTCTGTAGTTCAAAGTTCCATAACTGCGAGCGCAGTACTTCAGCATGCTGCCTGCCGAAGGGGCGATGCTGACCCACGAGCTGGACTCAATAATGTTCAGGAGGGGAGAAGGAAAAGGATAGCTTTGTGTAAAATGGAAAATTGTCACCTGCTAGGACACAAGTTCTCTTTCAGGTAGATGAAAAAACGTGAGCTTTCAGGTGCTGCTTCTGACTTCTCAGTAGTGCAGTGAGGGCAGTTTCAGTGACTCAGATCATCCCACCAAGTTCTAGGAGATCTCAAAGGGGAGGTCTGCGTAAAAACCTGATGACACGATATGGCCCTGTATTTTGATTGTTTTATGATGGAGTGAAGTGAAAGAGAAGACTTCACATCCTCTTATCATCTGATCCCAGCTAAGCATGCCTGTCTCTAGTAAGAGATGACACTGCATCAGGCTTGGCTTGTCACAGAGCCACTCAAAGCTAGATTGAAAGATTTCTTACCATTTTGGTCCATACTGCCTCCTTTTTTCCTTTCTTTGCTTTTTCACCCTTCTTTTTTTATTTTTTTATCCTGTGGATTGTTTTGTTTTGTTTTGTTTTGTTTTTTGGTTTTGTTTTGTTGGTTTTTTTTTTCTTTTGCTACAGGCCTTAGAAAGTCCAAAGAGAGCTGAGGAGTGGAGAAAAAAAATCCAAAGGACTTCCTCCAACTTTTGAGAGTTATTTGTTCTAAACAATCAACCCCAAAGGTTAATGTGCTAGAAACATTCAGGTCTCTGAGCCTGTCTTCACTGCAGTTCCCCATGTCAAAGGGCATTTGAACTTTGAAAGGCTCCTCAAATGCTTGACCCAGTTAGTTTAAAGCCACCTTTCCCCAAGAGCCTGCAGTGTCCGTCGGCAGAGTGCTGTCCTGTTCTCTCAATGGCATTATCTGCCCACTTTCTGGGAGAGCCAGAGGCCTCTCCGAAAGATGCTCCAGCCTCTCCAGGATGGGGGGTTTATCTCCAGACCCAGGCTCATAAACCAGACTCCTTTTTCTTCTCCTTTGTGTTTTTCCCCCCTGCTGCTGGTGCAAATTCTTCCCACCCAGCCTCCCAGGTGCTGGTGGCCCTGAAGGGACAGGACCTGTTGCCATCCCTCTGCCTGGCTGCTCCAGATCCTGTCAAGGGTTGAGCTGCAAGGTCAAGGTGTGGCTCTGAGCCCCCCTGCAGTGCTTGCACCCAGGACAGCCTGTGTCAGTGGGCAGTGGCTGGTGCTGGAGGTCACTATGTTCCTGCTGAGGTCCCTTTGGCAGGGGTGGACACCAGCCTCTCTGTTGGTGACAGCGGTGGCTTGCTCTCCGAAGCCGATGCTGTGTCTCACCCCTCCCCAGTGCCGGGGCACCAACCTGCCCTTTGGCATCTGACCTGCTGTTGCACCAGGGTTTGAGTAATGGTTCAAGCTCCAGATTCTGGTTAATTTGAGTTCCATTTTCTGGTTAATGTGTAATCTGTGGGTAAACTGGTTGCTATTGGCCGAGCTGGGAATTATCTCCTCTCATAAAGACAAGGCTGCTCGTTATTATGTCTCCCACCTTCCCTTCCCTGACTGAGCCTTTACCGACGTCCAGGTGTTTTTGCAGGGACTCAGAAGCCTTGCTGCTGCCCTTGCTGAGAGCAAGGAAAGGAAGGGACAAGACCTTTCATCAGCAGAGCCCCCACTGAAGTGGTGCTGCAGCCCCCAAGGGAGCACAGAACCCCAGGCTGCCCATAGCAGGACCACTTCTGGTCCAGCCTCATCCTCTCACCCTGCTGTCACTTCAGGTTTCCTTGCAGGCAAAGTTAGAAACAGGCAATAAGATTTTAAAAATACTGTGAATTGACTGAGTAGTGAAGAGCAAGGAGAGCACTGCTGTCTCCCTGAAGTATCTTCTTCCACGGAGGAAAAAAACCAAACATCCTATTTAAACAATTTGAGAGATAAGAGAAAACCTTCCTAGAAACAGAATTCCTAGAATAGGGTGACAAAGGAAAAATTCCCATCACATCCTCAACCTGAGAGGGGAAAAAAGCTTTCTTCCAGTTTGGCATTGTGATGACAATCTTGCTTTGCACATTAACAAAAGCAAAAATGCAACCTTCCTTAGGCTGCACTTGAATTTTAGCCTGAAACACACCAACTGGCCAACTGAAGGGGAAAAAAATTAGGCATACATTTTAATATTCACTAAAGCAAAGTGAGTATTGGGGTTCTCTGTATGAGTCATTGCAGGGGAGCGCCCACCTTTGCCGCAGGACTGCTTGCTGAGGAATAATTGGAACCGCTCTGCTCTGAATAACCTACATTCATTAATCACCCCTTGCTTGACTCTGGCCTCAATCCTGCTCCCATTGAACTCAGAGGCACAATCCTGGGAATTTCAAAGGGGAACAGGATCCCACTGTTCTCCCACAGGTAAAAAGCAGGTGGAATGCTGCCCGAGCTAGGCAATTGGGTGTCAAAAGGTGTGCGTGGTCTTAATCTGCCCATCACTAACAACATCCTATTTTTCCCATAGTCCTATAGTGCCTTTCCATTTATTAACTACATTACAAAGAACTTTCATGTGACCGGTGCTGGGAGATATGTGCATGGACAGCGGCCCTTTGCTGGCTGGGAAATGGTGTGCACTGAGGCTCAGCCCCCTCCTCCCTCCCCAGCCCACCTTGCCCCTAAGTGTTTTTTATTTCCACCCCCTAAAATGAAACATAACCCTCTCCTGCCCTGCCTCCAGGCTTCTGCTGAGCAGAGGCTGAGAGTATTTCTCTGATTTTGCTACAGCATTTTCCCTGCTTGAAAAAATATCATCCTGGACCGAATCCTAAAAAAAAGACGGGAGAAGGGAGGGAAATATCCCAGTCACACCAGTGCATATTTACTTCCTGAATTATTTCTCCCTAGGTATGCAGCAAGAAGTGCCCGTTTGCAAAGTGAGCGGGGAGAGCTTCTATTTATTAGAAAGTCTTCATCACCCTTTTAAAACAAAAACTCCAGCGCTGAATCAAAATGTCACTTGAAAACTCCCCCCACACGAAACATGGCAGCAAATTTTTAGTTTAAAAAAATGAACTTTCCCAGCTCTTTTTTTCTTTTCCCTTCCGAAAGCTTTTATGCAGCTGTTTCCTCCCCCTCCCTCTGCATAGTGTGTAGGAAGTTCTTGATCTAGAATCATTCATAATTTTAATACCAATTTCTATTTGACATAATATACTAATATCAGATAGAGATTGTAGCTGCTTCCTGGATTTAGGGAGGAAATGATGCATATATCAGAATTATCTGCTCAGATGCCAGAACTACATTGGTGTCATTTCAGCATGTGCTGTGTTGAAAGGAAATCCTCTATATTTATTACTCCGATCATCAGATGAGCTAAATGGACCCACTGTTTCTGACACCTGTTCAGATGGCTGAATTTAAAATTTCATGCAGGAAAAAAAAAAATCCTACATACTTCAATGTTAGGAATTAAGTTTTTTTTTAATACGCTTTTTTCCCTCCCTCTTTCCGAATCTCTGTGTTGTGACCGGCTGCCGTGAGGCTTGGCCATTCCGGGGGTAGCTATGGAGAGAGGGATAGATTTTGTTTGCCCAGCTCCGACAAAAACCAATCCTGCTTGAACACACTCGCACACACGCACAGTCTGTAACCAAATGCTTCAGATCTCTGTTTTAAGTGCAGGTCTCAGTATGAGTAACATGATGTAGCACACCCCAGAACGTGGCAGAGGTGAGCGGCCGAGAAAGAACTCGTCTTTTCGGGAGGGAGCTGAGCACTGAACCACTTCATAATTTTAAGGCTCCTCTAATGAATTTTTTTGGGCACAGCATGTATAAATCAATAGATTAAAATACTGTACACTCTGCTGCATCTAATTCTTGACTGCCTGAAATTGCGGGGGAGAACTGAGAATAACATTTGTCACTCTGAGGGCTGAGTGCATTCAGATTTGTGAGCTCTAAGCCAACACAATGCAAAAATAGTCCAGGATGTGACTTAAGTTATCAAGTGAAAAGCAAGAGGCCAGGGATCTGCGAGGCTGTAGCTGGCAGACAGGCAGCTCCATCCTGAGCGATCTATCACCGTATCAGGTTGACCCGGCACAGTGTGACAACATCTCAGTCCTCAATGCACGCTGCCTGTATTTCAGTGCTCTCTGAAATGATCATTTGCGTTCACTATTGCTGCACCCACTTTTTTCCCTCCAAATTCTGGCTTTTAAAACTGTGTCACCTGCGACGCACAGTGAAGTGTGCAGGCCTGGAATTGTGGTGCAGTGAGTGATGAGGACAGAACTTGCCCTGCCTCTCTCCTTGCTTGTTTTGAAGCCCTGTGGACTTTGTGACATGATTTTCTCTTTTTTTAAATTAATAAATGTCATTGTTTTGTAATGCATCTCAATACGACATCTTACATGGAAGGAATCAAAATGAGAGCAGAAGTTTGCTAGAACTGGTGTTTCTCCTCCATGCAGAAAAAAAATCCCCAATAAATAACAAATCGAGCAGTGTCCTCAAGTTTCCAGCGGGGGTAGAGGTTGGAGTGTCCCTGGGTGCTGCTCTCAATTGTTAATTCATAAAGACCCACAGTCCTGAGCAATGTTGCCCCAGCTTGTCCTGATACAGCAGAGATGCCGATGGCTGTGGACGGAGGCGTTGAGCCTAAATGCCCTGTTCCAGCGAAGGCTCTGGCATCTCCCTGACCTTCAGTCAAGGACCTTCAGTCCTTGGGGTTTCCATTAAATCTGGGTGTCCCCGAAAGGCTGCAGGGTGTGGGTACAGCGGGGGTGTCGGCAGAGCTCAGAGCCCACATGCCTTTGCCTCCCTGCCGCCAGCCAGGCACCTGCCTCGGCCGGGGGAGCAGCAGCTCTGGGGAGGGTTCTGGCAAGGATTTTCACATCCCTGCTGCCAGCAGTTCCTGAATGTCCCGGGCCGGGGCTGTCTGTGCAGGGATGCAGCCCCTCCCCGTCCCTCGCGGCACCGGGGCCGCGGCCGGCGGGGTCGCTTAGGAGGAGGCCGGGCCCCCTCGGGGGCTGCCCTGAGCCCGGCCCGGCCAGGCCGCCACGACCAGGGGCACAGCCGGGCACAGCCCCCGGCCCAGGCACAGCTCTGACCTCGGGCACAGCCCCCGGCCCCGGCACAGCCCCCGGCCCCGGCACAGCCCCAGATCCCGGGCACAGCCCCCGGCCCCGGCACAGCCCCCGGCCCCGGCACAGCCCCAGATCCCGGGCACAGCCCCCGGCCCCGGCACAGCCCCAGATCCCGGGCACAGCCCTGTGCCCCGCACAGCCCCCGCCTCCGGCACAACTCTGACCCTGGGCGCAGCCCCTGCCCCCGGTACAGTCCTAGTCCCTGGCCCTGGCCCAGTCCCTGTCCCCGGGCACAGCCCCCGGCCCCGGTCCCGGGGGCTGCAGCCGCCGCCCAGCCGCGGGTCCCGCCTCAGCCAGGTGCGGAGAAGAGGCCCTGCCGCCCGGGAGGGGAGGGAAGGTGAGGACCGCATCCGCTGTTTGTTTGCTTCTTGTTTGTTTCTCTCTAAATCCCATCCCTGCAACAAAACGGGAGTCTGGGCGGAACTATGGATCCGTCTGGCCGCGCATCCAGAGCGGAGCTCCTTTTGTCACCCGGCGGCTCCCACGGGCAGCCCGGCCCTAGGTATGTCCACAGAGCACTTCCCTCGGCTTTGGTCACAGTATTTCCAATTTTCCTTTTTCCTTTCTTTTTCTTTTTCTTTTTCTTTTTCTTTTTCTTTTTCTTTTTCTTTTTCTTTTTCTTTTTCTTTTTCTTTTTCTTTTTTTGTCATTATTCTTCTCTTCTCTTCTCTTCTCTTCTCTTCTCTTCTCTTCTCTTCTCTTCTCTTCTCTTCTCTTCTCTTCTCTTCTCTTCTCTTCTCTTCTCTTCTCTTCTCTTCTCTTCTCTTCTCTTCTCTTCTCTTCTCTTCTCTTCTCTTCTCTTCTCTTCTCTTCTCTTCTCTTCTCTTCTCTTCTCTTCTTTCCCTTTCCCTTTCCCTTTCCCTTTCCCTTTCCCTTTCCCTTTCCCTTTCCCTTTCCCTTTCCCTTTCCCTTTCCCTTTCCCTTTCCCTTTCCCTTTCCCTTTCCCTTTCCCTTTCCCTTTCCCTTTCCCTTTCCCTTTCCCTTTCCCTTTTCTCTTTTTCCTTTTCTTTTTACTTTTCTTTTTCTTTTTCCTCCCTCATTCTTTTTCTTTTTTTTTCTTATTTTTCCTTTCTTTTTTCTATTTCTTCCTTTTTTTTCCCTAGTTCTTGAATTTTCCCCTTTTTCTTCCTTTCTTTTTCCTTCATACCTCTGTGCACACAGAGACAAATCTAAACCCAAAGGCAATCAAAGGGATCTTTTAAAATGACTTTTTGGATCAGGCCTCGAGTTCTCTGCAGGAAGCAAGAATGGGAGCAGGCAGGATTTACATTTCATGGCTTTTAAAGAATCTGAAGTGTGGGGAACGGCGTTTGCCGAGGCTGAGTTTCACAAGTCTGTGTGGATGTGCCTTGGAATGTGTATATGATTAAGCTTAAAGCTCTCTTCTGTAAGAAAGCAGGCAGATTCCCCTTCCTGCAGCCTGAGCCCTGCTTCTCTGATTTTGAAACAAAACTTCTTGCCAAGGCCTTGGCAGTGGGATGTCACTGCTGAAGGGGATGGCATCAGAGTGTTGGTATTGTCTTCCAAAGCTGAGGTGCCTCCACTGCAAACAGCCCCTGCTCCCTCAAGCACTGAAAGCCATGACAATAAAAATGATCCCAAAATTGAAACAAACAAGACCTAGTATTTTTCTTTCCCTTTCCTTCCCCTTCCCCCCATCTTAACTGCTTCCAAACTCCCTGATGAAAGCATTTTAATATGTAGGAAGAGCTGCCGGAGTCTGCAATGCGATTCAGTGTTCTGTGGTGTGGGATGAACAGATTTTCCTTTCCGTAGGGTTTCCTCCTGCAAAGTCATTGTAGAGGAGGGAATACTGTAAGATTAAATCTGGTTAAAATACTATATTCATGTCACACCAGATACGGTCTCCAGACTGTGCACAGTCTTTCAGCTTCCTTTATTGTGAAATCCTTTTAAAATAGCACAGTATAGTGTAGAGAACTTATTCAAGTATAACTGTCTTACACCAACTCTGTCAGATAAAATGAAGGAAAGTGATCAAGCTTCTTAAATTAATAAATCTGCTTAGTGTCTCTGGTTGCCTTCACACTCTCTTACTGTCTTTGACTCTTTCCTTATTAATAAACTGATTGTTGAATAAAGCTGCTAAATGAAGCAATGCACCTTGTCAGTGGAAGAGGGTTGGTGTTCCAGGTGTGCTGTGCTGGGAATGGTTGTGGGTTTAGGGCAGGGATGGCCACAGCAAAGACTGAAAGCAGGATGACCACATCAGTTTCTAGATGCTCCTCAGGTGTGAGGCTTGAGTACCTGTTCCTCTCAGCACCCTGCATTTATAACAGGATGAATTAACCAATTGGCATGAAAGGAGAGGTCGTCCTGAGAAAAATGACACCGAAGGTCCACAGGAGTCATTTGCTTTTAGAGATCCCGGGCCAGGTGCCAAGTATTGCATTTATGGAAGCACCGTCCCCTTTCTCAAAACAAAACCAAAACAACAAACTCCAAACCTGAAAGAAAAAAAACAAATCAAAACAAGAAGGCACCATCTCTTTCAGTGGCATGTGGGGTCCTTTCAAAGAGGGGGTGGGTTCTTTTGAGTGGGGAGCTTTGGGTGGGATGTGGGACAGGGATCATTCAGCTGGCTCTAAATGTGCCGCCCACTTTTGTTTTCAGAGCTGCAGAGCTAATCTGGAATCAAAATGCTGGAAAAGTGCCTATAGTTTGTCTTGCCTATTTTTTTTTTATTCAAATCAATCGTGTTTGTGGTTTATTCTTGCTCTGATTATGCTGCACGGTTACAATAAATGCACGGAGCTCAAGCATTCCTGCAGGCGCTTCATAGGAAATACATGTGTGTGTCTGTGCATGCACACCCAGGGAGAGAAAGTTGATTGTAAGGGACACAACAAAATATCCATATTTAAGAAATGTGGATTGACTCGCTTATTTCACTTATTGTACAAAGATTCACTCTAGGTTGAATTTTTTTTTTTTCTTAAATTAGATTTTAAATATGTGTTGACAGGATGAATTTGTACAGTGTGAGTAACTGCAGGGGGAAATGACAGCTCTGCTTTTGTTATTAAACTACTGTCTTGAAAATAATGGAGTGTGTACAAAAATTGATTATTATTTTGCCAATTACATTAGTGCAGCTAATAACAATCATTAAGAAAGTAATACAGAAAGCTACACACTTTCAGATATTAGAAACTGATATTCACTGGTGAGGCAAAAAATATGTGTTTTTAAGGTAATTTGTCAGCAAGAATCTCCTGTTATTAATGTGAAGTAAATATGTGTGAGCTAGAAATGTTTCACTTCAAACTGTGTTCATTTCTTCTTCACTCAGCCAGGGTTAATAAACAGTACAAGAGAGTTTCTAAATTTAATTTAGGATTTGCATATAAAAGGTCCTATTCTGTACCATAGTGGCACAACAGACAGGCTTTATGATGTTAAATATTCCTTTTAATAATAGTTTATTTTAATATATTTACTAAATTAGGTACCCGAGAGAATCATCTACAACGGTGATGTGAAAATCCCTGTTACCTGAGGTCAAAAATAAAAGGTATGTTTTCCTTTTCATTAGCAATTTGCCATATTTCAGCAGGGGTGGTAATTTCACTGCTTTGTTTTCTGCTGCTGAGATGGTGCTTTGTGCTCAGCCCGGGGAGCCGGTGACAGGCCGTGGCGCAGTTTCCTGGGCTTTTGGGTGAGGCTGATTTCAGGTGCCTACAAGAACCATTTGCAACGATGGGGCTTTGTACTTTTGTCAGCCAGGCAGCTCTCTCGTGTCCCACACCTCATATATAACCCTTTGCAAATGTTTTCTTTCTTTTTCTTCAAATGCTAGCGTTCAGACATCAGCTACGGGGATTAAGGATGGGTCTTCTGAAGATCTCCCTCAGATCTTGGTGAAAATCATGACTCTGTGTTAGATGATTTCAGTACATACAAATTACAATAGAGTTTAATTCACAGCACTGCTTTCCTCTGGAAATTCATGTTCATTCAATCTGTCAACATTGGCTAAAAAATATGCTGCTAATGAAAATGTGGGAATTAAAACTTTCAATCCCTTCCCCTGCTAGACTCAAACAGGCACTTTTTTTTTTTTTTTTTTTGCCGTGGAATCTGACTTTTATTGACCTTGACTATAAAAATACTAAGTGGGTTAAATGAGCACCAAGGTTGCAATGACAGATTCCTGTGTGAATTTTTTTATGAAACCTCCTATTTTAGTTAAGAACACAGCCTGCCATACAGCCTTCCACGCTTTGATCAACAGTTAAGTGCTGTTAGAAACAGCTGAATTTTATTAGCTCATGAAATTAAGCTTGTTTAAATAATAGATTTATTTTTTATCTCTTAGAAGAAATGTAAATCATAATTTAAAAGAATAGATTTATTTGTTAATTCTGAAAATAAATTTAAGTAACAGATTTATTATTTAAAATTTAAGTGAGGATGAGGAGGATGTAACTGGTGCTGCAGCCTGTAAATTAAATGGAACGGAGAGGTTTTGATGGTGTATGGGCTGTAGGAATAGGTTTCTCAAGGAGCACTACAGGACCTTCATTTTAAGCCTGATGCTCCTCTTACTTCCCTGAGGAACACCCTGGATAGGGTTTTGCCTGCATGGCATTTTTCTTTTTCTGTTTTTCACCACTGTAAATGAGAGGGAAACCAGACCACTTGGGGTTTTTTGTGAAAACTTTGAGTGCAATGTGCTTTTTTTGCAAGAATAGAGCCAAGTTGCTATCAGCTGAAGTAAAAACATGAAGTGTGTGTTTTAATTGCTAAGGTGCAGCACTTCTTTCATCAACATGATCCTAGGGAAACACTTCTAATTTCAATAATCCCATAGGAAAATCTGCCATGCTTCCTGTAATTCATATATGTGACTATTAGAGTTATATAAATTATTGATATTTATTCTTTTTATCCATATAATAAAAAAGGAAATCTTTTTCCCTTATCAACACTTGTGATCTCAAGACTTGCTTAGCCTGCTGTTCTCTGGGACAATTCCTTGTGTCTTCCTTCACTATTTTGGGGTTATATTTTCACATATTATAGACAAAAAAAAAAAAGAAAAAAAAACCCAATAAAACAACAAGCAGCAAAATCTGTTAGTTTTAAGCAAATAGCTCTTGGGTCTTGGAAGAGTTAACAAACTTTTACGGCAAGGTTCAGGCAGTTCTGACCCCTATGGTAATATTTCATCTAAGGTTACTGTTGGGAGAGAAATCAAATTTCAGCTGTGAACATGATTGACAGGTGAAAGCAAGAGAGAGAAAGACATCTGGTCAGATGGGGAATTTGGGCAGGAGAAGGACAATTCAGGGAAGTGTCTCTGTAATATTAGGAATAATAAGCTTATATAAGAAAACTCTGATCCTCCACCCTGTCTGGAGGAGAGCTCACTTGATATTCATGGAGGTGGCTTGGTTGGGGGAATTTAAGACTGTACATTTATAGTAGTGGACAGTAGTGTCCACGGTCTGACTTACTAACTTGGCTCCTTTGAAGGAATTATGTTGTTTCTGGCAAACTTTAAGGATTTCAGGGCCATTTATTTAATGACTGTGACAGGAATATTTGGTGGTTGCTGGTTAAGAGGTTCTCACCATGATGTCCCTGGCAGGTCAGGCAGCAGCAGGGGTGGTGGAGGCCAGTGCTGGTGTCACTCCATGTCCTCCCACTTCTGGCAGCTTTCAGAGTAAGCACTGCAGGATGAATTTTGTGTTTATGATATACACTGTTATACCAGCAACAAAATTAGTTGCTACCCCGTAAAATACCACTAAGGGTCCATTGTGGTGTTTTACAAAGCAACTGTTATTTTCCAGAGGCTGTGTTTTGTCTTATTCCAGCTCCCAGCAGCACCAACTAAGGTCCCTTACAATATGTACTTAACCCCAGGTGTGTTTCACTGTGCTTCAGTGTATTTTATTTGGTGCAGAAAAGCTTTTCCATCCTCCAATGTCATGGAATCAACAGGAATAAAATATCCCTCTCTTTCCTGATCAGCATGATGATGTTGGAAAGTAGAATTTACTTCTGACATTAAAAAAATGTAGCCAGGTTTTTTCTTAAAAAGGGCAAGAAAAAATATCTGTTGGTTTTCTTGTTGCTGTGTGTAAAAATGTTTCAGTTTTTAAAGAGCTTCTGAAGGACCTTTTTAGAGCTCCAAGGGCAGGATGAGGCAATGATGGACCCTGGGATCTAAATTGCATCCTACCTACATCCCAGGTGAGAGGAGAGATCCTGAGTGGGCTTCTGGCCCCACTGAAACCTTTGGTAAAATCACCCTTTAATTCCTGGAGCCCACACTTGGAATATCTGCAGGGGAGGTTGTATAATAAAAAGCAAAATCTGAACTTATATGGAGGTAGCTGAGCTATGAATTCCCAGCATGGATGTTCTTATTTGGGAGTAAGGGTGGATTTCCCCCTTCCCTAGTACAGCCAAGCTGCTTTCAAAATAAAATAAATTAACCAGGAAAATCCACTCTTATTCTAGAGTAGGAGTGTCCACCCAGGCAATGACTAGCACTGCAGTATAGTTTATTTCCTAATTTCCCCGTATGGATGAGACCTAAACTAAGGGGAGAATAAGGAGCAGTAAAGAATAGAAATGTATTTTCTATTCGTTTTCCAGTTTGCCTCTAAGACTTTTCACACAGGGGAAATCATGGTGCTCGGAAAATAACATTTACCTACTTTTCACTGCTATTCCTGCATTTGCACATGCATTTTTAAAAGAGATTTGTGTTTTGTGCAAGACCTTTTGCATTCTCATACTATTCACGTGTATTTTTGATGTGCAGTTGAGTCTGTCTGTTCATGACATCATTTCTCTTTTCCTGGCCATGGCCTGGGATATCAAACTACCCAGCTTCACTGCAAATTAGATCTTGTTTTTATTCCTAGACTGTACATCTGATAAAATTGAAAATTAAAGCTAAGAACTGTAAAAACAATCAAATTTCTTTCTGCATGAGCAAGTTATTTTTAACTTTGTGTTGTTGAATTAACACTCCCTGTAAAATGTCTTTATTTTCCAAGGCTGATATCAAGATAACTTCCATGAAATATTATTGGCAAACTTCCCGCAGCAGTCAATGGGAGCCTTGTATGTATTTTTCAAGCAGATGTGCTGTATTAAGCCTAAATGAGAATTTTTTTTTATCAAATGGGATGCAATATGTTATTCTTGATTAAAAAATTCAGAGTAACCTCACCCCCTCCCTTCCCTCTCCCCAAACATATTTAGTACAATTTACAGATCATTTTGCATAGGTAAAAAATAAGTTCTTGAGTGTTTATAAAAAGCAGGATTTTACTATGCCTCAAATGCCTTTCTAGCTCATTCCTATGAATTTGAAGTATGAAAATGTCTCAAATCTTTATGAGTAAAGAGAAAGTATATGCCATATGTAACAGCTTTTACTCCCCTAAAATTCCCAGGAAAGTCAATTTAATACTTTTCCCTGTGTTTAAAGTAAGCTCTAAAATATTTTCTGATGATGTAGTTCTTGCTGTTGTTTAGTACTAATAAAGGATTTTAAGTGCTAAAAAAAAAAAGTAATATTTTTAACATCTCTCCTGGGTTTTCTAATTTGTGCCACTTACCAAATGATTCTCACTGTACCAAAATACAGGAGATTGATGAGACAGGAAAAGTACTGATTTAACATCCCACATATAAAATTACTTCTCAGGCTCCACATATAGTCACAATGTTTAGAGAGTGAAGAAAACGGGAGTTGGGAGTCACAGTCTGACTCACTTGTGAGACTTTGACCCACTTATTTGATTCTAGATTCAGCAAATACTGAAGCACTTTAAACTTGTTATCTGAGGTTTCTTCTAAAAGTCTGTTACCGTTGATCTCTTTATATCTCAGTTTACACAGTTATAAACCTAGATAATTAATTCTTACCTTCTAGGCTTTTGTGGGAGTTAAAAAATAGCTGTAATGTTCCTTGAAGCCCTTTAATGAAAACTGGTTTATTGAAGCACTTGTCATTTACCTTATTTCATACTCTGGGATGAGAAATCACTGGTGTTGCCCAGGTCCCAGCACCATTTCTACTGGGATGGGAGTTCAGTCTCCTGAGTGCACTGGGCCAGGATTACAAAGATCAGGTGCTTTGGGGGCTGGTCATTTTCTGAATCACACACAACTTTACCCTGATTTTGAACGTGCCAAAATGTAGACAAAATCAGTTATGTGCCCCCTCTCTCTCTTAAAGACAATATATCTTTAATACCTCTATGTACAGAATAGCTCCTGTGCACCTGCAAGGCATGCAGAGGTCACACTGTCCTTGTAATTCCTCCCCTTCCTGCCATTACCTTTTTTTCCCCAAGGTTCGAGCCATTATCATTCAGCAGTTGTGCAGCTTTTCTTTTCTTCCATCCCCAAATTATTATTGTTTCCCTCCTACCTTCTACCCCTCCCGAACCATAATGGAGTCCTCAGCTGTAAATTTGCTAACTATAAAGATTTTTGCTTGAAACGTTTTGAAAATGCTGTGAGAAAAAAAAAGAAAAAGAAAAGAAAGCCTATGAACAACATGCTGTGCCATGCTCCAGCATTGCACTTCTATGGGAAAGATAATAAAGATATTAGCACTCATATAATTTCAGATAGGAAATGAAACCAGACATGAAAGAAACACTAGCTCCAGCTGTTGAGTGGGAATCAAACTAGCTGTGGGAATTACAGGTATTGTCACCGGAGACAGCCTGACTTCTGAGAAATGACCTCAGGTGTAGGAGCTTGCTGTGGCCCCTTGCAGATATTAACACCTAATTAACAATCTGCAAGAGCATCCTACATCTTAATCACCAGTGAGGGGAGAATGACAATCACAAGGAGGAGAAGGAGAAGGGAAATGGTAATTTTTCCTCTGCATGCATCATCTAATAACCATGGTTATTCAGATGCAGCTAAATGCGATTTCCTTTTAGACATTTCTGTCTATTGGAAGGCACAGTAAGTTCATTTGCTAGCAGGTAAGCAGCGGAGGTGAGAATTGAATTGATCTGAGATACTCTGAAAAATTGACCCTGAGGTCATTCCTAGTTTAAATTGGGAAGTAAGGCTGAGCTCATGTCTTCCCTTTCTTCTCTGCCCTCTCCCTATTCCCCCTCTTTTTGTGTTTTCAGGCATATTAGTCTGTACGGCATAATTACTTAAACATACTCTGATGGTGGGGAACCTTGTTCCCTCAAAGTTAATCAAAATAAAGAGAGCTTTTGTTAACGGTGATAGGTAATTAAATCTCGCTCGGCGTTGTGCAGGGCCTTTGTGCCGGGTTATTGACGGCAGAGCCGCGCTCCCCGGCCCTTCTGCGGCAGCACAGCCCGGAGCAGGCACCAAGATTCAGGCCCAGGCTAAATTTAGGAAAGGGGGTGTCAAGGCATGGAAAGCTTGATGGGCCCAGGCTGTAAAGGAGAGGGGTGCATGGCAACACATCCTGAGTCTCCCAGAAGAAGGGCGATTTCCCTGGAGAGAGGTGCATGTTTTAAAGAGGAGAAAATCAGAGGTGGCACTTCTGTGTTTCTGCAATCTTCTGGCTGTGGTTTTAGGCAGAAACAGCTGTATGTGTGGATGGGAACAACCTACTAACCCAATTTCAGCTCCAGTGTAGACACCTAGGGCCAAATTCTGCTTCCTATTACCCGGTGCAAATGCTCAGGAGCATGGGGGAGCTGATGGAGAGGCTCGGGGCTTAGCCTCATGCCAGAGGGCTGGTGCTAGTAAAAAGCAAGTAAGAAAGTAAAACAAAGACCAGATTTATTTGATGCCACCAAAGCCAAGGCAGGAGTAGTCTCCCTGGGATCTGTGGTGATGCTCCAGCTTGCTTCTGGATCACTTGGGCAGGATCCAATGGAGTTGTAATGTAATGCCTTTTAATGGATGCTTTTATGTGTGCTTCCAAACAGCTTCCACTTTCAAACGTCTTTACAAGAGACTTAAAACAAGAGGCAGGCAGGGAATGAGGAATAAGCTCATAAGTACATTTGTAGTCCTCATTCTGCAGAAGCTGTACCCATGGCACTTCCTTGCTGTGCAAGGAACAAACTCTTTCCATATTAGTTGGACCCAAATTATATTCTAATAAGGAGAGAATGGCAAAGTGAAGACAGCATTATATTAACCACTCAGCTTCCATGGAAACTCCCATCATTTTCTTTCCTATGACAAGAGATAATCTCTGTGTTTTTTGACTCCTTTAGCTTTGTTTTTTATGTGTTGGCCTTGCACTAAAAAATATAACTTGACATCTTGTGTCTTCTCAGCTAAAAAGGTATCAGTTCCTGGACTTAATGTCAGCTGTACCCAGATCAAAGGCAAGAAACATAAAAGTTGACATATATTATTTATTTCATGGTTTACATCAATGATGCTTCTCTCTATCCTTTTTTGTTATTATTGCTGATGTTTTTGCTCATAATGTTGTGCTCACTTCTCAAAAGTGTTTGTCCCCTACAGACAAATATTCATATTAATGTAATCCATCAGCAGCTAACAAATGCCAGCTCACTTCAGCATTTCCCGCACCTCCAAAAATCCCATTGTTTTTGCAGGACTTGGGTGTGCAAAGAATGCAGGATTGGGCCCAGGGGTGGAATTTGGGGGCTGGAGACTTTCTCCCTCAGCCCCTGCAATGCCCGGGGTTGGCTGGAGCAGCAGCCTGGGGCGCTGGAGCAGGGAGTGGGAGACGCTGCATTCCCTCCCTGCATTGTGAGCTGCTGCAGAGGCGAGACGAATGTCAGGCTTTGAGGGGAGCAAATGCTCTAAACAGACTTTTTCTTTTTTTTTTTCCAGTAGTTTGAGGTTTTTTTCCCCTCTACTTTTCCCTGCCTTTCTTGCTTGCCTTCGGAGTCCTGAGTGAGTAATACAGGGTCTGTCTTACAACTGTGTCCAGAAAACCATCTGAGATCACTCAGAAATCCTGCTCCAACCTGTGTTTCCCTCTGACTGCTCCATTTAGTGTAAAACTTTCCTTTTTTCCTCTCTTTGTCAACAGTTGTGGCAGCTTTTGCTTCCTGAGTTACAGAACCAGCTGAAATGCTGAGTCTGATCTTGCCCCCTACCCTCCCACGAGCTATTTTTTTCCGCAATGAAAATAATAATGCTTGAGAACCATCCATGGCTTTTTTTTGTTTGTTTGTTTGTTTTGGTTTTTTTGGGTTTTTTTTGTTTTTGTTTTTTTTGTTTTCTTGTCTTTTGTTTAGTTTGGTTTTATTTTAAAGCTTGCTGACAATTGTCAAATGTTCATTCTAGCAAAGAAGTCCTGGGAGGGTCTAGCCCCGCTGCACAGCCAGCAGAAGTAATTTGCAGTGCTCCTTGGAGCTCAGCTATTCAGCCAATGTGTGTCGCTTTACTATTTCTTTAAAATTTAATTGGGATCAGGCAATCAAGTGTCTCCAAATTTTTTGCCTCTTCAGGCTGCAATAAAGCCACTTATAATTTATAATCAAAGTTTGGTATCGTTAAACTAAACTGTAAAACCTACTTCAGGGCTTCGGTCGTAAAATAAGTATACGATAAATATTGCAGTGGGGCTTGAGTAGCACAGCTCTAACAACAGCACCTGAATGAATATACACACACACATATTTCACACTTCTTTTATTTTTTTTTTTTTGAGTGTGTGTGCATACGTTTAGTTCCAGAGGTAAGAAAGATGTAAATAATAGATAACTGGCATGTATTTTTTCTTGGAAGGATTGAAGCTAAGATAGATTTATAGCCCAAGCAGTTAATTTAAATGCAAAATGAAGTGTTAATTCATTAAAGTCATTTATGCATCAACATTATTTTTATGTATTTATTTATATTTTCCTGTAATATGCAGCAATGTAGTATTCATCCTGGGTTTTTTTCTGTCTGTTGACTGTACTGCTCCTTTGCTTGGATTTTTTTCTAACAAGGCAGCTCATTTAGAAAGAAATGTTTATGTGAAGTGCTTGTCAGTTGGCATTTTTACTAGTGTGCTAACCCAAAGGTAAAATATAAAGGCACGTCTTTTCCTTGCTGGCTTGTTGCTACTAGAAGGGTTCCTCCCTTGTTAGCTTGATAAATAATTTTACTAGCGGGAATCTGCTGAATTTTTATGCTTGCTGTCTATTTTCTGCTTGCTGCAAATAAATTCCAGTACTCAGAGGGCACTAAAACTCCAAACACATGGTATTTTCCCCATTTTGTTGCTGGTTGCCCTGAAATATTTATTTCATCTTGTGTTTTTAATTAAATCTTTTTTCTAAAAAAAGTGTAGGAAAAAATCTCTCAAGTTATACAATTATTTCCAAATGGATATTTTAGTCTGAATTGTATCTAATATAAAGTCTTGAGTTTAAATAACACATTATCACAGGTACACTAAATGGGTAGTGTTAAATCAGTCATCACTCCAACTACCAAATGGCTTTCAGATTAAGTGCAACGATTATTTATTGATATATTATCCCTTTAAACATTTCTTGCAATTTATTATATACTTTTAGTTTTCCCAGATTGCAATCAAGAAAGTTAATTTAATTTGCCACATAAAAATTCAAGTTTGGCAAGAGAATGCACCAAAAAGCATTAGGTTATGGGTAGTCATGACATGTATGGCAGAAAAAAGTTTGCAAGAAAATAAACTGGGAAGACTAAAGTGGAAGAGCAATTGTTTCATGTTTTTACTTTTGGGTTTTTTTTAAGATTTATGCATTTTAAAATTTAATTTAATCCAAGAAAGCAAGACTCAAACTCAAAATTCTCCTCTTCTTCCACTATAGCAAACTCTGCTTGTCAGAGGGTGTTTGTCACACATCTGGAGACTCGGTGCTCCTTGGCAGCACATCCCCACTCAGTGTCCCCCATGCCTCATTTTGGGGGCTTTGCAGCCTTGCATGGATTCGGGAGGTGCCTCTTGCAAGGCTTTGCTTCAGCAGTGCCGGCGTTCAGATCTGCCCGGGGTCAGCTCCTCCTGCGATGCCCCTGGGTGCTGCTGTCAGGGGAGCAGATCACTTTGCTTCCAACAGGATCCCTCGCTGTGGGTCCTGTGGAGCAGTCCCACCTTTTCCCAAAGTTGCAGGGATGCAGCCAGCATCGATTCCTTACACACCTGCAGCTCAGGGAGTGAGCAGGGAAAGAATCTGGATGCAGGATGGGGCTGCTGCCTATCCCCTGTCCACCCCATCCCTTCCAAGAGAGGGGATGCAGGGCAGCCAACCAGCAGGCCCTGTTCAGACTTTCCCTCAAACAGCAGAAGGACAAATATCTATGAAGATGGCAGACAAATTCACACAAATGTTAAAATTATTTGCATATTTTTAGCACAATTTATCTAAAAGCAACCCTCGAACTTTGGCCCAAATTCTTGCATTCCTACACCAACCACTCTCCCATTCCTTTGCTTATTTCCATAAGAATTGTGATGGATCTGAGCAGTGTAAGCACATGCTGCTGCCTGGCTGCCCTGCAGACATCAGCCTTTTCCCTTACATGAGCACATCCCAAATCAAGTAATTGGCTGGTGGGAAGAACTGATGCACCAGTCTTGAGCAGATAAAGGAAAAGTTTGGGCAGTGGGGCAAATTGCCCTTGGGGGCTCGGCTATATAAAATCATAAGTGAAACAGGGTTGCAAGGAATCTCAGGAGGTGATGTAATCATCCCTTTGACATGAGGCAGGCTTACATTATCCCTGATGGATATTTGCATAACCTGCCGTTTGAGCCCCCACAGAGAGTGTGACACCTCCATGGAGCCTCCCTGGCAGACCTTCACCACCATCCCTTCTCAAAAGCATCTCTCCTTGTCTAACCCACAGCTCAGGTCCCTCACATCCCCACACCAAGGACAGCCGATTCCTTTCCTCCTTGCTCTGACCCTTTGCATATTTGAAGGCTGTTGTTATGGCTTGCAGCAGTGTCCTTTTCTCTAGACTAAACAGCTCCACGTTTTCTAGTCTTTCTTCATAGGTTATGGTCATGACATTGTTATTTAATATCTTGTCTGAAGAGTCTGCATACAGTAAACTTGCTGGAATTCAATTTACCTGTGTTGAAAAGGACTGTGAGGATGCTGCCTGGAGGCTTTACAGCATCTGAAAGAGGAATAATTTAATTCTCACTCTGGTATTCTGTCTTTTGCGGGATGGAGGGTACAGAGCATTTCTTTACCTGACGTGTTAACTGCAGCCTCCCCACAAATTTACCCTGGTAACAGGAACATTGTAGTGCAACGTGCAGCCAGAGTGCAATGACAGGCTTTAGGAAACATGTTTTAACATTTTATAATTTTATATATGAAAGTAAGAATGGGAGATAGGATTCAGCCTCTGTGGTTGTAGTTAACACCTTGGGGTGTTCAAGGTGCTGCATGCATAATCTGTCCCACAGGTTTCATGAATTTCAAAAGCAGCTGAGCAGCTACAGCCACCTGCACACCACCTTTCCTTCTGCTGGTATTGCTGCTCAGCTTCAGTTTGGGTAGATACAGATTTTCCATTGTGACAGAAGGAAGTTTGCCTAAAAATGACATGGATAAAAGTGAACAGAAGAGGATTTCTTGATCATCTGGTTGGACTTTGCTCTTGACTCTAACTTGCTTTTTTAAAAGTTGAAAAATATATTTTGTGCTTTTTCAATGAAGATTCTCTTTGCTCCTTGGAAAAAAAAAAAAAAGTGGGAATAAAGAACCTGCTAATTCTGTTTCTCTCATTGACTTCCAGTGTCTTGCCTGGGAGGTTGGTAGGGAGATATGCTGGAGCAAACCAGAAGTATTTACTTGTGAGTAAATATTCCCCAGGGACATTTCTTCTCGGATGTGCTGGCACAAATTGCTCTGCAGTGGGATTAATCTGCATGGCAGAATACCAGGCAGCATCTCCTGGAGGTGGATTTAAGTTTTGTAGGATTTTGGCTTCCTAACTGAAGGCTTAACCAAACACTGTCTTGAAAAGTGATAACGGATGTGCACACGCTGCCACCTCACTAAGACAGACCAGGTGCCACTTCTGGAGGTAAAATTTGACAGATCTTGAAGGGTGATACTTGGGGTATTCATACTTATAGTATACTTTTATGAGGAGAAGATAAGAATGTACCTTTATGATACAAATATCTCTTTCTTCTTTGAGGTTCTACCTCTGCATTGTATACATCCCCTTTCTTATAAACCTGCTTTGGACATCCATATACCCCAGTGATCACCTCAGCTTAAAAAGTTGTCTCATCTAAAAGTATGAACTTTCTGTACACAATGAGAGTATATGCAGAATCAGGGAAAGCAGCAGTCAAGTCAAGTAAATATTTTACCCCAAGTATTTTCTAGCTCTAAAGGAAGATCTTGTTGAGTAATATTCGCAGAACTCTGTTATGTAGAAAGCAAAATGAGAGTGACCTTGCTGAGCCATTGGCTCAAGTCACAGATGTAGCAGCAGAAGAGAAAATATATGCTTCCTTCCTTAAAGAATGGAGCTAGGGACCAGTTCTTAGCATGGGAAAGAAGAGAGAGGGAAATGTATTGTCTTCCTTTCAGTAGTTCATTTTTCTTTGCAAAGTGATTAATGCATTACTATAGCGAATTTATTGTATAGCCTGATTACCATTGCCTAATAAATCTAAACAACTGTGACTGTCATGGTGATAAGGCTGGCATGATTTTGTCTCTCTTAAAAAAGGTTTATAAGTTAAGCTTAACTTTTAGCTTTCTGTATTTCTGGGATAAAATTTATTTTGGCCATTACAGCACTATCTGTTTGAAACCGCACCAAAAGGAAATAAGTTTTTCAAAAGGACAGTATATTATAGGAAGAGTTTTACCTTCACTCAATTTGCCAAAGAAAGTGAACATCAGCATTAAAATGGAAATGAAGTTCAGGAGAAAATAATAACTCAGTTGTTTAAAAAAGGTTTTAACATTTAAAAGGGACTTTGCAAATATCAAGGATGGACAACCCAATTAAATTAACTGCATTACAGTCACAGCTGTTAACACCTCAGGCTCAGCTTTTCTCAGGCTACTGGAGTTTGCTGAGGGCTTGTCTATGCCTGGATGAGACTTCCAAAGAGCTGCAGGAAGAGAGGCTTGTGATAATGAGATCCATTTTCTTTGAACCACAGGGAAAGTGGTGCTCCACTATTGGTGCTGTGGCTGTGCTGAACCAGAAACTGGGCAAGTGCTGGGCTTGGGACAGATCTCTTGGCCACACAGGCACTTCCCATTGCACACACTCCACTCTGTCACTTCAAACATGGAGATCAGTTGTTTCTTTCTTTATCTTTCCCTCTCTCCCTGAACACGTGTGAAAGAGCTCTGTACCTCTGTGCTGCAGTGGTTCATGACTGTTCTAGCAGAATGCTGTAGTGAGCGTCACTCTCGTGAGAACACCCAAGCTTTGTGTGATGTGGAAAGAGATCAAGTTTCCAAGTGCAGGGATGTCCATTTAGACCCTTCTTTTCCCATCAGCCATAAGGAACCAGTGCAGGGCAATAGCAGGGTGTGTTAGTGGCAGAGGAGCTTCCATGTCCTGAGTTTTCTGCTCTTTCCCTAACTTCTGCCCACCACCATGTCTCACAGTCTCTCCCTCAGAGCAGCTTTTGCAGAAGCAGAGATCACTTGGACATCTTTGTACATCTTGGTCCATCATTGCTTTGTCTTCCTCCAGATCTTCTGCACAAAACTTGGGATCAGGGCAGAGAATGTGGCCTATTTAGTCAGTAGAAAACTCAGCTGTCACCTGAGCTGTAAGTTGTAAACTGCAAATTGCTTCCAAAAAGGTGCAGCTGCAATTTCTTGCATAGTTGTTTGAATTTTGTAGTATAAAGAAAGACCAGGAAAAGATCACAAACCTTCATACAGCCTTCAGCTGGTGCCCATTGCAGCCAGACTCTGGCTAACTCACAATCTATTTGGATTAGGAGCTACAGAGTAAAGTATTTGTTTTGAGGACATATGAAGGTGATAAAGGCAACAGTCTGTTCTCTAGCCTCTGAAAACTCTGTATTAACTCTTTGTGAAGGAGGTATCTTAATTTCCCATCTCTGAAGACCTCCTACCTAACAGGCTGCCTGCTTCTATGGGTATATTCATGGCTGTGGTGGGAAGAGATCCTCTGTGCAGCTTGTGAGGTGTCAGGAAGACCTTTCACTTTCCATTACCTAGGAGAAACCATTCCCACTGACAGTCATCAGTGATGCTTGATTTGGAGTGGTAATACTGGAGTTTGGGTCTGGAGACATGAATCAAATGTCTCAAAAACATTAAGGCTTGCATGCAGGCTGGCAGTAGCTGGTAGTTTATATTTTAAAAAGTTGAAGGTCTTTGCCTGATTTTAAGCCCCTGAACTCCTGGCATTTTTTTCCTTCTTTCATGTTTTTCCTCAGTTACATTGTAGATTATCTTGAAGCCAGTAGAGTTCAAAAGGTCTCTATTTAGATATGAATTACTTCATTCAGGAATAAAGAAGGGGAAAAAAAAAGAAGTTACTTGGTACAATCTGGTACAATCAAGTATCATGAAGGGGAAAAAAAAAGCCTTAAGCTTTTGCATAGGCTTTTAAGGGCTCAAAGGCTTCTTTTTTCCCTGGGTATGTTGAACATCTTGAAAATAAACCGGGGTGTTTCAAAAGAGAAGATAGATGTGTCTGTTCAAATAGGCATTGCATTTGGAATTGGTGCCTCTGGTTGTTAAACAGAATCCTTGTTTAACGTCCTCATTAAGAACTGTGACTTACCACCAGTTTTATGAAGATCAAGTCATTTACTTTTTAAATAAATTAAAGCAAATTTCTCTGTGGTGACAAGTCAATAAAACAATGGAAGGCTCAAGTTTTTCAATCAACCAACATCTGTTCCTTGTTTTCCTCTAGATGTAGATGGCCTGTGTGCAGCAGCAGGTGAACAGAGTGAGAGCCAATAGCTGTAATGGTGGGGGTGTTGTTCTGGATGTTTTTTTGTGGGTGATATGGGTTGGATTTGGCCTTTTCTTTGTTTCTTTGTTTGCTTGTTTGTTTCAACACAGTGTTTGTTTATTGCCATAAGCTCTGTCCACTTTTGATAAGGGTGATTTTGTAGTTTCTGTGGCAGCACATTCAGAGCTCCGGTGACACGTGAGCGGCGACAGCCGATGGCTCTGATGGCTCTGCATTTCTCTGCTGGAAGCACAGTAAGCTGTTTCAGGGTAGTGTAAGTGGTGAACCACTTCTTGGAAACCCAGTCAGCACAAATGAGGTCCTGTCTTTTGTCCGAGCCACCCACACTGGCAGCAGACACCTCTGAAGCTGAGGGATGTTCTCTGAGCCGTGGTGGGAACTAGGTTGTATAAAAACCTCACTGAAACCACTTCCATGCTCTAGCCACACGCAACCTCTTTGTCTTGAAACATTGTCTCAGAGAGAAGCCAGCAGATGAGACCCAAGATATCAGGTCCATTTTACATTTCAACAAGTGCAGGATGCGAACGGTGCCGTGTTTGTTTTAAGCGTTCTGGAGGGTTTGGCATTTGCTGGGGTGAGAACTGGCTCCCTGCTGTGTGAAACGTTCACATGTGGATTTGTGCTGTGTGGGAAATGCTGGCAGAGTGGAAAAGAGAGGGAAAGCTCTGCTGGGAAAGTAAGAGGGGGCTGAATATTATTCACTTGGGGCACAAGTCTTTTCCTAATTCCTCTTGAGAGGGTAGTTTGTCTTGGACAGCATAGCATTGACTTTTGGAATGGTTGAGGAGGACAGGAAGTCATTACGGGATTCATATGAAAATTAGGGAACTCAAGATCATTTTAGACATTTTAAAAAATGTCAGTGAATGTCCAGAGGCCTTTGCTGCTGAAACTATCTCACCCTTTGAAATCTGCCTGCTCACACGTGGTAATGGACCCCATCTTCTGAGGTGTAGGTATGTCTTTTATCTCATGGTGTCTTCTTCTGAGCCCTCAGGTTGAAGAAATTTGGTGGGAATGATTTGCCCTCATTCAGACCTTTATGGGGCCAGGAAATGGGCTGCTCTACTTTGTGGGAAATGAGTAATTAGGTTTCACCAAATTCAAGATACCTGACTGTGTGAAACAGTGAACTTCTCCTTTGTTAGTTTTTCTAGAAAAGAATTAACAAATTTTTTGAATGCTTCTGTTATGCTACACTAGATTTTAACACACAGAAGCACATAGATTTATGGAGCAATTCTGAAATCTCTGTTTTGTCCAAAGAATGAATAATATAATTACCATAATTAAAAACACAAAAAACTCCAACCAAGCAACCAACCAACAAGCCAACCAAAACTGAAACCCAAAACTTGGTGAGTTTTGGATGATAAACGAAACTGTAACATTGAATCCATCCCAAGAATTGTTTGGTAATTGCTGCCTATTTGCAGCTTAATAACTGACTATGGGAAAGTATAAATTTAAATAACTTTGTCTGCTTTCTCCTTGTCCACATAAAGAGATGCTGCACTCAGTCAAAGGAGGCAGCAGATGAGTCAACCAGCCAAGATGTAGCTTTCTGGGGTATGAGCTGTCATGACAAGGGGGCCCCTGCTCAGCCCCTCTTTTCCATGGTTTCCGTGGGCTTTGGAAAGATCTGTGATCACCATGCTTGGACTCATGATATGCAGGAGATGTACACCCAATGGCAATGCACAAATGCATCTTGGTAGGAAAAGTGTTTCCTGGGAGCAGCAACCCACAGTGATCTGCAGCCAGCACAGGGAAGGAGCCTGCTGTGGGAAGGGTCAGGGACCACTACAGGAACAGCCATGCTGCTCCCAGTGGGGACATCTTGGCAGCTTCTTGCACCAGGTCTCTGGCAGCACTGAGGTCAGATCTTTTTAAGGAAGCTCATTTAAAATGGAGAGACTGTGTTTTATTTTTTAAGTGTCACAGTGGTTTTATTTTTTTAAGTGTCATGGTGGTTTTTAGATGTCAAGAGAAACCAAGGGGATCAGGCCATCCAGAGCCGGCTTCCTTCCTTATGTTGATGATTGATAGAGATGAATTTCCAAGTGCAGCACAGATTGATCTTAACGCAGAGCTCTGCGCTCCACCTAGGGCCGGTAGCCCAAATTGTTCCTGCCATGAAATGTCCTGTGTGAGGTCAGAAAGATCTCCCTACATTGTAACAATAAGGCATTGTAGCAACAACTGCCAGTTTTTTACTCTTTACTGCCAGTTTTATTACTACTATTTTATTTATTTGGCAGGGCCAGAGGTGGGACATGCATCCTCACTTTGACCCTGGCATCCTCAAGTCATATTCTTCTTTATCTCTTCACTTCTTCTTACTTTTAGTCATGTAGATAGAAGGAAACTGTGTAAAAACCTCAGTCAGCCCTGCCCATTGCACACTGCTCCTTCGATTTCTCATTTCAGGATTAAATCAGACTTTCACCAAATCCAGTGTAAAATCGTCTTTTGACGTTGGTGGTGGTTGTTCTGAACTCTTACCAAAACCATAGAACTGTCTTAAAGCATAAATGGATATCCCCCAAAAGCAACCCTGTTTTGTGAGCATTTCCTGCTGCATGAGGAGCACTCTCCATTTCTCTGGGGTTCAGGAGGAGGGCTGGTGCTCAGCTCCTCCTGGGAGCTGCTCAGCCCTGGGCAGGATGGGACTATTTGTGGGGCTAATTCTGAAATCTATTCATGTACCTGTTTGAATTCCCAGGTCATACAGTTTATCTAGAGATCTGCTCAGAGGTGAGTGTGAAATAATAGTGCTTTGCACTTCCTGGGTGTCTTTCATATTTCCAAATATTTATTAAATAGCCCTCAAAACAGCCCTGTGAGGCAGATAAGAGATGGATGGAATGGCTCTTTTCACGCACCAATGGAACCCAGCAGCTGTCTGGCTCTGTAAAACAACCCTGCTCCCAGTTTGGGGCAGATTAGGAAGTGGATAACAAACATGTATCTTGTTGAGGGTGCAGAGAGAATTTAGTTAGGTAAAATTTAATTACCTGTACTGGAGCTTGGCCAGAAAGTTGAGGCTCACCTCCCTCCTTTCACTGCTTTCACTGTGGAGTCTGTAACTCCATCAGGTTCTCATCCTGTTTGAAGTTTGATCTTGCACCTGGTTCTGCCTTGAGTGGATGTTGAACTCAGACCAGGAGCCCTTTCTGGAACTCTGCACCTGTCTTTTTTCCACAAAGATTTACCCCTGTGCCTTTTTTCCTGACAAAGTTTTTACATTGAGATTCCCTCTCTGATATCCCCAGGGCACTCGGAGATGCACAGCATGAATTCTCTTTTGTTTGCCTTTGCAGTGTGTAACTCTAGAGTATAAAAACATTGAAGCTAGAACTCAGATTTTCCCTATTTTGTGTTAATGCTTTTTATTAAATCTCCAGGCTCTCTTTAAAGCTTCACAGAGAGCAATTTATTGTAAAGCTACATTTACAGTATTTTATGTCCAGTGTAATTGCTTGTTTCATCTAATTCAGATTATACTGGCATATAAGAAAGACCATCCCAAGATAAGAAGATAAGAATTGTTAATCAAGAAAGTTTTGGAATTAAGATTTTAAATATACATTCCAGATATATGTGTAACATTTAGAAACTGATCTTAAAAGACTTGTGTGATGTGCTTTAATCAAATCTGAAAAGAAAATAACCAATGCATCAAATGTTAGAAAGGAATTGACCAATAAGTCAAATCTGGAAATGGAAGTGATGGATAAATCAGGTTTAAAAAAGCAGAGAACCAATATGTCAAGTGCACAGTGTTGTTTATTAAAGTAAGGAATTGCTTGGAAGTGACTGAATCTGTGTGCTAAAATCATGCTATTAAATACCTGAAATCCTTCAATAGCAAATTATATGTGCAGGTGTACACAGACACAAGTGCCTCTATACATGTACACAAAATAAGCACACACATTCCTTTGCAATGCTTTCAGCCACACTAACAGCATATGATATTCTAGGTGTACCCAGGATTTCAGTTTGAAATGTCTCCATTTCGATAGTCTCATGTAACTGGACCTGAACACCTCATGTTTCCAGCTCTTTTATAAATAGTAATTGCTAGTATAGCCCAGATTTTAAAAATGATGGGGCATGCCTTGTTCTGAAAGCTTTCTGCTTTTGTTTTCTGATTCTAATTGTATGCTAGCAGCAACACAAACTCCTTTGGTTAATTCAAAGTATTTTGATAGACAGCTTGGGCCCAAAGCATATTTTCAAGATCAAGACTATAAAAATCTCACTATGGAAAAATCATCATTTGCCTCACTGACTTTGATTTACATCTATGTTACAGAGCCATGAAATTTAAAATAAGATGATCTAAATTGTCCTATAATAATGTGGGCATGAACGTATACTCCTGGTGGCAGAGTTTCCCTGTCACTATACCAAATGAAATCTAGTTTTTAGTGCCAATCAGTTAGGCATCATTAACCCTTTAAGAATGTTATTAGCATTCTCACAAAGCTTTTAATCATGTAACAAATGTTTTCAGACTAAACTTCTTGAGGTCAAATAATCCAAGCCAGAAAGATTTAGGACATTTTTGTCCTCTGCAATATTATGTATACACTCTCCATCATACCAAATATAAATTATTAGCAGTGGTTTTTAAAAGCTTGCAAAAATGTAATCTTTGAGTTAAAAAGCAGTCCTTCATAAGCTGTCCCCATGTGCTCCTCCCCCTCATCCCTTTTTTGCTGTATAGTAGAAAAATTACTCTGTACATGCATCCTCCAGGATCCAGAAATGAAAATTGCTTTGCATTTGCTATTACATTATGGTATTCTCCATTCTGGCTTTTTTTTTTTCTCAGTTCATGTTGTTCTTTTTGCAATAAGTGTATGTTTGAATTGAATTGAAGAGTAGCATATTAAAGAACTGGTTTTCATAGCTGTTTATGTCCTTTCATCCAAAGAAGTGTGAGAAAAGCAATCAAGGCTTCAGATTGACATGCTAAAGCAAGAACTATCAGAAAAAGCATCTTGCTGTTGGAGTGTGGAATATTTGCATACCCAGTGTGTTTGTGTTAGATCAGACCAAACCAAGGTATTTATAGAACCAGCTTCAGCCTGTGGTCAGGCCCATAATGAACAACTGATTTAGTTTCAGGTAAAGTAATTATTAATCTGTTCCCCCCAACTTTATGCCTCTAAATGTGTCAAAATGTAGCATCTATAACCCCGACTCAGTGTATTATTCAGACTTTCCATCACTCTGTTTTTCAGCAGATGGCATCTGGGTGACTTGCAGTCTTATGAGTGGGATTTATGAAGTGAAATAGAGAAGCTTAAAAAGTAATTGCAGAGACAGGAGGAAAAATTAGAAATTAATATCACTGTAGGAAATTGAAGCAGCCTCATGTGGAAGTGAAATTCTCAATTGGTAGCTTTTACATCAAAAGTGGTGTTTGATTTGTATTTATTGCAGTATAAATAATGTGATGCAGGCAGCAGTATTGTATTCAGTAATTTCTCTTGCAGATATTTGGGATGAACTTCCCATGAAAGACAAGTGAGCAGGGAGCTGTATGACTGCTACTCCTCTGCTCACAGAGAGCACTGCATCTTTCAGCTGGGATTTTGGGAAAGATGCTGCCTGTGCAGTTCAAGTAAAACATCCTGTATTTTTTGGCTCAAAATAGCTCACGTTAAGGTTTTGCTGATGAATCAATGTGGCCCATGGAACAACCTGAGTTACTCACTGAGACAATATGAATGTGTGTGAACTCAGGCTGGGTAAACTGTTTTAAGGGAAGGATGAGAACTCAGAAAATCAAGAGTACAGTTCACATGACTGGCTGAAATATATGTTTGAATGCTATTGATGATTTTAAGTAATATTTATAATAGATTTGCACAGCAGCAATGGTACAGAGAGTACTTTTCTCTGCAAAAGGGGTAGTGGTAGCATAAGTGATCAACATCATGGGTTACAACATCTCCACTGCTGAAATTTAGAATAAATAAGTGCCACATTTTGCTTAGGAGACAGCTTAAAGCACAACTTTCCTTCTCTGAGGTGCCTATCCAGTATGAATCCTGTGTCACCAGTGAATAGAGATTCATGGCCAGCTCCATGTAATCTGTGCTTAGAATCCTACAGAAATTCCCAAAGGAATATGTTAATCTGGACTTGCTGTATGTGTGTTGGCACTGTGCTGCAGTCATGATTTTGAAAGAAAGCATAGATATGACGTGTGATTTGTTCTTTCAGTGCTAGCTCTGCGGGTTTTTTGGACCAAAATCCCCATGTAAGTACAAAATTAACTTGATCTCCAGCCTCTCTGATTTGAGTCAGACTCAGCTGTATGTGCCTAAGTATGGACTTAACACTTTAATGAATCAAGATCTAAATTCACATCTTCCTAAGACTAATGCTCAAGAATGAAGAGGTTATTTGTCTGTCCTAGTGGAATCCTTTTTGGTATAACACATTTGACAGCTCTATGTAAATTCACAGTCGTGTATGAAATACTTTTCCCCATCATATACTGTCTTTGTCACTACCTTCTCTTAACTTTTATCTCAGTAGAAAAGAATATTTAGAAAAGCACACTTGAAAAAGGGGTGCTAAAAACTTACTGCCCAAAAACATAGAAATTGTTTTAACTAAACCTTTTTGAGGCTTAAGGAACTTCAAAAAGAAATTTGGAATAATAAAAAATACTGAAGGTATTCCTTTTTTTTTTGGTTGTTGTTGCTTGAAAAATGAAAGTAATGGCTTCAAAATGTGTGCACTGAAGAGAGGCTTTTGTTCTGACAGCTTGTACATCAAATTTCAGCATTAGTGGGTTTGAAATGGTAAAAGTTAGAATTTGATAAAACAAGCTTTTGGGGGTCCTTTCTCTAAAAGATTCCTGCATGAAATATGAATCCAGAAGAAAATCATGGAAATAGAGAGGATGTTTTTAACTGTATAGAACTGTTAAGAAAATAATAGTGCAAGATGTGCTTTGAGATAATGGCAGGAATTTTGCAGTTGTATTGTCACTGTCAAAATCAGCCTATTTGCTGCAGTTCTATAGTGTTTAGGCATAGGAAAACATAGAATTTCAAGCCTTTCCCAGCACAAAAAAAGAATGTTTTTGAAGTCTGATTAGTTTCTTCTTTCTTCAGATTCCCATTTTTGTACTCTTTCTACATTTCTCAAGCACTGTGACAACACC
This sequence comes from Vidua macroura, assembly GCF_024509145.1. NCBI lineage: Eukaryota > Metazoa > Chordata > Aves > Passeriformes > Viduidae > Vidua > Vidua macroura. Next base: position 17,472,029 of record NC_071581.1, on the reverse strand, counting down.
TGATGAAATGTAAAAGGGTTTTAAAAATATTTTTGGAAGTTTAATGTGATATTTAACATTAGTGAAATTGGCATCAAAAAAGCAGAAGTGAAAGATACTTTTCCCATATTAGCTGTTACTGTGCAGGTCCTGTGTCCCAGGGTGTGGGACAGTGCATCTGTGGGACTGCAGCCAAAGAAGCAGGTTTGGATTTGCACATGAGCAGTTTCTCGTGAAGAAGCAGTGCCTAAACATGGCTGAGGAGAGTGTGGTTGAGGCTTGAAAATTTGGGGCAGGTATTTTGAGAAGCAGAGCTGCGATGCTCAGCAGGAGCGTGGGGCTGGAGCAGGGATGAGGGGCAGCCCTGCTGTGAGCTGGGAAAGCTCTTCTGACTGGTGCTGAACACTTGGGTGGGACCAAGGCCAGGGGACATTCCCCTTCCTCACCTCAGGTTGAAAAGAAGGTGTAAAGAAAGTAAACCTGCTCTCCCTTCCAGGACGATCCAATCTGATGAGTTGGGTTCTTTGCAAAGAGGGAAAGAGCAGAGCCTGAATTCAGGGAGGAGATGGAAGGGGCTGGAGCTGTCGAGGCGATATCCATATCCCCTTCTTCTCAAAGAGCTTAGCAAAACAAAATAGAGAAAGAAAAGCCTCCAGCAGCAGGGAGTGAACGGCTGGAATTTCCTTAATATTAGCTGAGCTTTAGGCAGCAAGCCTTAACGTGGAGAATTATTTTTAATTAATAGCTTTTCCCCTACTTTGGAGCTCAGCGGGAGGATCTTCTTTGCATTGCACAAGGAAGGGAGAAAGGAGCAGTCCTGGTTTTGTAACTGGTAACTATTTCAGGCCAACTGCATTGCCTGGAATAACTTTGTATTCAGAAAAAGAACAAAATGTTACATCAAAAGATACCTTCTTCTGGTTCTTGGATTTAAATTGCCTCTCTCGATAAACCCACAGCCTGACCAGAAATGAGTTGATAGATTTTTTAAGAGTCTCCAAGACAAATTATTCCCTCTCTCCTTTTCTTCCTCCCTCTCTCTCACCTCTGTGTTATCAGCATGGCATTTGGCCCTGAGAGGGGACGTTCCAAGGATGCTGAGCAATGCCAGCTCTGCCAGGGTCTGAAGCCCCAGGGCTTGTGCTGGGTGGCAGGGCCCTTTACCCAAACTAGCCCAGATCCAGATGGAAAAAGAGGCAGGAAGGTGTTGTGAATTTGTATTACTTCAACACAATGGGTTTGTTCAGAGACAGTTTTCAGGCAATAAATGGCTCCTTTGTGTTCCTTCCCTCCCCATGGTAGCTTTCGGAGCTGTATATGTGCATATCATTTTGCCTGTGTATTAACAAGCAAGAAGACTCCCTGGCTTCAGGCTCCCTCCTTCTCTTCCTCTCCCTCTCCTTCTCCCCAGCTTATAACATCCTCCGCTGCAGCATACAATTAAAACAAAATTAGCAAAATAAGTACAAGTTTATGGCGGGGAGTGGGGGGAGACGACTGAGAATCCTTTCTTTCTGCTTCTCCTATTTGGAGGATTGTAAGAGGCTGTAGTGCCTCTTTTTATGAGTGGCTTCCTGGGAGTCGGGACATTTGCTTGTTATACTGTGGCACTGCAAGAGGGTGATCGTCATGGACTATAAAGTAACGGGAAGTCTCACAGCCCCTCCAGCTCTGTAACACAGGCTTGGCTCACACGGGAGAAAGGGATTTATAGCTCTGCCTTGTATTTTTTAACATATTTTGACTGCTTTTTATTTACAACCCAGCCCAACAGTTCTTACTTTGTCCCCTGCCTCTCTGCCCTCCTATCTTAATTCTGCCTGTTCCTTGTGGTGTGTTGAAGCCCCAGAATGGTACCAAAAATTGTCACTTTAGGTGGAGAAGCAGCATGGATAAGTGTTGAACTTTGAGGTGAGCACATCCCCCTTCAGGCACTAAGTGCAGGATAAATATCTGATTTTCTAGGCTATGGGGAAGGAAAGGAGAGGACAGAGCTGGGAGGAAGAAGAAAGAATATGAAAAAAAGTGTTTTCCTTGTTATCAAACTTGCCAAGCTATTTTCCTTATGAGCTTTTGTTAAAGCCCAGTGTCTTTCTCTTATTTAAATAAGTCTAATCTCTGAAGGAGTTCTGAGTTGCTGCTTTTCAAAGCAGTGGGGTGTAGTTCTGTTTTATTAGCTGTCATTGAAGATCTGATGCAGTCATGTCAGAGGCTGTAAATGCCTTGATGCTGTCAAGCCAAAGCCGTGCCTGCTGTCCCTGGCACTGCCTTCAGAGTCAGTGTCTTCCAGCTGCTGGGGCTCGCAAGAAGCATTTCCCAAATTTTGGCCTGGATTTGGCAGCATTCTTGGATGGCCATGCCCTGGTGGGGTTGGAGCATTAGTAAATCAGGATTAATATTTACAAGAAGGAAGAAGATTGTGAACGATGCAGGCATTGCCTGAATAATTAAGTAGCTTTTGGGAGACCTTGTCTCTCTGTTAGCATTGGCTCCTGGTCCCAGATCCCTTCCATTTGCTCTGATGAAGCAGTGTGGTATCATGCTGCTGACCACGGCTCGGATTTGGGTTATCTGCTCTCATTGAAACAATTCCCCAAGAAGCTGCAGTGATGAGTTAACCATCTGAGGTCAAGAAGAGGACATTAAATATAATCAGCAGCTCCCTTAATCTTAAGAGGAGAATCCTCATTTACTTGAATGTGTGTGCTGATCAAAGCGTGATAGGAGCCAGGATGTGATACAAGAACAGCTATTTCCCAGGAAGGATTTTTTTCTCCTCTTTTTAAGCGCAGAAAGGAAAAGCACCAGGAATTTTGAATTGTTGGAACTTTTTCTCTTGTGGTTCAACTAATGCAGCGAATCAACTGCACTTGACCAGTGCTTGTACATGTTAACTATCAGCTAACATAATCTGAAGCCCTAGGAAAATAGGTTGTAGCACAGATGTAAGACACTGAAGGAAGACAGTAATTTTTTCCTGTAGATGGGAAATGCATATGTTGCCTCACTCACTTGTCATTACTGAAACTATAGGTAGGGACAAAAATAGAAACTACTGACAGCTTGATTTCTTCATGCTGGCACTGAGCTACAGCAGAGCTCTACAAGACCCTATAAATATGCAAGCGAAGGGAAATCCTACACAAGTGCTATCATACTGCTATAGTATACTGAATAGAATTAGCTTTATTGCAACCAAACAGTATGGACAGAGTCTGCTATTCAGAGCTCCCCTATCTCAGGAACAATGTAAAATGTGAACCAAAGGCTGCTAATCTGGCCTGTTTACTGGGAACAGTTCCAAAATATATTGTTGGAAATGACTAGAAAAAGCTTTGCACAGCTCTTATAGAGCAGCCCTTTCTTCCTTTTAAAGTGAAATGTCCTTGCAGAAATTAAACACTGTTTAATTAAAAAAAAAAAAAAAAAAAAAAAGTGGGGGGGAGAGGGGGGTAAGGGATCACTGTGAAACCACTTATTAAAATTTGTGAAGGATCCAGCATGCATTGAAAATGCTCCCCCTCCCCCCAAACCTAAACCAACAAAAAGAAGCCAACCCCATGAATAGCTCTTCCTAGCTTCCTGCACATTGAATATGCATGTTAAAGGACAAGGAGCCAAGAGTCGCTCTGTTTTGCTTTGCTTGGAATATTTTTTCTATGAAAATATTTCCTATTTCATTTTCACATTGCTATTTTTGATATGTCAAAGTCAGGGGCCATGCCAAGGAGAGGCTGGCGAGCTGGCCACAGAGGGGATTTCTGCCATGGCTCACAGTGGTGAACAGAAGCAAGATGTACCCCACTGTGTAAATGATGCTCCCTGCACCTACGAGCAGGGCTCAAAGACATGGCAAGAGCAGAAAACACTGCTGCTGGGGCTGGGAGGGGAGTAGGTGGGGTGAAACAAGAGTCAAGCAGAATTCAGTGTAAAGGGACTCCCAAAATTGGGAAGTACTCATTAGGCATGAAATCCTGGAGTTTTTAATTGTTCTCAACAGAAGATACTACTTGTGCCATCTCGTGAGCCCTGCCAAGTATGTCTCCCCTCAAAAGGACTCCATAATCCCCTTCTTTCATTCACATCTCTAAAGTGGCTCCATCTCCCTCATTTTTCTACATTGCTGTTGTAAGTTTGCTTTGTGATTTAGTTGCTTTCACTTCTTTTTTTTTGGAGGTGGCAACTGATTCGTCCTCATTAGAATTGAGCAGTGTATACAACTACAGAGTAAACACTTCTATCTTCCTCCTGGTTCAGGCAAAAAACCTTGACCCCCATGCCAGTAGAAGTGAAACGTTTCCAAAACACACAGGCAACTAGAGATGTGACTGTGTTCAAAAGCCTCCAATTTAAACACAGTTCCCCAGGAAATCATGACCAGGCGAAGATGACTCGTCCCTGATGAGAGGTTTGACTCTGTAACAATTTGTTGGCCCGCTTGTACATTGTTATTTTATTGTCTATAGCATGGAGCACTTACCTCTTAATATGTCTGATAATAAAAATCCCACAGAAGTTTAAATTAGTGTAAGGCTCAGCGATCAGGCTTAGCTGTGATCTGGGGTCATTGACCCTCATATCAAATCATGTGACCTTCATTAATAACTGAACCATTGACCCTGAAATTCAAGGAGCTTTCCTACGATTTCCTAAAATCTGGAGCTTTCATCCTGTCAGCCACAAACTCTTTTGAGGCAGTGAGATCCCCACTGGCTGGCTCTGTCCTCCTCCCAGGTGCTTTTCTGCTCTAATCTGGTTCCTGGCGTTTTTTGCGTTGGTGTTATCTGCCCCAGATTTTGTCATGTAGTGGGTACTGCACAACTGCTGCAGGCTGAGGCCGTGCAAGGGTGAGCACCAAGCAGGCTCCTGCCTGTCCAGGAGCAGGGTGTGCACTGAGGGGCTGCACATTTTCTTTTTCAGAGAGCTGACCTTCTAAACTGGTCTGATTTCTGCCAGTATTCATAGCAGGGAGAACAGAGATGGACCTGTAATTTCACTGTCCTGTCCCACACAGCAATATCTACACATCCTTCCCCCAAAATCTCTCCAGAGCTGCTAGAAGTGAAGAGTTCAGTGGTTTAATTTTCTGTTGTCTTGCCAAGTTAGAATGGGATTAAATGCTCTCAAGGTCTCTGGACTATCACTTTACCCAAAACATCCATCCCAAGCATTCAAAGAGGCATAGAGGCTCTGCATAGCTATTTATTTTAAATGCCTGATTAAAATTTCATGAAAACAGGAAGTCAGGGGAAAAGAATAGATTGCAAGAACGAAGAAATCCAGGGCTTTGTCATTTTTAACTCAACAACACACAACATTGAAGAAAAAACCCCAACACCCAGCACATTCAGTTGCAACTGAGGACTATTTTCACAATTGTACTGAGGCCACTAATAGCATATTTTGTCATTGACAGGGGAGTTTATGAACTAAGAATGAAACCAATTTTTTTACTTAACTTATTACACAATTTTGATTGTGTTTGTAAATTGTCACCTCAAGGTAACCTAAAATTGCTGTTCTTAAACCCTGTAAACTTTAAGATTTTTTTGGATACTCTATTGTTTTTTCCTATCTCAGCAGCAATAAATATTGCAATATCACATCCTTAACAGAGCAGCAGCTCTTCTGTCCTGGTATCTTTCTGGTTTTCCATTCTTAAGCATATCTAATAGTCCAAATAAATAATGGAGGCAGAGACAAAAGACTGATTTTTCTGAATATTAGTCACATGCAAAAGACCTGCATGTTTTTTCTGGCTTCTAGAGCTCATTTTTCCTGTATGTAGCTTGCATGTTTTCATTTTTCCTATATGTCTTTTTTTTATAAGGAAATATCCTGTTTGCTGAAAACATATGAATCAGAAACAGTGTTCAGCCAGGCTGCATTACAAAAAGATTTAGAGTCTGTTGAAGTCTTCTTGCCTTTTTAGGCTGTGGGAAGCAGGACCCCCATTAAGAGGCTGCAAATGCCCCTCAGCCATTTTCCAGTGCCGCTGTCACCTTGACTACCCGTAGGTAGTCGTGGGGTACTTACAAACCATCAGTGTCCCAATCTGTTCTCCTGTACCAACCCCATCAAAAATAGATGGATGTTAAAATTCTGTATTAGCCTCTCACTGCAAAGGCAGCATATGTAGGGTTCTCAGCTAGGGCATCCGGTGGCTCTGGATATGGTATAATTATGATAGCTTAATGACAAAATAAGTTTTCACTTGCCAATGTCAAATTAATCCTGTCAGTACATACGTCACTGCTAGTGCATTGCTCAGTGTACCCTTACAATATGCATAATACCATGTCTCCTTGCTTCTGCTTCTCATCATGTGGTCCTTTTGGTGCAGATGCTGTTCAGCCACTTAAAGAGCTGTAACACTACCAGGGGAAAGAAGAAAAAAAACCCAGTATGTTATACTGGAACAAATATAATGAGCTTAAAACCTTGGAAGCCTTCCTTTGTTCATCATTCTTGCTGCAAACAGTCACAGCCTTGTGGATTTCTCTATTATTTCAGCTGTAAAAATCATATTGAAATTTGATGGGAATTATTTCTGGAGGTAGTTAATTGGCTGACTAGGTGTATATGTGAGGAGAGGTAGCAGGGAGCCCATAAATGACCTTTTCCCTTGTTAGATTGCTCCCTGGCCAGCTGGACATTTGGTATCCTAAGGTGAAGAGTTTTTTAAATTATAGTTTCACGGCTTTGCCCCTTTACAAGACAACAATTTCTCTGTGTTAATTCACCATATCGAGGGGAGGAAAGAAAGTCAGCTGCTGCAGAATATCCCTTATACTTTAAGAAAGCATGGCACTAATTGCTGGGAGACTTTTGCAAAACAAAATCCTGTGTGGCTCGGTCCACGCCTGCACACTCCAGTCGTCCCCGCTCTGTGCCAGCATGTCACAGGTGCACACCACAAGGGACAATGCAGCAAATGTAATTGGGAGGCAGGTGGCATTAACTTGGACTCCGTAACACATTCATCCCAAGGTGCACTCGTGCATCTGTTAGAAAGTGAAATATTTTTTTTTTTTTCTCTTAATTCAGTTGGTCTAACAGAGATTTGAGCCATAGGAAAATATTTCCCATCTCCTAAACACACCAGTGAGAAAGTTACTAAAAGTCCTCGGAGACTGCAAGCGAAGTGGGGTGGAGGCTGCTAATCTTAGGGAAAAAGCAAGGGGTTGTCAGTTTACATAGAAGTGGGTCAAGTGTTTTCAACATACTTGAGAGGGCTTTTTCCTCCTTTGCTATCGCTTTAATATCAGCACGAACTTTTCCTTTCTAGATATGAGCCTTTTGTAATTGCATTAGTGCTGCGTGCTCTGGCCGAGCCAGTCACTCTCCTGTGCTCAACCTTCCCTGCATCTTTCCAAGAGCCAGGGCAGAGCCTCTCGACATGGGACCCTTTGTATTTCTGCTCTGAGTCCTAACAAAGGGTGTTTATTCCCCCTCTAAAACACAGAAAGGACCCCAAATGCTTGTACTCTTACAGGGAACATGAAAGTAAATCTTGCTGAGCTGAACTGCAGCAATCTCTGGGGTGGAGTATAACAGCTATAGTACAGCATACAGAATCCCTCTATAGGAGAGGGAGGCTGGTGCCAATTCCAGGCAAAACTATGGGGAATGGGATTCAAATGAGCACAGATGCCATGTGGCTCACAGACAAAAAGCGAGCAGCACAGCACTGCAAAAATGCACGTAGGTTTTAGTAGCCTTTGGTGGACAAAATACTGCTTTTCTATGAAGGATACCCAAACAAGGCAAACAACATAAAAATTATATCACACATTTTGAATGCCACATGCTTCCTAATCCCTAGGGGAGTATTTTCCCCATCTGTCTCTGTTCCTAACTCCACTACTTAACTCTCATTTTAATCTGGAGTTGGGTCCAGCCGTAATCCAGAGCTCTTTGGAGCGATTCGCGTGTTGAAGCTGCTGGGAGGGTCCCATTGCTCCTCTCCCAAGGTCTGCTCCAGCCTCTCCTGGCAGTTTGCAGACTTTGTCCTCCTGCTGCATCTCCAGCTCTTGGCTGGTGGCAGGGCCAGGCAAACGGAAAGTGTGAGGTTTTGATAACCTGCAGCAAGTGTTTTCCGTCTCCCAGGAGAGAGCTGCGCTGGAAAACAATTTGGAAGACAGGAGCAGAGATCTGGTGTCATTTTTGGTGCAGCTACTAGAGTTTCTCGCTGTGAGCCCTTATCAGTGGAGTCCTTGTAGAGCTGCTCATCAGCAGAGATCCTGCGGGCGAGCACAGCATTATTGCTTCGTCCCATGTGGCTTTTTTTATCAGTGCTGTTCTGGCTTCTAAACCTTGTGGAGATGCTGTAATTGGGTACTTTGTGATGGTTTGGCTTTTTTTATAGTGTAAGTTAAGTTTTTAGACTGGGCTTTAGAAATAAAAATAAAAATAAAATAAAGCAAAAGAAAGCAAAATAAAAGCAAGGAAAGGAAAGTAAAAGAAAGTTAAAGGAACTAAAATGAAAGAAAGTGAAATAAAATAAAATTAAAAAGAGCAATAAGCATCTGTAGTTAGAAGAAAAGAAATTAAGTTCCAAATAAATAACTTCTTCTTCTATTTCTTGAAGTGATCTAGGACAGCTGATGGGGATTGACACTCTTAAGTTACATGAATGTTTTGAACGTGCAAAGAATGCTTTATAAATTCAGCTTGGTTTGCTGTGATGCACTTTCCAAATTAGGATACTGCGGAGCAGATTGTGAAATGGTGATTTACATGACTTGAGGATTTTGCTCCTTGTGATTAAACACAATAGCACTTCCTTTGGTTCCCTTTAGAATGCATTTAAAAAAAAATGCATTTAAATGTGTGTAGAAATGTATTTAAAATGTAGGTTATTTCCACAAATATAAAAATATCAGGAAAAAAGTGCATTATTGAGTGCTGTGTAAAGTACAGCTGAGCATGTCTAGAATTGCAGCATTCAAAAGGAGGAAATAAAATTACAACCAAGAAAAATATTCAAAGTACCGTTTTTTTTTTTGGTTTTTTTTTTTTTTTCTGGCAGGAAAGTGAAAACATGGAGTTTTGTTGGCTCATTCTTCCTTTTGCAAAGGATTTAGTGCTGAGCTTTTACCTCACTACATGATATACTGCAGTGAAATGCACAGAAATTTGGGATTAGATATGAGCTGTAACATCGAGTAAATTTTATGTTGAGAAATTTAGAGTGTGCCAAGCAGCCAGCTCCTCGGACAAAAGACTAACATGAATAGGTTAGAGAATTATTAGCCTCTAATAATAGATGATATACTATATATCAAGTAATGACTACTTACTATCCTGCATTTATCTGTTACACGATGTCCTTTTTAATTACCTACCCTGCCGCCACAGGGGCCGGCAGCTGGTGCAAGAAATGCTGCAAAGCTCATGCCTTCTTCCCTCATAAAATGAAAATATCTTCCCAATCTGTGCCCTTGCAGTTGTTAAACATGGGTTTCCCAGGAAAAACAAAGCATCCAAAGCACATCTTTTTTGGACAGTAGTTTCTAAGGAAGGTTGTGTTACTGAAATTGTGTTTCAACACAGTTACATCCAGTGGAGAGCAAAACTCTACCCGACTGTGGTTCTTCCCTTCAGATTTTAATTTCTTCTGCTGCTCGTCTAGGTGAGGAACGGATAAAAATAGATTGTTAGATGAGGCTGTTGCTTTTAATTATATTCATAATGAGAATTCACCATTCTTAATTCAATAGTGCAGTAGAACGGGGGAGGGCAGGGTTGTTTAACCTCATTTCCTAAGGAAATGAGGCATATAGCATCCCACCACCCACCCACCTGGACCCAGGCCTCTCCTAACAACATGTGAATGCTTTCCAAGTGGGCTTGAAAGGGGACAGCCATCTCAAAGGTTACATTTCCTCATGGAAATTGGGGTGAGTGCAGGGAAAAGCTCCACATTGCTGTGCCAGGCAGGTAAGTTCAGTCATTATCTCTGCTGATGGCAGCCCATGGCCAGTGACAACCCCTGGCAGCTGGGGAACAGCAGGGCTGGAAGAGCTGGGCATGAGGCTTGCTGCTGGGGCTGAACTTTGGGATGGGGAGCACTGGGCAAAACCAGAGGAAATCACTTTTGCTCACAATTTGGTTTCAGGTAGGAGCATAACTTCATTTTGCACTAATTCTCCCCAGTGTAATGTCAGTGCAGGCAGCCTCTCAGTTTTTGGTGAAATCAGGGCAGAATTAGGAGCTGGTTTGCTTTCTGGGAGCAGGACAAAACTCAGTGAAAATTGGCCACTGTGCTTTTGGACCTGCAGTGTTGCAGGGGACCTTTCCCATGCTGTGCCCCAAAAGAGCAGTTCTTCCCCCTGCTTCCCTCCCTCCATCTGCTCCCACACCGACTGCTCTTGGAGCTGGCAGCACATTAATAAAAAAATGTAAGTTTTATGGGACAAAGTAAATAAGGCAATTCATATATCATTCCTAAGACACACAGAAAGGAGGCAGAGAAAAATAACCAACCGATATTTTATATGAGGATATTTCCATGAGTCAGCTCATTTTCACGTTTCTGGGCTTCCAGCTGCAAGCTCTGCTGTGTTGGCTTATCTTCTACTTGAGGCCTGGCATGTGCCAGAAGTAGCTTATAATTGGCTGTGTTTCCCCTTTGTAAATGGTAATAATAGAGCCTTTATCAGCAGAGAATGGCTAAAAATTTGGATGTCTTTAATTTCATCACAACTTGTAATTTTTTTCAGGTCTAATATTACACAAATAGATCTCAGAGTTCCTTGTTCAGGTTGCAGGACTGAGAGCTGAGGGGTTGATTTTCGTAGGAGGGATATTGAACTGCCCTTCAACCGTTCCCTAAGCAATGGCCATAGAGCTGAATTTATCCTTTAACCCTTGTGGCAGGGGTTTCATTAACCCCTTGGCTTAAGAAAAGTCACAGCAGTTGTGGCTCAGCCTGGCTGGGAGAGGCTGATGCATTTCTTGTGGCAGCCTTAGTTTATTGCAGGGCAAAAATGCAAGGTATTTTCAATGTATTTTAATTCATTTGAGGTTTTCAATGAACTCACCTCATCCTTTTAAACTCCTCCTGAGCTTGCTTCCTGTGGATTTCAAAATGACTAAATTTAACTGGGTTGGGGGGGAAAGCAACTCATTCAATACGATTTCTAAAGACAACTATGCAAGCTTTATAGAAAATGAATTTTAAATTTCTACATGGCAGAAGAATTTGGTTGATCACAGGCATATAAAGGATGTTGCAAGATTTATTTGGCCAGTCACAACTTGAATTTTGAATAAATTCTGTCAAGCTGTTAAAAAAAAATGTGGAAATACATCACTTGACGCATTCAAATCACAAATATGTTTGAAGAGAACTGCAATCTGCTCAGAGATGTCCTGTGAATAAAAAAGATTTCACATGTGTTTAATATATTCCTTTTTGAGGAATTAATTGTCCACCAGCACTGACAAGCATGGGGGATGGAGGAGCGGAATGGGAGCGATTTGCAGTTCTTAGTGGGAATTAGTGGCATGACTATATTATAACAATCATAATTAAGCTTTGTACTTGAACAGTGCCTTTCCTTGGGGAATCTCAAGGCACTCTGTCAAATTTATGGGGAAATCCCAGGGAAATAAGTGATTTCCCTACAGATCTGCAAAAATTCAGTGGCAGAGCTGTGAGCAGACCCCAGGTCTCCTGACTCCTGGACTCTGGCTCCAGCTCACAGCAGGAGCTGCCTGATTCCTCTGTCACAAACGGGGCAGGACTCAGGGGCTCCGGGAGCACAGCCTGGGGGTGCAGGTGGGTGCTGGGGGCACTGGGGTGCCTCCCTCACCTGGGGCTGAGCAGGGAGCAGTGACACGACACAGGCAGAGGGAAGGTGACAGCAGGACAGGCTGCTCACACCAGACAGTCCTTTCAGTGGAACCTCAAAAAGAATAACAGTGGGAAACCACACTTGGATGTTGTTGTAACCTTGGGGAAGTCCTGACTCCTCCATGCCTCAGTTTACCCACCTCTACAGTTGATATGGTGGCACTGTGGGAGGAGTTGTGGTGGTGGACTTTTCATGACAGAAAAAGAAAAAAACCAGGAAATCTTACATAAGGATGTGGTGTTTTGAGCATCATTCGAAGTTTTTCATCAAGGCTAAAGTCCTTACCAGAAAAATGTGCTCTACTTTATATCAAAATTCAGCATTTGTGCAAGAAATACACAGGCAAATTATTTATGTGTCATGAAGAAGACTCTGATGAGATGATCACAGGGGTCTGTTCTGTTTAAAATCCCTAAGGTTAAAAATCTGTACAACTTAATGTTTCTAACATGCTTTGAGACCTTCAGAGGCAAGGTCCCTTTGGACTCAGTAGGATGAATTGGCCTCCTCAAGTAAGCTGAGTTGAATTTTGTGCGTAAGACAAGCAACATGTTACATTATGGATTTGTTTGCTCCCCTGGCTCATTTCACCAGTTTGTGCAGCCTGGTGAAAAACCAGACAAATTCACCTGACTGCACAGACAGAGCAAAGCCAATAGTAAGTTTTTCAACTAAGTGCCTGCAGAGGAAGAAAAAGTGTTCAAAAGACAACTGGACTTAACATTATTCAGAATGTTTAAAGTAAGCAGTAAAACCTTAAACATTGATTTGGTGTTTTACTGGAACAAATAGAGAGATTTAAAAATAGAGGTTAGATGCTGAAAAGCACAGCTCCAGTGAAAATCCCCGTATTTGCTCTGAATAAATCCTCTCCCTCCTGGGAGCAGCCTGAGTGTGGAGAGGAACAGAGTTATTGGCATCTCTTGTTAGGCCCAGGCTGCTCGTTTGGCTTGGTGATGGGCAAAAAGGATGTTTTTGGTTTCTTGTGAAGGAACCTGTCAAGGAGCAATGGGCAGTGGTCCTGTGGATGGGAGCATGAGGTGTTTTAGAGGGAGCTGAGTTGTTGATTCCATGCAGAGAAATCCCTCCCCTCTGCCCTGGGACCAGGGGTCATGGCAGTGGCCTGGCGAGGGGCACCGCTCTCCAGTGGCACTGCTGGCATCTCTGCAAGTCTCGGGTCAGAGGACCAAGGGTATCCCACCAGAACTGGGACAGTTGGCAATCCTCGTTCTTGTGCAGACTGTGTGAAATGCACACCATTCCCCAGAGCTTACAGGCGCAGTTACAAATGAAGCAAAGATGGCAGGAATGACATTCCCTTGCTAATTATAGTGTGGTCCCATCTGTATATTTGGTGTTATGTCACCAACTCCAGCCTGCTTTTTTCTAGCAGGGAAATACTGCTGTAGATCGAAGCTCAGTGCAAAAGGCTCCAGACCTCTAGTAAAGTTATAGTTCCTTGTTTAACAGGGGTAAAACTCTATTTTTAAGGGCTATCAGTTGGAAATCTGAGAACGTGTTGGCTAAGGAGCTTTTTGGGTAATTCAACAGTCCGTGTTTAAAAGCATTTGGGTGTGGATAAACATAACAGAGTTCAATGGCTGCACATTTCATTGAGCCCCGCTGGCTCCATTGGCACCTTGTGCATGGCAGCAAAGCTGTGAGCTCAGGTCCATCCCTCCTGCATGGAAAAGGTGGGAGAGCAGCTATCTCCCTGGCCATCAGCACTATTCTTGGCTGCAGACTTTTTGGTTAGCAGATAGTCTGTGAAGAGTTTGGACTGTAGGACCTGTGCATTACCTGCAGGAATTCCCTCAGAGAGATATGAGGACAGAAACTGCCCTACTGAATCACTCCATGGGGAGTTTCCTTTCAATCCTCTTGAGGATCTCATGTGTCCTCCTAGGGACCTAGATACAGTCCTGAAGTCCACGTCTCTGTTTCTGTTGGTGGAGTTTCCTGGGTCCTTCTTGTAAAATGGTTGCAGTTTAGGACCTTAAAATTGCTCATGGAAGATGCCATTTGTCCCTCTGAAGGAGCCCATGGGGTGCTTCTTTCTTACACGAAGTACTTGTGAGCAGTATTGGTGAGCCTCATGCTAAATCATATAGGACTGAGATTTTTAATTAGGGTAGAGGTGGGAGCCTCCAAATCTCATGTGATTAGAGAGTTCTCATAACTTTTACATTTATTATATAGTCTAATTAGCATATTTCTTACTTTAATGTCTCTATTGCCCTGTTCAATGTTGAAAAACCAAAAATAAGAGCACTTGCTAAAACTTGAAAGCCATGAAGTGAAAATAGTCCAGAAACAAAAGTAGAAATGGGTGTCCTTAATTTAATTCACTATTTGGGCTAAAAACAATTAATGAAACTTTGGCAAAACAAGGAAGCACCATAAATAATGACAAGGAAACTAAAATCTGAAAACCATCCACTTCTCCCTCATCCACTGGTTGTGGGAGTGGCAAAAGGGATTTAAACATTCAAATAAGGCTTTAAGCCACCCCAAAAGCAGGCTTGTGTGAGGAGGTGGAGAAGAACTGTGCAAAGATGAATCTCTCAGGGCTTGCACCTGGACCTGTCCTGTGAGGTTGAAGCCCCTCTGTGCCCCCTGGTTTGCTGATACATCCCAGGGGTGTTTGGTGGAGCTCATGTGCAGGAGGGGAAGCAGATCCTCAGAAGCTTTACGGGTGAGGAGCTGCCACATGAAGGCCGTGGTGTCTCTGAAAGTCAAGGAGAATTTGTACCAGCAGAAATAGGCTCTTGGTTTCTTGTCATGCAGGAAGCCGTTGGTGGAGCCGGAATTTAACAAGTTCACAACTTAACAAGTCCCAGCCTAGTGTCTGGACTACCAGAATAGATTTTTTTCTCAAATACCCCCAATCGCTCAATGCTTTTGTCAAATTTCTGTCTCTCTGTACCCAGTGTCAGCCTCAGCTTAACAATGAAGGTAGTCCCAGAAAACTTCTCACAAGTAAGCAACCTATGCTCCCTGTTATGAAAGCAACCTCCTACTGTCTTGTATATGAATTCTGTTCTTGTGGGGCACTGCAGAGGTTGAATTTTCTCTGCCTGGTATGGTTAATTTCATTGTTTTCATTTTTTTTAGGAACTTCAAGTTTCTGAAAAGCTTAGAGTGAGCCATGAAGGCTCCACCTCTTTCTTGGCCCTGTAACCCGTGAGCAGTTCAGCTGAGGCTAGGAGATTTGTGTATAATGATTTGGGAAAGTTGTGAGTATAAATAGTAAGGAATTTGAGATGTTTTTCCCCTCTGTAATTCAACACTCAATAGCTTCCCCTTCCACCCTGCACATAAGGTGCTGTACCAAAACCATGGAAAGAATTTGTGGAGCTTCAGATCAAGGAAGTTCATAAGCTTGCAGGCTTTTTCTTGCTTGCTCTTAAAAAAAAAAAAAATCTTATAATCTCCTCTGGAGAATAGCATAGCCAGAGGACTTTACAAATTTTCACCAGATCCTCTCACCAGGAGCAGTTGCCCCAGGGCAGAGGCAGGACAGCCCTCTGATCTCTCATGCACAGTGTGGTAATGGCAGGAGCCTGGAATAAGCGTTCAGCCTCAGCTTTTTCCTTTCTTTTTTATCCTTTCTCTTTCTGATAGCAGCTAGTGCTAAGAGAATGTGTTCAACCTTCTCTAAGCTCCAACCTCAGTCTTCTTTCCCATTCCATATCTCACAGATATACAGGGCCAAGGTACTGGACTGCAGCACACAAAATACCAGAATCATTTAGGTTGAAAAAGACCTCTCACATCATTAAGTCCAAACTCAAATGGGCAGGGTCTTCTTGGCCTCTGATGAAATGCCAATCCCTGGAGTCCCAGGACAAGACATTCCTGAGCACAGAGGTTGCCATTGCATGTGACAGCAGTGCTTGGGGGGGACACCCCGGCCCAGGCATCTCTGTAATGAGAGGTTTGCTTTAAGTGGCCTGCAGGTTCCTTTCATCTCCATAGGCATCTTTGTCTTAATTTCTCCTGTGCTTTAAACCCTGCGCATAAAATGCAATGTAAACCTCAAAACACCCTCACCTATTCTAACAGAAATATCATCTCTGAGCAGTATCCATGCAAATTCTCTGTAGCTCCTGTGATTTCAGCCAGAGATGGGTCTCAGCTCTGCACTTCATCCCCAAAGACTGATTGAAAACCCCTCATACAGCTCTACAATTACACTGACTTGGGCACAGATGATGGACAATCACAACATATATTTGTGTACATTCATTGCCAGGAATTTGATGTATGGTTTCATTTTTGAATATTGACTTAATTTTGCACCATGATATTTGAACATGCAGATTTACAAATCGGGCCCCAGCATTATTGTTTAAAGAACCCTCAATGCTTTTGGTAAAAACCTGAGTAAGTATTTCTTATATTTAGAGGCAATTCTGCTTATGGTCTCTTCATACCATAAGCTTTTCACTGACCTAGATCTTGCTATTTCATTTTCCATTTGCTGTCCCGCAGTACATTTGCATGGAAAGTCTTTTGTCTTTTAGTGTTCTCTTGCACTTGCTATTTCATCCACTAGCCAAAATCACACTCACTGCCCTGTAATGGTGTGAAGAGCTTCACTGGAAGTGATTGTGCGGCTGAGGATCCAGGCTTCAAACTAGAAGTAAAAAGCTATTGCAGCCTTTAGCTTAGTAGAATCCTTGGGCTGAAGGGTGCTGGAGGACCAACCTGCAGCAGAAGAGCACGAAAAGAGGAATGGTTTGTATGCTTTCCAGCACTAGCAATTTACAGAAAGAAAAATGGACAGAGTCAGAAACTGGCTTCCTTTCAGTCAGAGGGAATAGTCCTCTCCCTGGATGTATATTACAACTATAGCTAAAGACACAAAACAACATCTTGATTTTAATTCTGGTTTCAGTTTTAGCATGTCATTAAAGAGATACCTGTATTGACAGGAAGAGTTGTAATGCTTTTGGGGAGTTGTTATTATCGTATTACACGATTATGGTGTTTATTGCGGTGGTGCCTGAGGGCTGAATTTACAAACGCTGCAGATGGATTACATGGGTATTATGCTGCACACAGACATTTTGCTGCATGTTCATGTTGAAATCCTGTGAACTGGACAATGTAAACAAATTAACATTATCAGGGAAAACCTGGTTTTAAGTTAACTTTTCCTGCAGACTATACTCAGCCAAAGGACACTTGCTCTTCCTCTTACATCTCCTGCATCTCAACCATGTTCAAAAATGTTTTTACTAGCACATGTTACCCAAAACCTCATCCTTTTCAGAAAAAAAAAAAAAAAAAAAAACAGGCATGTTTTAAAATGCATTTGATCCAACCAGCTAGTATATTTTTAAACATGACAGTGTTATGTTTAACAGTGGGTTAGCATATGTCAATTAACTTGTTTCTGCAGCGTGCTGACAGAAGTGCCCCCGTCACCACCAGCCCTGAGGGGCCCTGGGGCTCAGTCGAGTCAGCAGAAGGGAGCCTGTGCCCACACCTCCAGCCCACTGAAACTCAGCACTGGCTCTTCTGGACAGTATTAGGGTGCTGGAAGGGGGCAGGACAGATTTGAAGTAATTTCTCCTACTGCTGGCTTTGATCTGTGGGTAAAGCCCCATGGTCAGGGAGATGCACCAGGGCTCCTCTGTGAGCACCCCAAATGATGTCTCCTGTGAGCACACACGTGAGCTGAGATGCTCTCACTGCGCACAACGCCCTTCCAGACAGAATAAATAGAGACTTTTTCTCACACTGTCAGGAGATCACACCCCTTCCCTGTGCCAGATATAGATGAGATGGAGGAGAAAAGATGCACGTGCACGTGCATGGAACCCCTAAGTCTTCCTTGTGCCCAGAGGAGGTGGCGAGGATCGCTGTGCATGTCTGGGGTGCTTTGTGTGGCAAGCCATGGCCATGGCCATGTGGGGTGCTCACCTCCCCACTGCTCCTGACCACACTGGCCAGTGCAGAGTGCACTTTAACCCATTGTTGGAAGCAGCAGAGACCTTTCTGTCAAGAGACTGGCATGTGCTGCTGGATAAAGCCCTGGGAATGTGGGAGCTAACCAGTCATATCCTAGCAGGACCTTTCTGTGCATCCCAGCCATGAAATTGTGCATGATGAGAAGTAAGTGGAGTGGGGAGCACACAGGTTGGGTCTCAGCAGCAGAGCAGGAATACACACTGCTTTCCCATAGGGATGTGGAAGTGCCTGTCCATGCGTGGCAGCTGCAGAGACACCGTCAGGTGTTTGATGGGGCTCATCTGTTACTGCCCGAGCAGAGGGTGTGGGAAGGGTAAATACATGGGCAGTTATGGCAGAGGAGGTGTCCAGAGTCTGCATCTCTGTGCCCTGCTGCTGTGGGCCTCACAGTGTATCCATGTCCCAGCCAGACTCCGCGTGCGGGAGCAAGCCCCAGGCAGACAGACCCGCCTCTGCTGCTCTTCCTCATCCAGGGAATTTGGGCAACCTTCATTTCTCATTTCAAGATTAGCAAATGCATGAATGATTCCCACGTGTTCTGGGACAGTGTTAATGGGAACAGTAGAAATACCTAGAATAAGCAGTGTCCAAAAATAGTTCTCTTGTCCTGCCAAAGTCTTGCACATGTTCTTAACTTTCCTGCCCTGGGAAGCAACTCCTGGCACCCTGCAGGGCAGGAGAGTTTTTCCATTTGCTTCAGTGGGTGCGGGATTTCATTCTGCCTTAGAGACCTGTGGATTTTAAAGGGACTGTCCATAAGGCACACTCAAGCTCTTTGCAGGGTCGAAGTGCTTTATATTTTTAGCACTGACATGATGGTCATGAGGGAAAAGCACGTATTTGCCCCGCTCGACGGGCATGGTCAGACATGCTGCTCTGCTGGGGCTGCTTGGGGTCAAGTTGTTACTGGCCCTGAACCATTTCTTCGGGTGCTGCACCTTCCTGCTACACAGCTTGGCTGCCATAATTGGAGCCGTGGAGCTGACCTACACCAGCCGAAACATGTTGGAAGTGGGGTTTTATAAATAGACTGTGTGGACAAAGGGTGTCTGCTCCAGGGTGTTTATGGGGCTGGGAAAGGAGCTTGGGGCAGGGGATGGAGCCTGACAGCTCCCAGTGAAGCAGCACAGCCCTCTTTGCAAAACAGGGAGTGTGGTGCTGGCAGAGCCTGCGGCAAGCCCTTGGCACAGGGAAGGATGGAGAGGCCGTG
This sequence comes from Vidua macroura, assembly GCF_024509145.1. Taxonomy (NCBI): domain Eukaryota; kingdom Metazoa; phylum Chordata; class Aves; order Passeriformes; family Viduidae; genus Vidua; species Vidua macroura. The sequence goes on along the minus strand of NC_071581.1, from coordinate 17,453,000 downwards.
ACCCGGGGTGTGGGTGCTCAGCTATTTTCTCCCTGTGAGACTGGCTCCCAGGCCTTTGCTCATGCAAACCCTGACAGATCCCATCTAAATGAGTAGTTGGAAATTATGTGCTCCCTCCCTGGTCTGGGCTGGAGCTGAATTCTGCTACCAGTCTCAGGGAGTAGCTTTTGCTGCTGAATGCAATTAAAAGAGCCAGAACTTGGCGCTGTGGGATCTTGCCCAGTGCTGGTAGTCAGGGTGATTGACACTGAATCCTTTGATTTCTCCAGAGGCATCATAATATTTTAAATTTATTATTAATTACAAGTGTATTAATCTCAGAATAGTATTAACAGTATTTCAAAATATAATTTTATCCTATCCAACCCGCTGGGAAAAAAAAAAGCAGTTTTGGATGAACTGAACAACTTTATAGACACTGTGCTTTATAACCAGATAGATTTTCCCTAGTTAGTTCCATTTCTATCTAATATTGGTGGAAGATTAAAGATACTGAATCAATGGCTGTAAAAGCTTACATTAAAAATTTGCAGTAAATGAGTAGAGGAAAATTTCATTAGAAACATAAATTGTAGCAACTGGAATGCCTGCAACTTATTTTTAGCATTCTACTGACAGTCACACTTGAAAGCCTTTTTTTTTTTCCAAATGTTTTCTTTTCTCAGATTAAAAAAAAGGAAGAAAATGACCTCTAATGTTTTGAAATATAGAACTAATTACAGTACAGAGTGATCCTGGTCCCACTGAAGTCAACTGCGGCATTCTTTATGACATTGCAGGATAGTGCCTCTATTAAGAAATAGTAAGGAAATGAGATACTTTAAAGAGAAGGATTTAAAATGAACTGGCTCTGTTGGCCTCTTTTGTAAAAATACCTTAGAGCCACTTTTATCAAGTCAAAAAGTTCACTGAAAAGAGAGAAATTAAAAGATGCTGCTCATGGAGCCTGGCAAAACATGAAGTTAGCAACAAATATCTCTCCAACCCAATTATAACTTTCAAATCAAGGAGGAAAAAAATTATGAAATATAATGAAAGCTTCCTTTCTACTGAAAAAGTCTACTTGGAGGTGTCCAGACCTAAGGGAATTACCAAGTCAGCATTATAGTGGGGAAAAAATGTTATGTAAATGACAGTGAAATAATCAAATTTTTCTGGTGGAAATAAGTGTAGTTGTTTGATGCAATTTTGACACACAGCATAATTTCAGCATCAACAGTGAAGTTTAAAGAATCAGTGTGTCTTCATGAGATTTCTGTACAGAAAAGCCATTCAATGGGAAAATCTAAATCAGACTTCAGTTTGCGCATTGGCCTCTCTATGAGAGAAAGCCCTGAATTATTACAGTTGCAAATAGAAAAATAGAGATTTCCCCTTTTCATTAATTTCTAGGCATATTTTCCACTCAAAAGACCAGCAAGATTGTGGCATATAAACCACAAGAAATGTAATGTGTGACTGTTTTTGCGCTCACAAAAATTGAACTTTGGTTTATATCTCTAACACCACCTCAGCCATTTAAAATTGCACAGCTTTCCACAGTGAGCTACACTGGACTCATGTCATCATGCTTCTTGCAGATGTAATTTTTCAATATCATGGGGATATATCCCAAACAATTAAAACAATTAAAGCAGGGCATGTCTTCAGTATTTTACTCAATCTCATAGTCTGTATGAAATATATTTGTAATTTTGTGTTCATTTCCAAATGGAGACAGATTCACACACCCTCACAGCCAAACTCAGGACAAGAAGCAACAATTAAATGAAGCCTGAAATCCAGTCCAAGGCAGGCATATACTCAATTTAATTTTTAAATAGCTTAATTAATAGTTTCAGCTAAAGCAAAGAAGTGAAAATGGGTCAAACTATGTAAACATTGGTTAGAAAAATACACTGTCCAGCCAAAGCATTGTAGAAGTGCTTTTAAGAAGAATGGTCTTTAAATTTAATTTAAGCATGGTTTTCCAACTTAGGTAAAAGCCCAGCTCAGACAAGGCCCAAGCCACTCTTTGTGCCACAAAGAATTACCGAGGTATGCTGAGAGTTTATTTAGTCTTTGCTTGTTCTGAGGCCGTGTTTCACCGTGCAGTCATCATTTTCTCCTTGCTGTCAGCACGTTGTTCCCTCTCAGCAGCTCGGAGCTCGCCGCGGGGAAGCCGCGCCGAGCCGCCGCCGGGACCTGCGCGAGGGCTGCGAAACATCCTCCGCAAACGTTTACTGGACTTTTGAAACGGTCTGGGAGACGCTTCTATTGCACGCTGAGGGTTTGCGTTCTGCAAACATCCAGGTTCAAGTTCTTATTAACACAGCTGGGATGGGCGGTGGGCTCCCCTACATAAGTCTCAAGGCCAGAAGGATGATTTTGCTCTGGAGTAGTCAGGGAGTAGAAGCAACGCCACGTGTCTTATCTGAGCAGGCATTGCTCAGCAGCCCTCACTTCATGGGAACATACACTTCTTAACTTCTTGGTTGCTCCTGGATTCCAGAGGGGCAAAATCATAGAATGCAAACAATTTCTCTCAATCCAGAGAATTACTGTATTACAGAGAAAACTATTCTTTACTCAAAAATACCCCATTTTTTGCAAAATTTTTCCACGATACTTAAATTTCAGTTTAAATGACCCAAGGGTGTCATTTGAAATGGATAAGAGTGTTGTTTTTAAAAATAATTTTTTAATTATACAGTAGCACTTACATGACTCTATATATTTGTAGTTTGAAGTTTCTGCTATACTGAGTTCTTTGCAGGTTTGCTGATTTGCAGTTAACTTCCAGAATCCTAACCTTTTTGTTAGAATAACTGAAAGGTTTCTGTTTGCTTGTGGAGTTTTGGGGGTTTTTTTTCTGTATTTTTTTTAAACTTTAATTTGATTAGGTTAATAAAAAGGAAAAAAAAGAATAGAAAAAAAGTTCAGATGGTAAGTACCAAGACAGGCTCAGGTGCATTGCTTCAGGAAGATGTCACTGCCATCCCCTTCATCATCACTTCTTATTGGTATGATAAGTTTCGGAGTTTGAGCCTAAACTTTGGCTAAGTTTTATCACATGAGAATTTCCCCCCAGTTCTTATGTTTTCACCTTGATTTGTGCAGATCAGGTCATGCAGCAGAAGTTGGCAATGTCTGAAGGTGTCACTGCTCTTTGCCCGCCATCCCCTTTGGAGTGTGAAGTCAGGTTTAGGGGAGGAAATCTGTGGCTGGTGGCTTTTTGTAGAGTACAAGGCTGGCAGATGAGACTGTTTTGGCCTTCCTGATCTGAACACTTTTGTTTCCATTATAAAGGATGACACAATCTGTGCAGACAACAAAATCCAGCTAGTTATTCTCTCCACCTGCAGAACATCTGCAGCACGAGGGGAAAGTATCAAGGATCCTTATAATGAAGGACAGTTTTTACTGTTTATGTTCAAGAGCAAAACCACAACAGGAGACAATATCCCTTTCATGAGAATGAAGCAAACAAACATTTTGGGCTGGAGAACAGGCTGGATGAGCTGACCTACTCCAGCTTGTTTGAAAAGTTAAATGTGTCAAAGGTTGTCTGCCAGGCAAAGGCAAGATGTAGGAGAGGTTTTTATAAATGGCAGTTGGGCAATTAATGTTAACCATCAATATCAGAATGGCTTAGATTACATGATTAACTAGTAAGAATTTTGAGCTGGCTGGTAATTTTAGATTAAATAGTCAGGCAGCCAGTGACTTGAATATTGATGAATATCCTGTGTTTTATTAATATGCATTCTCTATAAATTAGAGGGTTAGTACACAAAGAAGAATCCTAATGCTCTTGCTATTTTTCATTGCCACAGGTAGAGCTGAATAATTCATAACAATTAATTTATTTCACTGATTTAGCCTTTTGGGGCAGGGGGAAGATAGGGGGGAAGTTGAGCACAAGTAGTCTGCAGGTAATCTTTTCCATGTTTATTTATGATAAATAACTTACCAGACACAGTTGAAGACTAAATCTTAGTTGTGGGGATTTTTTTTTTTTTTTTTTTTGTATTTTAAATTGGAGAAATTGGGAGGAATATGGGTATAAGTGCAAGCAAACTGCCAGTCAGTACAAGAACCAAAATGAATTTTAAATTGTAAAAAAGCCCAGCTAATTGCAAATACAACACATACAGGGTCAGGCTCATGTTGATTTGTATTGACTGGTGCAATGCTGGTTACATGGCATATTTCTGCTCTTCATTTAATTGCTTCTAGTACTTCAGGACCAAGATTTTCTTACAAATATTTCTGTGGGTAGAATTTGTTGTCTGTATTTAGTCCCTAATTCATAGGTAAAATGCTGCCCCTTTTGCAGCCAAGGGAAGTTTTACCCTTCATTCTGAAATATCCAGGATTCTACCTGCTGATGGCAACATTTCTGAAAATCCTTTTTTGGAACACACCGAGCAATAACACATCCAACACGAATGACATTTTATATTTGTGCAAAGTTTCAGAATATCCATATGCAGATTTTAATTTATTTTTTTTAGGCAGTGGGAGATGGTGCCGTAAATACGAGACAAGATATTTCAGCACAAAGATCCTTTGCCAATCCTGCAGCTCAGGGAGGCTGCAGCCCTGTCTCACACTCATATCCTGAGCAGGTAATATCCAGAAACACACGAGGAGGAGGAGGAGGAGGCTGCATGATTACTGCCTCTCCCTTTCTCTGGTTCTTACAACACACTCACAGCAGTGAGACTTGCATAGCACGCAATAAATCATTGCCTCATTATGCTCCTTCTGGAGGTTTGTTTAGGGCACCTATTCTAGTACTGGCTGCAGAAGATTATTTGCTCTTCCCAGAAATTCCTCTCTGGTTTGATTTGCACACAAGGAAAAAATCTCTGCGTCTTATTTTTCAAATAATTTCTTAGTGTGCAGAACAATTTACATTACAGAACTGCCTAAGAAAGTGATTTCAGCAATGTCTGGATAGGATTTTAATTTGTAGGTGAGTGATTTTGTAGAGAACAGGCAAAGGTTAAAGAAGGTTTTTGTGTTTTTGTGGCTTTGTGACTTACCAATATGAAATATTAATAAATGAAACAGAGGGTCTTCCTCCCCTCCTTAATTCCTTCCTCCCTTTTTGCTTGCCTTCATTTTTGCTTTCCTTCTTCCCTTCTTTCTTTCTTGTGTACATAAAAGCTGTTGATCCCTTACCTAGCCAGATCTTGTTGAATTATTGTAAGAAGCCTAAGTACCTCATGAAAAAACATTGTAAGGTCTTCATTCACTTTTTCTGTATGCCTTTAGCCAGCCCTAGTTCACAGCTGGTGCAGGAGGACACCGGACTGATTGATAGAATAGGGATTTTGACACTTGGTTTTGACTTAAGGAGACAAATTGTCCTAATAAAAGGTGCATTAGTTAGCCTAATTTACTAACGAGGAGCAGTATTGCTGATTTTCATAAAACAGTATTTATTTAGCCTTGCACCAAGTAAATGCTGGAATAACCTGGATTGTACCTGCAATGGATTTGAACGGCCAGAGCGGAGACTTTGGAGAGCAGGTGGGTACACTGCAACACGGCTGGGTTTTGCTGCAGTGACAATGTGATCTAGGATCTGTTCCAGGCTCCTTGGAAATCAATGGAAATTCTACCCTTGACTTTACTGGGCTTTGGATCCTGCTCCAATTGTTCCAGGATGGAAATGAAATTACTCCAGCTTGGAGGAAGAATTTTCTGGCTTAACAGATTCAGTGTTTTGAATTGATGGGTGTGTTTGTGTAAGGGGTCCTGACTTCAGGTTTGAGTGTTTTTGACACATGCCTTGCCATGGTCCTCCCTCCTAGTCACAGTTCCCCGAAACACAATAGACTTCTGTTTTGTGACCACTCACAGACATCCCAGATGAACAGTAGTATTTCAAGGATACAGGTAATGTGAAACTCGAAATCATTGTAAGCTTGCTCAAAATGTGACCTGCCTTCACACAAAAGCTCCCTAAGCTTTTTGAACCTCACAGCAAAACTGGATGTGTTCACAGCCATAAAGAAACACAAAGCTAAGTCACTTTGGTGTATTTTGACGTTTCATTGTACATCCTCCTGCACCATTGTATCTCAGAGTCCTGGGTACAATTCTCATTGGATCTTAACTCTTACAAAGAACCTAGGAATAGAAGATGTGCTGAGGTAAGGGCCAGAAAAGACTTTTTCCAACACCCACTGCAACCTGAGTTCCCCACAAACAATCAGGACTCAGCGAGAATTGTACCCAACTTTTTTTGATGGAAGTGCAGTGGTGACCTTCTAGATTGATTAAAGATGTGACATTGATTGACTTTGAAGGGAGCCACATCCACCCTTCTTCTGCCAAAAAGGCAGTGGCTGCAATGTGAAGCCTCAAGAATGGGGCATTGCTTTTCCAAGTACATGGAAGACATCCAAGGGTAACGGGATAATGCAGATAATGGGATAGGGTTTGTCCCCTCCTCTCCCTCAAATACCATATAGCTAGATTTTGGCTATCCAGCCTCATGCCTTAGAAGACTTTTCTCTTATAGCTACTTAAAAGATGTAATAGCTGAGGAAATGAGCTCTTTTTGCAGGTTATTTAGGATATTTGGTGGTTGAGAATGTCAAAAAGGACTGGTGATGTTGACTCTGCAGGAATCGTTAATGGTGGTGGGGGTATGATGCTATGATGTGGTATCAGTGGAAAGGATGGTGTGGTGGGGGAAAGCTTTATTCCTGAGGCCAACCCACCCCTGAGGATTGTTCACACTGTCACCTTGGGGTGTCAAGTTTGAGAGGTGCTAAAATGGCCCTATTTGCCAAAGATACAGAGAATCTTAACAATATCTGGTCTCTTTAAGGCACCTTGAGTTGGCACTGAGGAATATTGGCCTCCAAAATTACCACTTTTGAAAATCTAGGCCACTGAACCTGATATGAACTATCAGAAAGCTGAGACAAGGGAGCACTTATGTTGGAGAATGTATAGTGGCTTGAAAACTACAAATCAAAATAATTCACCCTTTTATGTGTAAATCTCCTTCTCTTTGATACACAAATTGAAAAGCTGTCTGGTTTCCTTGTAGTTTCCATAAGCAAGCAGTGTGTGACTGCACCTTCTAGAATGCTGTTTTAAGTGTTATTTAAAGTGCAGACCTGTTAAAGCCAAGCTCATCTCTGTGCTAGAAATGAGCCCACCAAACCTTACACCTAAAACCAGCAGGGAAGGGGGTCTTGAGTGCCACAGCTCCCTCGTGACAAGGGCATGGAGTGACAAACAGTGAAGCACCAAAAGATCAAAGCACTCTTTCAGGCACAACAATAAAATCAGAGAGAGAAAAACACAAGGTCCTGGTGCAGGTGTCTGCTCTTCCAAAGCAGCCTTTGTCAGGTTTGACACAGCCAGCCCATGCCAAGGGGATGCAGGCAGGAGTTGCACACTGGCAGTAAATAAACATCAGCAAATGAACCTCCTGTGTGGTACATTTCTGAGCTGGGAGAAAGGCTGGAGAGCCACTGCATGAAGCCCACATAGAAGGGATTACTGGGACATGCTGAATTTACGGAGAGTTTATTGAAAAATCTCAGTGCAAGCATGGTAAGACAGTGTGATGTGTTTTGCTCATATTCCAGAGTTGTTTTCCCTGGTTGAGCACCTCAGTGCAGGCCTGTGGAAGTCAATAGCTGTCTTGCCTTTCAGAAGGATTATGGCCCTAAATAGCTTCTTAGGAAGTGTACTTTGCTTGGTGATAACACAAAGCAGAGGGTGGATGATTAACACCAATTAGGATTATTTACAAGAACCTAGAAAACAATAGGTCCATAAATCATTGTCTTATCAATTGTAGTTCCTCCTGAGTAATTCAGTCATCATTGGGCACACTGTGTGTTTCACTGTTTGTTAAGTACAGATCACACTGATGTTAGCTGAAGTGTGTGCAAATGTTGAAGGTACAATATGACCTAAAATAGCAGCATGTTACAAAAAAATTCTGTTTTCAACGTTTTTATGTTCTAAATCCCCAACAGTTTACTACCAGGTATATTGAGTGAATTTAAGGCAACTGATAGTAGCCTTGTTTCTCTTGGGTTATGCTTCAGCTCTGTCTACACTTGGGGTCTCCCTTTGGGGTAGTTTTGTAGTAATCTCTTGGCTGTCTCCATTTGGACACTGGTCCAGCTGCAGAGCAGCTTCAATGCACACATATTCCTTCCAGAGGAGAGCCAGTGGGGAGTTCTCTCCAAAAGCAAGCCAGGGCTTGGTGGGACACACTGCTCTGACCCAAGGGGCAGCCACACCACCACAAAGTCCTTCAGGGTGCCTGTCACCCTGCTTTGCAAGAGGAAGGATGTCAAACTTCCCAGAGCTCCAATACCAGCCTGGAGTGGGGCTGGTGCTTTAGGAAGGGTCATCTGCTTTATGTAACACCCTTTTTGCTGGTGACTGGCAGCTCTTGAACCACTACTTCTCTTTCTTCCACCAAGGCTTTTCCTGGCTCATTTTCCTTTTTGTTTAGTAACTGCCTGGTCTTCTGTAGCTGTTCCTCCTTGCTGCTGATCTTTTTTACTCCTACTTTTATCACTTTTTGTGATCCCTTTTCCAATTTCCAACCTTAGTCTCCCAGAAGACCCGGAGTGGTGATGCCTGGATGCAGAGGAGATCACACTGCTTATAGATCTGCACCATGAGGAGGCCAAAAGTTTCTGCAGCAGCAGGAGGTAAGCCAGGACTGCTGGTGGGTGTAAGGAGCAGAGAGCAAAGCCACGTGAGTTTGAGAAGAAAGCAGCAGCACCCCTGAGGATGGAGACTTTGGAGCAGTGTCACGGTTCTGTACAGAAAACTTGAAGAGATACTGAAAACTTCAGGTGGGAACACACCACACCACCAAACCAGCTGCTTGTGTGGTTTGGTCCATGGACCTTTGGGGTCTGCACACCACAGACTGAAAACTCTTGACTTACCCTAAATTTCCTCTTTATGGACTTCTGATGTGATAGGAATGGCACAAAAAAATTCCAATATATCTTCTTCATCATAGTGTTTCCACCCTGCTAACTTTCCCAGGACTACTTTCTGCTCAAATTACTGGAACTTAATTACTTGAGGTTTAATTTCAGTTGCTTGGCCAGCTTTAAAAACATATATTCAAATTTGAACCACAAGGACAGAATTTTGGGAGCCTCTTTGTCCTCTCACTTTGTGCTAATTTAAATGAAGAAACTGTGCCTGTGAATCTCTGCTTTACTTCACCTATTCCAAGTCAGTCTCAGCTCTGGAGAAACATCCCTGACTCCCAGCAGTTTAAGCGAGAGCACAAACAACCCCTTATGTTATAGTTTATGTTTTTGGAACTGGGCAAACAGCAGATATTTGTCTTCTGCTTATTCATTTTCTTGTAAATAAAATGTATTGAGACCAGAGATGGAGTTACACTGACTTTACACCAGATAATGTATTGACATTTTACAAGAAAGTGTTGTATTATCCATCCATTTCACAAGTAGATCTTACAATGTTTAATTATAACAAAAAAAAAAAAAAAAAAAAAAAAAGAAGTGGAAGGAGAATCAAGGGAGGGATATGGAAAGAGAGTGCAAAAGGATATGGATGAGAAGTGGTGGAGTTGGAGGATAACAGCACCTATCAAGGCATTATCTGAGAATTCCTATGATTAGAACTTATCTTTCTGGCTTCATTATTTCATTATAATCTGCTGTTTACCTGATAAGTAATAAATGGCCTCCAAATTTTATTGCATTTGCTCACTTTCTTCAGATTTTGCATCAGTTTGTTCCCCTCTTAAGGTTTTATTTCTGCTAAGGAATGAAGATTTTATGGTTTTACTGGGGTTGACTTGTCTCTCTGGTATTTCAGTGTTGTTACTTAGCTAGCAAGTGTCTCACAGCAATTCCTTGAATAACACTTCCATCTATCACAATGGGATGATCAAGGCTACATTGCAGCTGATGTTCAAACCCTGTGTATCTGGGGCTGGGCACTCACCTCCAACTCAGCAGATATAAAACTCTCCAAAAAGCCAACAAAAGAGGGCTTTTTTTAAACACTTCAACCCGCTAGTGGATTATCCTTAATGGTTTGGCAGCATGCCCCTTCCTTCCTCTGCAGGAATGCTGGCCTGGCTCTGCAGCCCTGGGTTTGGGTTTTTGGTGGTTTTGGTTTTTTTGTTTTTTTTTTTTTAACTGTGTTACAGCATGCAGAAGAAATAAAGTGTAAGACTGATTTGTAATAGTTCATGATGGCTTTTTTTTTTTCCCTCTTCAGCCTGGGATTAACTTATTTAACTGCCAGGAGGCAAATGTAGAGACCAGCCCTCCTCTTTGAGGAGTGACCCTTGTCAGAGTGGCCCTGCAGGAGAGGGCTCCTTGCATGGGCTGGCTGTTGTTTCTGGGAGCTCACGGACACACCTTCAAAGGTTGAGGGTTCAGCTTCTTCTGCGTGAGAGAGGAGAGGAAATGACCTTCACCCAGCTGAGCAGGGAACAACAGGAAACCCTCACGGTCCTGCCATTTCCCACCCCCAGGATCCGGAGCTCAGGGACCTTTTTGACGAACTGTCAGTGTTTTTGTCAGGGTTTAGCTGCTGCAAATATATTACCAAAGTATGTTGATGATTCATGGGGAAGTGGTGTACGCTGATTTAAGTGATGGACTAGCCATTCTGTAATGGATTTGAGAATTCCCAATCAGATTGTACTTAGTTTTATCAAGCAGGAAGCTGGCAGGCTGTGTTTTAATCAACTGATAGCATCTCTTGGCAATTGGCATCCAGCTAGTGGACAGAGCACTTCTCAAAGACCAGCTCACTAAGTTACAAACAGTCACAGCCACTCAGATCTCTCAGTTTTATCTCCTATTTTTTCTGTTCAGCCTGTTTATTTCTCAAACAAAACTTTCAGCTGGAAATGCAGGTAGATGAAACATACCTGCTTCTCTTTCACTGCTGTTTTAGGGGGAATGGATGAGGCAGAATGCATTTGCTTCATCCCCCAGAAAGCAATGCTGAAACAAGCTCCTAGATGTAGCATAAAATCCCAGAACCAGACAAGTTCTAAGATTTGGTTCTGACATAAATTTTTGGAGTGCTCACATTGCATAAATGTAGTAAATCTAAAATGTGGGGCCACACCAGGTAAGACATGGCCTTTTCCCCTTTGATTAGGCCATGACTCATTATTCCATGACTCATTATCTATAGTGTCACCAAAGACATACCCAGTGTTCTGACCTGTACCAGCAGACACCAAGAATGGTTCCCTTCCCTGATAAAACTCATCAGTCTATTCATTACTTCTGGGAGAGACCAGCTCCTGCAGAGCATCTTCACTGCACAAACCCTCAGATGCCACAGCTACCTTAAATAATTCCCTACTCAGGATTCATGTTTTGTCACACTTATTGAGCTGTGGAGCCATCCACACTCATGGAGCTGTGCTCAAGCACAGCATCAAACCTGAGGAGTTGGTTTGTTGTGCCTGGCTCCTGTGGAGTAGTTACTGTACTTAGCAACCCACCTCCAATATAAATATATCTGCTACTCTGAAGAACAGGCTTTGAAAAGCACCAGAAGGGATCACTCCCCCATAAAGATTTTTTCCAACATTGCAGAGCTGTTGGGGCTTTCAGAGAGAAATTCTTCTCCCAGTTAAGCATCCCAGCCAGAAGGGTGAAGATTTCACCACAGGCTGACAAAACTCTGGTGCAACCTTCTTCAATGGGCCATGAGCCCCATTTAAAGCTGGTCCTGTCTGAGCTGCTCTTGAGCCATGCAGGCATGGAGGGAGGTGGAGAGCAGCCATCCATGCAGGTGGGATTTGGGAGCCATCCGTGATGTCTTTGCACAGGGGTCCCACAGCACCGTGTGGAAAAACAGCTCTGAGAGCTGAGTGCTAAAACCACATGAGTTTGAAACTGCTTAAACATTTGGACCCCTCAGAAGAGGCTGATGATTGAAAGGCTGTAAAACAATCATGCTCCCAAAAAGTAATAAAAATAAAAGTGAGGTGTAAGGAACAGAAAGGAGTGATTCATTGGGAAATTGTGCTCTTGAAATTGTGTGACAAATCCTGGGTGAGGGAGGAGCTGTGTGTAAGAATTTAAGGGCCAGATCCTGGCTTGTCCAGAGGAGTTGAAGATCCAATGAAGATTAACAATGGACCTGTAACTGAAAGGAAAATTTTAACTCCCATCTTAGATATTTTCTGTTGACCATTACATGAAAATCAGAGAAATCAGACTGATGTTTTCAGTGTCATGTCCATGAAGCTTTCAGCAGACAATGACCTCCCCTGCAAGAAATAAAGTTTTCAATTCCAGAATGACCAAAAAGACACGTGAAAACAAAACTGAAAAAAGTCTTCTCTCTTCAGGGTGGAATTATACAATTTCCACAGGGTCATTTTCTGTGTAAACATTCCTATTTGTATGTTTTTACAGATTAAAACAAAAATGTCTTCCAAACATATTCAATAAGCCAATTTTAAAGCAAGGAAATTAATGCATCTAAGCTTTATCACAGAGCATAAGTAAGTGGAAAAAATCCTCCGGCCAAATGTGAAGAGTCTAATCTTGATTTTCTCACTCTTTGAGTTCATTTATTACAATGTTTGCTCACTTTTATAAAAGCCATGCTCATGTAATAATCTGATTTCTGAGAGCATCTCCAGGGACAGGAGATCACATTACAGTATCTCGCATTATGTGTCATTCAGGCAGTATCTCCCAAATCATAAAACCTATGGAAAGGGAATGACACCTCAATAGCAGATTCCTCCTCCTTTTCTTTTTTCCTTTTCTGAGCATTTTTTTCCAGCCCAATGCTCTCTTCCTTTATTGTCTGGCCTCATGCACCCAGGCTGCTCATCTCCATTCTGCAGAGAAACAGGCTGAGGTGCACATCTCTCCTTGCTCTACCTGACCTCCTCATCCTGTCTCACACTGTCTTTCCTATAGTTTGGGATTTTCCCTTCTATTCTGGGCCTTCATTTGTGTCACCTCACAGTCTGTGTTTTGTGCCTATGGGTTCTGCTTTGTGAACTGATAAACTGAAGCAGAGACCTGGCCCTGCTGACAAAAATCTGAAAAAAAAAGCCCAAGTTTCAGATCAATAATTCCCCTAGCCAAAACTGTCCTAACAGAGACACAGGACCTGTGCAGCTGCCTCTGGTGCCAACTCACAGACCCGTTGTCCTGCCATCTTCATTTCTTTCAGGAGTTTCAGGGATCTTGATAAAGACCTTAAGGGAGGCTTATATGGTCTTTAAACATTTCATTGATCCATTCGTGTCCACACAGTCTAGGGCTTCCATTTTTAAATTCCTTCCCTATTATCATGGAAACTGGCTAATTACAATAGAAGCCTGTTAGGAACCTGTTGTGTAGCAAAATGCTGCTTGCCCAAATCTCAGTGTGCAAAGCTATGGAGTCCTTGGGGTGAAAATAGGTTTTCTAGGAGATGATTCTGCTGCTCAAGATATTATTTTATCATTCAAATCTAAGGTCACAACCTCAATCCTAGCTCATCCTCTTGACCACACAGTCTATAATCAATTTTATTTCTTATGATACATCCATTCCAAACTACCATTGCCCATTTCTTCTTATAGAAGTTGTGCACCAAATTATCTGACCTGATTAATGCCAGGTTACTGTGCCTACTAGTGCACTTACAATACAACTTTGCAATGGGAAAATAATCTTGGCCTTTTTAAACACAGAGGCAAGCAGAAAAAAAAAGCACAACATCAGAATTAAACCAGTTATGACAATTTCTCGTTTCCATTTATTCAGAAAAAAAGTCATAATTGAAACTTAAGGAAAAAAAGAAAAGCCTTCCATGCCTTTAAGTGTAAAATCCATTTTAGGAGCAGGAAGCTGTTATATGGTTAGAGCAGTTATTTTTATTGTCTGTCTGGGTATAGTTTTTAACTGCAGGCACAGAATAAATCAATAGTGTCATAAAGCTACTCTCACCCTCTGCCCTTTCTAAAGGGACATTGTTCAGTGTCTGTGCTGGATGTGACACAGACTGTGCTTTGATGCACAGAATTATGCCTCTACTAATGTTCTGGGGGAGAGATCTGTGTGACACATATTTACCTGTGTCTCTTTGTCCATATCATCTCAGAGTCATTAGTTTAAAAGCAAACTAAAACACAGATATACACACAAAAATGCACAGAAGTTTTTATCAGAAGAGAGGGGATTTTTTCTGGTTCTGCTCTTGCAAATGATATTGTTAATTAATTTGTGCATTCATAAATCTTCTCAAGTGGTGTATTTCCAAGACTGTCTGAGAAAATATGCAGTGTTTCACAGGACAGCCCACACAACTTAAACCTGACTGTAACCTGCTCTTTAATGCAGCAAGGAAGGATGGAGCAGGATCTGACTGTATGAAGCTGCTGCTAGATAAAATTGCCCAGAAAGTGTGCCTTTTTAATAGCAAGAGTAGTTAATGGCTGGAACATTTGGCTTAGGAATGTGGTGGATTGAGCATTGCTTTCAGTCTCTAAATCAAGAGTGAGTGTCTTTCTAAAGCTATGCAATAGCTTCAGCAGAAGTTATGGCTTTGATGCTGAAATGAGTGGGTGAAGTTCTTCAGCTGTGTTACATAGGAAGCAAAACCAGATGACTGTGATGGTCCTTTTCAGCCTTACTAATCCATTAAATCCTGGTTTGGGGCCTTTCACACGCCAGGGTTTAAAGCAGCCTCTTAGGTTTTCCCGATGGTTTCTGCAGGCAATACACGTTCCAGAGCTGGATCTGACAAACTCCATATAAATGGGTGTCTGGAATTGACACACTTTATAATTTATATATAAATCACTGCCTCTAAATGCAGTTCCAGATCCATTTCCCCATGCAGCTGAGCTGACTTTTTCTGTTCTGTGCAGTGGGGATTTTCCTTTGCAAAGCAGATATGCATCTGAGCTGAAACACACACCAAGTGCTGCTGGAGACCCCAAAAACTGCCACCCCTATCATGGACCACAGAGAAGCAAACCTTTATGGATCAAATTCTAAAGAGATTTATCAGCAGCAATTCCTGTTGTCAAGTTAATTCATCACTCCTCTCCTTGCTTGCTCATTGCAACTTCCCCAGGTTGGCACTTCTGACAGAGGCATGAAAATTGTACTTGTGCTGCAAGTGGGAGGTGGAGACAGCGAAAATCTGTGCCCTGTCTGTGGGACTCCGTGCTGAGACAGCTCTATTTTCACATCTAGTCACAAGCCAATTGGTATTACCTCAGTATTTGTTTTGAGGACGGCTCTCAAGAAATGGAATTGGAGTTTGGATTTGGTAAGATTAGAGGAAGTAAACCCTGAAATAATTCAAGTGGTTTCTGAAGGCAGCACCACTCATATGCAGCTTGGTGCTGGACAGACAGAGAGGCAGAGAGTCTACAGGAGTCTGTACCCTCCATGGTGAGCGTGGTGGGTACCACTCACCTGGGTAACCCAAAGCTTGTTTTCCTTCTCTCTGCAAAATGCTTAGTGCTGGATTTTTATGCCTGTAAATACTGATTTGGATTTCCCTTCCTTCCTTCCCCATGCTCCATTGAAAGCAAAGACATCTCACCCAGCACCATTTGCTGACTCCTTCCCTTCTGCTCTTCCCCGTCCCCCAGTGCGTGAGCGCAGTCACGTGCGGGCCCTTGGTTTCCCCTCAGGACACTGGCACTTGGGAAGGCGAATAACAGATGTTGGGGAAAAAACAACACCCTGTCAGGTAGAAAAAACACTTTAGCAAAAAAAAAAAAAAAAACAAAAAAAAACCCAAAAAAAACCAACTATATGAACTTCTTGGCTTCTTAAACTTTCTCATGAATAGACAGTGGCCGCTGGAATAGCAGCAATGGTAATAATAAATTACAGTAAATATCATCCTGTCATAAGTGACAGCAAACCAAACCCACTGCTGTTCAGAAATGAATTGGAGAAAATATTTCTTAATCTCTTTTTGTGTTATTCAGTCAGCTGTAATGATTTATAGTACTCCAAATAAGTTGTGGTACAGAGTTTTTTCTTAATCATCCCTTTCAGCACCTTGCTATTACCCACACATGTCTGTACTTTGGTGGGGACTCTGGCACTGCTGGATGCTGCAAAATGCTCAGCCCAGGAATAAATTATTTAATGTAAGGGACTTCTCAGCCTTTCTCTGGGACCCTCCTGCCTATGGGGACAGATCTGCTGCAAGGAGGAGCAGTGCTGAGTGAAGGGCAGCCCCATAACAGTGCCTTGAAATAAGGTTGTTTCCCCAGAGCCATCTGGTTTGAGCCTATTCAGCTGTAAATACCCACATGCAGTGGACATGGAGGGCTCTGATGCTGCAGTGCATCAGATGGATACCCTGCAGATGAGGCTGTGCCCCTGTGGGTCTGTGAGCACACTGGGGATCAGTGGGAAAATAAAATGGTGGGGGATAAATTGAACTGGGAACATAGTATCAATCGCTTCTGTCTTTGTCTACTTATTTCCAAAGATTTATACGTGACAGTGTGAGGACTGCTCAGTGACACATTTAATTTAATTAAATTTCCTGTTGGATTGATGTCTGATCAATCAATAATGTAATGTTTTTGCAATTTAGAGATTAAAGCTTGGATGAGCGGATATTGAAATACTCTCACATCCAGCTGCCTGGGAATATCTCTTTCTGCTTCCATTCCTCAAAAAACCCATTTTGGGTGAGAATGCATCCTGAGGCTTGACATGAACCTACACCAAAGCTGAAAGCTTCACCCCATTCTAGCAGAGGGTGAGGGAGTCATTCAGGAGCAGTGTCACTTCTTGGACAGACAGGCAGCTGAAAACTGTCCTTGTGCAAAATCTGTGTAGCAAAATCTGTATGCTTTCCTTCTGATGTTCAATATAGGAGAAAGTTTGAAGAATGGGGCACTGCAGGTTTGACAGTTCCCTGTGCTACCTGCTCCTTGTTCAGGAAGTCGTCAGTGCTGAGGTTGATTTGAACCTGATCACCACCAGGGCATCTGTTGGCATCTATTCTCCATGTGTCCTTATCCCCTCTGGATCCCACTCATTTCTCCAGCCACCACAGCCTCCTGCAGCAATGAGCTCCCCTGCTCAGCTGATGCTTTCTAAGCTGCCACGCATGGGACAGCAGGATCCTGGTCTGGAGCTGAATGTAATACTGATTGAAGCTTCTTGCCTGCCCCAAATTTCTCACAGATGAGCTAATTGTGCTCCACCCTCTTCAGGCTGTGAAGATAAGAGATGCTGTAGCATGTCCACAGAACCTTTTTTTTTTCCTTCTCTTATGCCTTGTTTCATTTAGTGCCTCAAATACTTTAGTAGTGAGGTCAGGAGAGGCTTTAACTTATTCAGGGCAGTTATTCTGCACTGACTTTTCTGTGAGTCTTAGACAGTTGTTCAAAAACTTATGACTCAAGAAAAAAAGTAATCCACATTTTCAAGCTTGTAAACATGTGAACCCAAATTTCATCTGCGTCTCGGGTATGGCTGTAGTCACAATAAATCAAAGTAATTTGTCAGATCTTAACACTATCAAAACTTGGACAGTGAGAAATCCCACCTGGCTGAGGTCTGAAAGTTCCAGTGTCCATCTCTGGTCTCCAGGTCCATCTGTGTTATTGGGGTGCTTGTATTCTTATTGTATTCAGGAAGCCTTAAAAGGGCCAATTTCTTTCCCAGCTGTATTTTAAAATCTGTAAAATCTGTATTTTCTGTCCCTTAAGGATGTTCTGGGGGTTGTTTGCTGTGTACCTATCCCTCAGACAACCCCAAAAGAACATACAGAGGGAGGAAGACAGAGAGGAGAGGAGAGAGGAGGGGAAAGAAAGAGCAGCTCATTTTCCACTTTAGCCCAGACACCTGAGGGGTAGAAGTCAGCAGTTTTTTTGACAGTACAAGAACTTGGTAACTTAAAACAGGAAGCAAAGAAAAACCACGACAAATAACTTTGCCTTGACCTCCTCCTAAGAGAGTCAATGACTTTAAAGTAAACTGGAACTTCTTGCTGGAATTTATTTGGATGTCAGCTGCTCCTTACCTCATTAGCACAGCAATATTCAGAAATGTGCCAAAAGATTTAGGCAGGCTGGAGGATGCAAAGAAGCTAATTTTTTTTTTCCCAAGGGAAGGCTTCAAATATTTGTGTCTCATAATCAAAATACTCTTCAGTACAAGAGTTTATTCCACTGAAATCTACTGTGTGCAGTGGGATTTGTTTTGCACTCTGTTGTTAACTCCACCAGACCCCACCACTCCAGGTGAAAGGGCAGCATGCCCAGGGTACCCACCCGGGCTTGGGGTGGGGATGGTTGAAGGGTAAGAGAATGTCAGTGTCTCTCTGTGTGTGCAGGTGTGTGGGGAAGGCAAAGGAAAA